>NC_056731.1:1368960483-1369207983 GCF_019279795.1 Protopterus annectens
TGAGAAGATGCCTGAGGAATGGAGAAAAAGTATTTTGTTACCGATTTTAAAGAATAAGGGTGATGTGCGGAGCTGTAGTAACTACAGAGGGATTAAACTGATCAGTCACAGCATGAAGTTATGGGAAAGAGTAGTGGAAGCTAGATTAAGAAGGGAGGTGATGATTAGTGATCAGCAGTATGGTTTCATGCCAGGAAAGAGCACTACAGATGCGATGTTTGCTCTGAGGGTGTTGATGGAGAAGTACAGAGAAGGTCAGAAGGAGTTGCATTGTGTCTTTGTGGATTTAGAGAAAGCATATGACAGGGTGCCTAGAGAGAAGTTGTGGTATTGTATGAGGAAGTCGGGAGTGTCAGAGAAGTATATAAGAGTAGTACAGGATATGTACGAGGGTAGTGTGACAGCAGTGAGGTCTGCGGTGGGAGTGACGGATGCATTTAAGGTGGAGGTGGGATTACATCAAGGATCAGCTCTGAGCCCTTTCTTATTTGCAATGGTGATGGACAGGTTGACAGACGAGATCAGACAGGAGTCCCCGTGGACTATGATGTTTGCAGATGACATTGTGATCTGTAGTAAGAGTAGGGAACAGGTGGAGGAGACCCTGGAGAGGTGGAGATATGCTCTAGAGAGAAGAGGAATGAAGGTCAGCAGGACTAAGACAGAATATATGTGTGTGAATGAGAGGGAGGATAGAGGAATGGTGAGGATGCAGGGAGTAGAGGTGGTGAAGGTGGATGAGTTTAAATACTTGGGTTCAACAGTTCAGAGTAATGGTGAGTGTGGAAGAGAGGTGAAGAAGAGAGTACAGACAGGATGGAGTGGGTGGAGAAGAGTGTCAGAAGTGATTTGTGACAGACGAGTACCAGTAAGACTGAAAGGGAAGATCTACAAGAGGGTAGTGAGACCAGCTATGTTATATGGGTTGGACACAGTGGCATTGACAAAAAGGCAGGAGTCAGAGCTTGACGTGGCAGAGTTGAAGATTTTAAGATTTACACTAGGTGCGACGAGGATGGACAAGATTAGGAATAAGTATATTAGAGGGTCAGCCCAGGTTGGAAGGTTGGAGACAAAGCCAGAGAGGCAAGATTACGTTGGTTTGGACATGTGCTGAGGAGAGATGCAGAGTATATTGCAAAAAAGATGCTAAGGATGAAGCTGCCAGGTAACAGGAAAAGAGGAAGGCCTAAGATAAGGTTTATGGATGTGGTGAGAGAGGACATGCAGGTGGTTGGTGTTACAGAGCAAGATGCAGAGGACAGGAAGAAATGGAAACAGTTGATCTGCTGTGGCAACCCCTAACGGGAGCAGCCGAAAGAAGAAGAAGAAGAAGTTCCTCCACCCCACCCGAGTTCAACATACATGCATACCATCCATTGTCCAGTTGTTATCGCAGCCATGACACACCTCCACACAATGCCCTCTCCCGAGCGTTAGGGCCCCAACCCATGTATTCTCAGGCTCTCCCACCATTTAGTCCTTGAACATACCTGCCCTTGCTTGTGTAATGGTCGGATGGTCAAATAGCCTATCAATTTTGGGTAGTCTCACCAGGGACTAACCTCTTTGTGTAAAGTAGACTTAGCAGATCAACAATGTTACTCCCACTGGTAATACCCTGCCTGTGGTGTGAGTAGCAGTGTTTTGCTCACTCATGCCCAGCGTGATATGACATACGCTGACAGCGCTATATAATACAGGGGTTGCTGTTGATTCCATTCTCATTCCTTTTGTATGCTTTATTGTTACATTGTTCTTTCTTCATAGATATATATTTTTATATATATATATATGCATATATGTATATGTATATATATACATATATATGTATATATGTGTTTTATATATATATATATATATATATATATATATATATATATATATATATATATATATATGTGTGTGTGTGTACATACTTATATACATTTCCTATGCTGGGCACTGTTTAGACCCGTGCAAGTGCACTCAGACTTGCTTACTGGTACTTATATGTGTTTACTGCTGCCTGTTTGTACTTACACCTGCTTACTAGTACCTTATTCATTATGACAGTGCCACTTTGCTTGAATGATATTTAAGTTAAATATCTCATGCGATACTCTTATGTCAGTTTTACAGCAAAACGACATTCATTCCGCATGGAAAATTATATGTGCTATTGGTAGGCTTGAACTGTGAATGCCTGTTCATTAGGTGGATGCTCTAAACCCTACACTATTGACATCTATGTTGTTTCTGCATGTTTTTCTCTATTTGACTGAATTTGATGTGTAAGCTATGCTTGGCAGAGGGCAGCGACGTGCAAACACGCTGCTATTTGCTTACACCTTCGATATTGCAGCAATTCAAATTTATAATAGGGACACGGGGAATCTAATTGTGAAAGTTCTAGGGACAGGGCTCAACATTCCACTATGTGGTTATGTGTTTACTACTTTGATTTTGTTTCACTGTTCGTGGACACTCTTGTATGCTTAGCATACATTTTGGTATCCATGGACACTGAATTACTGACTTACTATTAGAGGAGGGCTCTACTAGTAGGCATAGTAGGTTTTGCAACTTTCGGGGCATGTCTACGCCTCCATAGAGCACTTGTACACGCCCATTTGCACTCACACAAGTTTCCTGTGCACGTCGAGGGTGTGCCGGCACGTCCTCATACATATTCATATGGCACTGTTGCACCATCTGTAGTGAGGAAGCTCGGCGCAAGGCTAAAACCGTCCTTGCGCCAAGCTTCTTGAATCCCAGGGTAACTCTTTTTATCTTATATCAATGATCTGGAATTCTGTCTTGTAGTTTCCTCTGCTTTGCCAATATAAAATAATTGTCATATCTAACAAAACAGACTAAGTCAGCTTTTTAACAATTTCTATAGTCATAACTTACATCATTTTAAATTTATCACAAACATTAACTTGGCTGATGTATCAAAAAAATAACTTGAAATTTGTAATTATGCCCAAAAGCTTGTTTTCAATTTGTCTCAATAATTAGTCTTAAGTTATTGGAACATTATGATTTTAACATCAGTTTTGCTCATTTTGCAACCCCCCCCCCATTTTCTATCCGTTTTCATCATTTTGAACTGTCTTCTGGAATGTTTTATAGACTAATGATATCTTCACTTCCTCTATTATCACATGCACACTCCACCATGTAGCATTAGACTTCCTAAGTCATTGATTTCACCAAGAAATTAATGAGGGCAAAACATGCGTACTGCCTAACTTGACCTGGCCAAGGCATTTAATACAATATCCCATTTGGGCAATGTAAACAAACTCACAAAATTAGGCATAAACCCCTATTACATGCTGGATTACGATTACCAGCTGTCTTTCAGATGGGACCCAGGAGGTTAGGATAGCGAAGTCCACTTCCACAAAGAGGCCGGTCATTAGGAAAGTCCTCAGGGCTTAGTACTTGGTCCTCTACTTTTTGATATGTACTTTTCAGAGGTCAAGCCCAAAGTCAAGAGCTTCTGGCTGACCAAATTTGCAGATGATTGTAACCTGGGAGTAGTTACTGAATCCTCCAAAACACTAATATCCTCCAGGAATGGCTAATACAAGCAAATAACTGGTACCATAGACACGGCTTAAAACTCAGTTCCAAGAAATTCATAATAGTGATGACACACCCCTAAGCGCAGACCCAGCAGTCAGGGATTTGGGGATGCATGTAGACAGTAACATGGCTTTTGACCTATATATGTCTAAAATAATAAGGAAATCATTATATATTGCTCAACTTATCTAGGTCCAAGGAATTTGTTGTTGCACTGTACTCAGCCCTTATCAGACCCATCAAGTACAATGCCCTTTCCATATACTGTGTCTCCTACAGACTTTTGAGGGGTGATCTGTATCTTGCATAAAAAACATCTCAGGATCCCACTGTAACAAGCCACTTCCAGAGAGCCTTGACTGCAAAAGTATTTCTGAATATTTGTACTGCAGTTGTGCCCTCTAATACCTTGCAGATGGGGTGCTGACCCCTTCACCTCAATCTAGCTATGACTCTGCCAAGCTAAGAGGTACCACCCATGAAAATCAAATTGTATTCTATGGCATAAAGGACATTTTACTGGCATTCTATGCTTCTATTCTGTTCTTAAAACACTATATGAATCATATCATGGGCATTTTAACTCTCAAATAGCTTGAATACCTGTTTAGTTTCTTCAGTGCTATACCACTTATGCAGGATCTGACAAGATTATTTAATCTGAATGCCTAAAATTACTTTTGGGACAGTTCTCTCTGCCCTGTAGCTTATTCAGGTACCCAACACAAGAAGCATATTTCTGCAACTTGACTATCCCAGTTCTCACTGTCTCTTTTTTGTATGTGGGAGTATCTGTGACACATTCTTCACCACAAGCAATGCAGCTTTATTGACTATTTCAACTGTAAGGTGGAGATGTCCCAATTCTTTTGTGCTCTTGGGATTGTTTGTTTCCAGCCTGTAATTCTGGTAGTCTTCTGCAGTTTCTTCATAGCAAAATATCTGTCTATGCTGGTTTCTTTTTTTCCATGCTAATATATCCATACTGTGCAATCATCATGCATGATGCATTAAATTTTATTTACATCAGTGATTAGATGTTTAATACTGCTCTGTCCTCCCTCACCTTCTGCCTTATTTTGTAGAATTAACTACCTCTGTACATTGATCCCTTGACCCCCCCCCCCCCATCTTGGTTTGCTTTATGCATCTTCTTTCAAGATCCTGGAATCTTTTTTCTTGTATTTTCCATCCTTATTCTTTCTTCCCTTTTCTAGTTTTGTGTTACTACACACTTTATCTCAGTGCATCCTTATGATTGTCCTGTACTAGTTCCCCCATCCCTCTTCTTCCAGTTCTAACCCACGCATGGAGAATCCCCATGACTTTTCTGTTTTTGTTGAAGAGTTCCACCCATGTGTTTTGGGCCTTTTTCCAGATCTTCTATGTCCAGCTGCAACTGAAGAATATATGCATCATCTCTGGTTCCTCCACAATGCATCTCCAGCATTAATACAATTTTTGTCCTGTGCTGTACAGTTCGATATTTTGTTTTATTTTGACATTTGGATTTTTACTGATATTGAGCCTTTGTCCACATACTCTGCTTTGTTTCTTCTTGTGATATTTTTCAGTGTGTTTGGACATAATTTGTTGGCATGGCTGACATATTTCGAAATTCAGGACCACTTGTGTTTGATACTAATATTGCAGAGAACTGGAGAGTGTTTGAGCAAGAGTATGATATTTTCATACAGGCTACATTTTCTGATAAAGACAACTGTACAAAAGCATTTTTCTGCTTAATTTAGCCGGGTCAGAAGCCATAGAAAGGGAACATTCATTTGCATATGCATCTGCTGTCTTTGCAGGAGAGGGGGAAAACCATTCTATAGTTGTACCGGCTGAGTCAAGGGAAGACCCAGAGTTCCCAAAAATGTAAATTTAGAGAGATGTGTAACCCCCAAACAAATATTATAATGGGAAGGCACTTATTTTATTCAAGGGATCAAAAGCCTGGTGAAATGTTTGCAGCAGGTATAACAGCATTGTTTCTCAAAGCTAAAACATACAGATTTTGTGATTTAAGGGATAAGTTGATAAAAGACAGACTTATCTGTGGTATTAAAGATGATGCTGTGAGAAAGAATTTGCTACATGATAGTGATTTAAATTTGAATAAGGCCATTGACATTTGTCAGATATATGAGCTTACAGAAAAGCACACGCATATGCTTACAAATGAGAGACGCATAATTCCAGTAACTTCCAAAGCTCATGTTGATAGTATGTGGGACATGGTTAAAAGAAACAGGTCCAAGCACATGACAGCTACTGTAAGCCCTGCAACAGTCCCTGGGAAACTCCATAGCATTCTAGCAAGTTCCAGAGAATGCACAGTCTCAGTGAAGCATAAGAGTGAGTCTGCAAACTCAAAGAATGTGCCCCCACCCACTTTTATGCCCAACTGTTGTGATTGTGTTGGAAGTCGTGATCCCAAAAGAGAAAAATGTTAAGCTTTTGGTCAGTAATGTCACAAATGCAATAAGTGGAATCATTTCAAAAGGGTTCGCAAATCAAAGGGCACACATTCTTTTATTAAAAGGGAAAATTCCAAGAAACAAATTGATCAGTTAGAGAGCCACAACCCTACTTTTTATGTTGATGGTGTGTCAGTGCTCCATGAAACAGTCAATGCAGTACATTTATGGGCAAACAATGAAGTATTTTGTATTGTTTGGATAAATGGAAAACCCACAAAGCTCAAAGTTGACATAGGTTCAAAGTGCAATGTTATATTTGCAGAAACATTTGTTAGACTATGTGCTAGTGAGAAACTTGATTTGGCAAAGTGTGCGAAATTTATTTCTTATGGTTGGGAAGAAATTCAAACTGAAGGCTCAGTGATGCTTTCATGTCCCACTGCTGGGAGTAGCTACGACTTGTTATTTTATGTGGTCAAAAGGCACATACAGTCAATATTAGGACTCAGAGACAGTTTGAAAATGGGACTGCTTTCATTTAATAAAGAAGTCCATCATGTTAGTTTAAAAGACTACTACTCTAGTATATTTTCTCTACCTGTGTTGATCTTTTCAAAGACAAACTAGGCAAGCTTCCAGTTCTGTACTCCATGAAGTTAAACCCAGATGTCAGCCCAGTTGTCAGACCAGCCTGGAAAGTTCCAGTAGCTATGCAGAACAGAGTCAAAGCCAAGCTACACAAAATGGTGCAACAAGGTGTGATTTGTCCAGTTGGTTCTTCAACCCCAACTAAATGGCTATCCTCCCTGGTGGTAGCTCATAAGAACAGCTCAGATGATGTCAGAATATGTATTGATCCATGAAATTTGAACAAAGCACTGAAAAAAACCTCATCATCCAATGCATACACTTGAAGAAGTTGCAGGTCTGATGCCAAAAGCCACAGTTTTTTCTGTTTTAGATGCAAAGAGTTCATTCTGGCAAATTTTGCTTGACAAGAAATCCTCATTGCTAACCACTTTCAGTACTCTGTTTGGCAGGTACAGATTTTTTAGAATGCCATTCGGGATAAATTCTGCCAATGATCATTTCACCATGAAATGGAGCAAATTTTTTCTGGGTATCCTTATGCTATTATAGTAGATGATATTCTAATAGGAGGTAATAGTGAAGCTGAGCATGACAGAAACCTCAGGAAAGTTTTGGAAAAAGCATGTCAAGTGAATCGTAAGCTGAATCCTCAGAAATGTAAATTCAGGCTATGAGAAGCCACTTATGTTGGTTGTTTGTTTACCAGTTCAGGCTTACAACCAGACCCTTCCAAGCAAACAGCTATTCTTGAGATGCCAGCTCCAGGCAATGTTCAAGCCCTTCAACGTTTTCTTGGCATGGTTAACTACCTAGGCAAGTTCATTCCAGACTTGAGCCAACTAGCAGCACTGCTCAGAGAGCTGACAGATAAAAATATATCCTGGTCATGGTTGGAACAACACCAGAGAGCATTTGTTGTCCTGAAACAGAGAATTGCCAGTCCATCAACTGTCAGATACTATAATGTTCACAAACCAGTTACTTTTTCCTGTGATGCTTTGAATTTGGTCTTGGTGCAGTCATTCTTCAAGAGGGTCAGCCTGTTGCCTGTGCATCCAGATCTCTAACACAAACTGAAATGCAGAATGTTCAGATAGAGAAAGAGCTTTTAGCAATTGTGTTTGCATGTTCGAAATTCCATGATTATGTTTATGGAAGACCTATTCAGATCGAAACAGACCACCAACCTCTAGTCACTATTTTGAGAAAACCTATGCATTCAGCTCCATCCAGATTGCAATGCATGATGTTGAGATTGTAGACGTGCAATCTCAATATTATCTGCACTAAAGGCAAACTTCTTTCTCTTGCTGATACTTTATCCAGATCACCCAGAAATGACACTGAACAGCATGAAAATGAGAAACTTGATTTTGAAGTCATGGAATTAAGACATTTGTTTTCTACATGTCTTGAGCTTAGAAGTCACACAGCCTCAAATCCTGTTTTACAGAAGCTCAACCACTTTATCAATCAAAGATGGCCATCAAAGCAATCTAGTTTACCTCAAGAAGTGCAACTTTATTTTCCTTACACAGATGACATTTTGCCTAACAATGGAATCATCATGAAAGGTCCAAAAGTGACTGTTCAAAGTCATTGCAACAAGAGTATATTACTATCTTGCATCGTGGTCACCCAGGAACTGATTCTACTAAAAGGAGGTTGAGATGACTAGTATATAGGCATTCTATGTCACAAGACATTTAGAGAATACTTTCATCATGTTCTGCATGTAATAGTACAAAGCCACATCAGCAGAAGGAACCACTTTAGCTAAACCAGATTCCTGAACTACCTTGCTTGAGAGTAGCCACTGACATTTTGGAATGTTCACCATTGCTTGATGTTAGTAGACTCTTATTGCAGTTGGTTCAAGACTGACCTACTTCCTAACCTAATGTCCAGTACTGTCATTACTAAGATGAAGCATCATTTTGCAGTCTATGGTAGTCTGCACAAAGTTATTTCTGACAATGTTGCACAGTTTACCAGACAGCAATTCAAAAGATTCACCAAAGAGTTGGACTTTATCCATGTTATGAGTAGTTCTGAGTACCTGAAGTCAAATGGTTTTGCAGAATGCGCAGTTCAAAATGTGAAACAGTTACTTGAGAAGTTGAAATGAGGCAATAGTGATGTTTTCCTGACTCTCTTGAATCTTAGAAATATTCCTCGTGATAAACATCTTGGTTCACCTGCCCAGTGACTTCTGTCAAGACAAACCAGAACCACATTACAAGTCAGCAGTTGTTTGTTGGTTCCAAGTGCTAAGAATAACAGATCAGTGAAAGCCCATCTGTTAAAGAAACAGCTATCCTATAAGTCTTATTACGACAAGTCAAGCTAACCACTCAATCCATTGTATAAAGGGACGAAAGTGAGAATGGAAATGTGCAAAGGTTATGATTGGATTGGGGTCATGAAGAATATTTGTCCAGAGCTGAGATCGTACATTGTGGAATCACAAGAAGAAGAAGAGTTTAGGCAGTATCAGAAAGATTTGATGCCGGTGTTCAAGCCTGTAGCACAGCACCTAGCCTGTGAGAAAGACTCTTTATCTCAGAGTGAGTTGTCCAGTGTTCCAGTTCCAGAGGACGTTCCAGTAAATATCCCTGTTCCTGAGATGAATCCCGAAGTTCCTGATATGAGTTGTTCACCGAAGACTGTCCCTGTTGCTAAACCCAGTTCTGATTGCTATGTTACTAGATCACATCGCATTTCCATGACAATGTTACAGATACATGGCAACTTGGACATGAACATTGTGTTTGTTTCTAATGTCTATATTATTGCATATCTTTTTCCAATGTAATTTCATTGAGGCCAATCAATTAAAGAGGGAGGATGTAGATCAGTATGGCTTGTACAAGTGTATAAATACTGAGCACATGTGAACCTGACTGCCATTTTGTAGTAAGCTGTTGAGATGTAAGCATGTATGTCTGTATTGTCTGTCTGTTAATCAGTCTGTTTATATTTTGTAATACTGCTATCCATCCTGATGTGTTTCTATGTAATAAAGCATATAAATGAACTATCCCACCTGTTTGTCATCTATGTTAGAGAGGGATGAGTGATACACCCCTTGTTTTTCATTACCCCATTTTCTATATTACTCTGGATTCTTTTTAATCTATCATTCATCAGGAAAGCTAATGTCTGAGTGTGGGCATTATTATCAGCTACACCATTATTCTTACTGCATTCATCCTTGTCATCACCCTTTCCATGTCTTGTCCCTTCCCCTCTCCATGATACTATATTTATTTTGATCCTTATTTCCGCTAGGTTCTTTCGCATTACATCTGAAATTATGTTCACCACTAAGACTTTAGGTACTTTGGAACTATGTTTCTTACTTGGTTGCACTTCCGTTGCCTTTCTCTTGTTCTGTTATGACCATGACTGTCTTCCTTTGAACCATAGTCCTGATACTTTCTAAAACATTGCAAATGTCCTCAGTAATGATTTCTGTTGCTTCATCTACATCATCAAATAATAGTATATGGTCATCTGTGATTAGCAGAAATTGTGTTTATATGCCTGGCCTCCTTTTAGTAATGCTAGTTTCTTCACCACATCCAGAACTAACTTCTACATAATTAGTGCGAACAGATTTGGTGGCAAAAGACACCCATCTGGTTCCTGTCTGTCTAGTTCCACTGATTTGGATCTGACCACTTTGCTATTATCAATAGAAAAAAACTTCACAGCACTGAATTAAAAGATTTAATGTAAATAACAAAGCTTTCGGACGAAGTCCTTCATCAGTGACACTTATGAAGGACTTCGTCCAAAAGCTTTGTTATTCACATTAAATCTTTTAATTCAGTGCTGTGAAGTTGTTTTTTTTCTATTGACTTTATCATTTGTTGACCAACTTTACTTTATCACTGTTTGCTTTGGTTTCTCTTGCACTTTGCTATTATCTCAGTTTCTGGGCTCATGTACATTGCCTTTACCCAACTTGCAAGATCATCCTCTATCTTTTGTGTTTCTAGTACTCACCATGAGTATACCAATCTAATTGTATTTTTTGCAGATAAAAAGATACCACTGCTTATAGCTAGCTTTTGAAAAAATGATAAAGACAGTAAAAACATCTTTGTTTCTTCCTCCATCCCACTGAATTCAATTAGTGTGCAGCAGTTTATTTCTGCATTCCTCTCCCAGACAAATCAATTCTGTCCTGTTTGAATTATCTGTGAGAGCAGTTATCTCCTGACTAGTATCTTTGCCTGAATTTTAATATCTATATTTATGAGTGAGGTCAGTCTATAGCTTCATACCTCCTCCCAGCGCTCCTATTATTTTGACAGCATCATTCCTCTGTCCCTTTTCATTGAGTTTAATATGTCACATGTCCTGGTAATCTTCTCATATTACTCTTCTATGTCTTCCATAGCATCTCTCCCCATTTGTAGAATTCTACTGGATGTCCCTCTGGTCCCCTTGCCTTCTTACCTTTAATTAGCTTTATTGCTTTCTTCACCTCTTCTACCACAATGTCCTTATTTAATGTCCCTGGATGGGATTATTGGAATTGGTACTTGTCCCACCTGTCTCATACCTCCAGTTTGATGCTGTCTCTCCTGTTCCTTGTATATTTGCTGAAAATACTCCTTGAAGATTTCCTTAATCATTCTGTCTTCCTCCATTATTTCCCATTCTTTCCTTAGAGTCTCAGTATATCCTTTCCTCCTATATTCTTTTTGAACTTTCTTGCTAAGTGTTTCCCATGCTTTTCTTCTTCTATCCTCCAGTAATCCTTCCAGTGCCACAGCTCCACCTTTATAGCGATCATTGCCCTATGATGCAGTTCTGTTTTTATTGCGGCCTCTTGCATTTGCAACCGTCATCTGTCCTCATTTTCTCCCATATCCTCTTCTGGATTTCTGTACGTTCCCTTTCTAGTTGCTTGATCTCACTGTTCTTTTCCTCCTGTTCTCCCCTTCCTGCCTCATTTTCTTCCTCTTTGCTGTGGCTTTAATGGTGCCCCACCATGTTATCCTATTGGGTTTCTGTCTGATTTATTATCTTTTATTACTTTCCTTATCTATTTCTGCAATTGTTTCTTCATGTCTTAGTCTCTCTACTCATAGTTTGCTTATCACTCTCATCCCTCTCTCCCCCTGCATTAGTACTGACACATGGTCTGAGATGTATCTCTCCTCTATCTCTATTTCTTTCACCTTCCCACATTAGGTTCTTCTACCTGTTTAGTCTGCTGGTTTATGCTACCTAATTTCTAGTGAATGTGCATTGCCTCTTCTTTGGGTGTAGCTCCCTGGATACATCCCTCCATCTCCCCTTAGTCATTTTTGTTTTTTTTTTTTTGTTAAACTCCTGTTTTTGAAATAATCTAAGTCTGTAGCTATGTTGAACTTTCCCCAAATGATCGCTTGGTGAAGACCTCAACAACATTCCTCAAAGAATTATGTATAAATATCTCTCTATCCTTATTTGGAGGGTATAAGTTCCTAAGTGTCCATTTATTTCCATTCACTCTCCCTATCCATATATGTCATCATCACTGATCCCTTTTCTTTATTTGTTCAGCTGTTACTTGTAGTCCCTGCCACAACAGTACTGTCACTCTCCTCTCATCCCTTCTGTCTTGTTCTCTACCTCCTTTCTGATGAATTTTGGAGACAGAATTGATTCTCTCTGTCTCAGCTTTAGTTTGGTTTTTTGCAGAAGTACTGTATCCCCTTCTACTCTTTTTAGCCTGTCCTGGACTTTCTTCCTCTTGACTGAGTATGATATCTTGCTTACATTCCATGTTACCACACTGATATTCATGCGCAATTTGCTGCACATCCCCCCACTATTATAGAATGACGTCCCCTCCCAGAGGCTCCTGCAAGACTGCATGAGTTATCCTTGGCCAGCCTCCTATGGCCTGTCCCCTCTGTTCCACTCCTACACATGAGTTATTGTCACTCAACATTTTGGAGGCAGTATCCCCCAGACATAGGCCATCTTTGTTCTGTTCTGCTTCACCCTTCTTTTTCAGCACTTTATTGAGTGTTCTTCTTCATTAACTTATTTTACTCACTCACCCATCTTCCCCTAAATTACTTATTGTGTCCCCAGCTTTTCTGTTTTATGATCAAATGTTAAGATAATGTTTGAAATCATCGCATGCACTTTTGTTTTACAAACCCCCACCAGTCCTTCTAAAGTCATATATGTCCTTTTTGTCGATCTCCCCCTATTCTTTGCATGCCTTAACTTCCCCCTTTTTGCATATGTTATTGTCCCAGTAGTCAGTGTTTTTTGATGTCCTTCCTCAACCCCTTCCCACTGTTTTTCTCAATCATCCTTTTGCATGCTATGATGTATGAGTAATTTCCTTAAGTTACCCGTCAGTCTTTTTGTAATCCTTTCTGTGCCACTGATTTTGGTATCATCGCAAGATTGATCTTTCTTCTGCTGTATTCCTCTGCATTTGTTTGTTGCCAGTGTTTCATGCACTCTGCTAGTGTTTACTTGTTTCTTTCATATTCCTCTGCCTATCTGTTTTAGGAAGCTCTCTGGGTTGCTGTCCCTTTGTTTCCTTCTCCTCTGCATTAGATTCACTTTTGGCTTTGTTTTAGGTTCAAGGCCCCCTGTGCTTGTTTTCCTTTCCTCTTTTTTAATACCACCCAAACTGGAGCACGTTTGCATTGTTTCTCTTCTCCTGTCCTCATCTTCTGATGACATTTTTGATCCCCTGTAGCTTCTGGGTAGTGCTCTTCCAGTGCCAAGCAGTCCAACTTTTTAAGATCCTCACTGATCCACCATTGAAAGTCTGAGTCTTCTAAGGCATCTGTTACACTTTCCCTTGCTCTTCTCTGTTGCAATCTGTTTCCTATGTTATCTCTTTCCCTGTTCCTGCTTCTATCACTGTCCAACCCTTCCCATCTTGGAATCTTTCCTTTTGACCAGTTTCGTTCATAGCTCTCACTCTCTCTTTCTCTCTGTGTCGACATATATATATATATATATATATATATATATATATATATATATATATATATATATATATATATATATATATATATATAGATAGATAGATAGATACACTCTTCAACAAATAATCCAGCACTGCAAACAGCCTCCCACAATGGCAGCTTTATTGTTCTAATATCCACAATATTCCATCATTATTCACATAATAAAATAATCAAACCCAATGGTAAATCCACAAATAAAATGAGAAGTGAAAAAAGGACAAGAGAAGCAATACTGCCATCTAAACAGACCAACTCCTCAATAATCACCAGCTGTAAAACAGGAAAAACAGACCGGTTTCACCCTCTGGAGTCCTCACTGTGTACTGAAAGCTGAAAATCCCTATACTTATATAGAAAAACATTAAGTAAATACAGATGGCAATTCAAATACACTTGCTGCACAAAAAAAGATATCTAGCAAAAATAGAACAGGAAAAATATACATATACTCATTTAATACCAACAAGTATTCAAAAATTCTCATTCAAACCTGGTTTGAATAAAGCCCCCAAGTTAAAAAACACTACATCTTGGACTAAAAGGAAAGAATGTGGATTATTAACCTGGGGGCTTTATTCAAACTAGGTTTGAATGAGAATTTTTGAATACTTTTTGGTATTAAATGAGTATATGTATGCTTTTCCTGTTGTATTTTTGCTAGATATCTTTTTTTGTGCAACAAGTGTATTTGAATTACTATCTGTATTTACTTAATGTTTTTCTATATAAGTATAGGGATTTTCAGCTTGCAGTACACACTGAAGATGCCAGAGGGTGAAACTGGTCTGTTTTTCCTGTTTTCTAGCCGGTGATTATTGAGGAGTTGGCCTGCTTAGACTGTAGCATTGCTTTCTGCTCTCCTTTTTTCACTGTTTGTTTTATTTGTGGATTTACCATTGGGTTTGATCATTTCATTATATGACCGACGAAGGAATATTGTGGATATTAATACAATAAAGCTGCTATTGTGGGAGACTGTTTGCAGTGCTGGATTATCTGTTGAAGAATTTGTTTGAATCTGTTTGCACTCTTTTTCTGGGGCGTGCACCATAACTGTTTGTATTTACAAATTTCGTGAGTGCTGACCAGGTACTGTGATTTAGTGTTACTGTTTATTGTCGTTCTTTACATGAACAGTGAAATTATGGTTGAGAGTAATCATTCGCAACTATTTTTTGCAAAATTTGGCTGGGGACAGATATGATGTGTCTGTGTTTGCTAACATACAAGCTGATACTATCTGTAATCAAGATGAAAGCACTTTGGATATGGAGCGTGGTTTTAAAAAATTGACAGACTGTTCTAAAAAGGTTAGTTACAAAATTGTTACGAGCTTATGTGCAAGCTGATATAGCCCCTAGAGGCTTAAGAGTATATGTTGAACCTGGAATTGGGACACAAAATGAAGATTTTATTAACAAATGGCGTAATATACAGAAGGCAGCTTCTAAGTTATTTCTAAAATGCTTAATTGAACACTATGATGGTCAACTAGCTGAGATTACAGATGAGCTACAACAGTCTTTTCAAGCTAATTAACAATTTAATACTAATGAAAGATTTGAAAGTAGGAAAAATGTTTTTCTCAGTGAAATGAAAGAGTATCACACCGAGTTAAGGGCACGTAAGCTTAAAAAGTATAATAGAGACTTGTATGATTACCAAAACAACACTGCATTTACTTGGAAACAAAAAAAAGCAATCAGTGAGATTTATGGAAAACAGCAAGCCAGATAAAAATAAACAGAAGAGGCTACGTTCTATTTTAAAAAGGACAGCAGAAAGAAATGAGTCTGCTTCTAGTGCTTCAGAACTTTCATCGTACTGTACTGATACCGAGAACGAGGCCTCAGATTGTTCTTCACCTTGCAACAAACAGTCCAAGGGCCCTTTAAAAGAGCCGGAAGAAAGCATTGATGGAAGGGATATGGAACAAATATTTAGACAGATGGTGGGAAAATAGTCAGTGTTGGACTAAATGTGGACATTGAAGAAGAATGTGAAAATAATTTGGTGGTGAATTTATAATCTGTTAATTTATTTAAAGATCAGGGGGAAGTTTTGAATAAAGGTCTGGGGTTTGTACCTAGCTTTTTCTTTTGTCTCTCATCATGTTGTGGCTTTTGATATTAAAATGTTTTGTCATGCATTGAATTTGAAGTTTTTTTATCATGCCAGACAGGATGGCAGTGAAGAAAATGTTACAGATTTCAGGTTTAAGAAATTCACTTTTCAACCCCCTTACCATCCAGCTGTGAGAACGTTTGAGCAGAGGGTACTTTGCGAATTGCATGCAGGTCAACATACTATTTTTAAAAATTATGGTAGTAAGCTTAATACTAAACAACATGAAGTGTTATTTAATTTGATAAACAATGAAAATTTGGTTATTACTAAGGCTGATAAGGGGGGGTGCAATTGTCATCTGGGACAATGTGAAATATGACAATGAAGTCAATAGACAATCAAATGATAACACTGCTTATTGTAAGATTTCATTCAATCCGGTTTCAACATTTAAATTGTATATTGACAATTTTTTGATGGAAGCCAAGAATAATGGTTTGATTGATGATTACTTGGTTCATCAGCTGAGTGTGGATGATCCCCAGCCACCATATTTTTACTTACTACCAAAAATTCACAAATCTAGGAATAACCCACCAGGTAGGCCTATTGTCTTGGGTATTGGGTCAGTTACTGAGTCTATCTCAATGTATTTGGAACATAAATGGAAACTTTTACTGATGTTGGTTCATACACGCATTAAGGACACAAATCAATTTTTTATATTTATGAATGATGTACAAACACCACCTAATGCTTATTTGAGTACTTTGGATGTACAATCTTTGTACACAAGTATTTCACATGAGGGTGGTATTATGGCAGTAAGGTTTTGGTTAAATGAGTCCAAAAGATTTTCTGAGGTAGAAATTGACTTGCTGCTGTTACATTTGAGATTGGTATTGGAACATAATGCCTTTATGTTTAAAGGGGATTGGTATCTGCAGATTAAGAGTACTGCTATGGGTGCTACCTTTGCACCCATATATGCAGACTTATTTATGGTGTATCTGGTCATCAGTTGATTTATGAAATTAGTAACCCCTTTCTTAGATACTTGAATATGTGGTGGTGCTACCTAATGATTGCTGGTGCATTTGGAATGGACCAGTTGATGTCTGGCATGAATTTGTGACATATCTCAATGATAATGATGTGGGTATTGTTTTTGTTGGTAAGATACAAATGTTCAATATTGATTTTTTGGATGTCAATGTTTCTAAGATGATTGATGGCACTTTGGCTACTAGTTTTTATCGTCAACCTTTTACTAAAAATTCTATTCTTTTAGCGTCTAGTTGCCATCCTACACATATTGTGAGAAACATAACGCAAGCTCAGTTTCTGAGACTACGCAGGATATGCAGTTCTGAACAGGATTTTGAATTAGAAGCCCATAAGATGAGCTGTAGATTCCTAAATAGGGGTTTTAATGTTAATACAGTAGGCCAGGCATATGGTGTAGCTCTAGCTAGTGATAGCAATGACTTATTGAAGTCTAATGACAAAAAATGGATGGAATTTTTTCCGATCCAAGTCCCAGATTTATTACCACATATGTTACTAACACTTTTATGATTAAGGAGGTAATTAATAAATATTGGGATATCTTGAAATCAGATACCTATTTTGATCAAATTTTAGGGGAATATTGTACCTTTGGATTTAGGAAAGGTAGGAACATTGGAGAATGTTTATCTGGTTTCAAGAAGAGTAAGTTTAAAACACTGGACCGGGAATTGTAGAACCCAGAGGTAGTACCTTTTGTGGAAACTGTATATATTGCAAGACAGTGTCTAAAACTAAATCATTTACTTCTATTAATACCAATAAGGTGTTTGATATTCGATCTTTAATTACCTGTCGTACTGAATGGGTAATATATATGGCTGTCTGTCAGTGTGGAGCATTCTGTGTGGGACAGACATCCCTACCATTTAAACATAGAATAGCAGTACATATTAGTGATTTGAATTGTAGATGCAATAGATGTGTCCTCTATAAACATATGATGGAACAATGGGGCTCATTTTATTTATATTGGTATTGATAGTATTAAAGGTCAAAATTTATCTCATGGTAAAAAACACTACATCTTGGACAAAAAGGAAGGAATGTGGATAATTAACTTGGGGGCTTTATTCAAACCAGGTTTGAATGAGAATTTTTGAATACTTGTTGGTATTAAATGAGTATATGTATGTTTTTCCTGTTCTATTTTTGCTAGATATCTTTTTTGTGCAACATGTGTATTCGTATGACCATCTGTATTTACTTAATGTTTTTCTATATAAGTATAAGGATTTTCAGCTTGGAGTGCACACTGAGGATGCCAGAAGGTGAAATTTCCCAGCCAATGATTACTGAGGAGTTGGCCTGCTTAGACTGCAGCATTGCTTTCTGCTGTCCTTTTTTCACTGTTCGTTTTATTTGTGGATTTACCATTGGGTTTGATCATTTCATTATATGAACGACGATGGAATATTATGTATATTAGTACAATAAAGCTGCCATTGTGGAAGACTGTTTATAGTGCTGGATTATTTGTTGAAGAGTTTGTTTGAATCCGTTTGCACTCTTTTTCTGGGGTGTGTACCATAACTGTTTCTATTTACATATATATGTATATATATATATATATATATATATATATATATATATATATATATATATATATATATATATAGGTCCCCTTCAAAACATCTAAAAGCCATAACATCTAATTTCATAACATTGAGACCAGAACATCTAAAACCCAAAACATCTAAAACTCATAACATTGAATTTCATAACATCTAACAGTACAAATCACATGAAAATAACATCCCCTCCAGATATAATGACATATAATGACACCAAACTACTAAACGCTTTTTACTACATTTCTGCAGGGGGGGGTTGATACAGTGGGGTTAGGAAATTAACTTTTTCCCACTGTAGTTCGATCTTGGAGTTGGTATATTTAATTTAAGGGAGGTATGTGGGCAGGGAGGGCTTGCCCCCCTGCATAAACATAGTAAAAAGTGTGTTGTGTAGTTTGTTGTTGTTATATGTGGAGGAGATGTTATTTTCTTGTGATTTGTAGTGTTAGATGTTTTGAAATTCGATGTTATGGATTTTAGATGTTTTGGGTTTTAGATGTTCTGGTCTCAATGTTATGAAATTTGATGTTATAGGTTTTAGATGTTTCAAAGTAGACATATATATATATATATATATATATATATATATATATATACATATATATATATATATATTTCTCTTTCTCTCCTCCAGCCATATTTTTTCCTTTTATGCCTTTTTTGTGTAGTGTAGGATGGCGTTAGGCTTATTTTCTTCTTTTTTAGCTAGTGCCCTGCCTTATTGGCCTACATTACCTGACATTCCTAGCACTTCTACCTCTTTATTTCTCTTTTAGTGGTGCCCCTGTGTTGAATGTTCTCCCTGCAAACTGTGTCTCTCGCTCTGTCCTTGATTTGCACAGGTTCTGCTGCCACCTCATTGCCAGTGGGCTGTTTGAACCTCTTGAACTAGCATTTCTACCCTTGTAATTTGTGCTTATATTTTTTGTGCTTCCTTGTCCTCCATGGACAAGCTAATTATTTCCCCTCTCCATAAGATTTTCAAAATGAATAAGTACTGAATCAGTATTTGACCACCCCCACCCCTTTGCTAGACTATGAGTGTAAGGTTAGGTTCTTTTTTATACAGTGAATCAAAAACATCTTCAACCATATTTGTGTACATTCCCTGGAAAAGGGTAATCTTCAGTATTGTGTGTGTCTAAGTATTTATATTTATTCTTTTATGTTTAAGTTGTCTGTTCAGTATAGCATTTGCCTTGGTTGTGCTCTGATAGTACTACCTGCATTCCTTTCCTGTATACTCAATACCGTAATTTCCTGAGGTTTAGGCAAGGGAAATCTTGTTTCTATGAGCGTGATGAAGATGTCTGCCAACTCTGGTTCATGGATCCATTCAGAGATCCCTATTATGCAAATTTTCCGCATATGGATCGATTTTCAAAATCAATGGGTTTCCATGCTTAGCTTTTCATTAAACTATTTTGCTCATCCTTTGTCTGTGGTTCTGGATTTCAGATCACAAGACTACTCTGTCTTTCTTCAACTCCTCTATTTTTTTCTGCCACTTTTCTATTTCCATTTGCTGTCTTTTCATTGTTTGCATCTCTCTGCTCACATCTGCAGCTATCCCATAAGAGTATGAAACAATTTGCATATCAACTGTTCTTGAAAGTCTACAGTAGCAGCACCTGGTGTTCTTCATTCTCTGTTTTTCTTTTCTGATTGTTTTTTGTGCTAAAACATTTTTTCTAGTTTACCCTCAGCCTTTGCCTAGCTCAGAAGCCAAGCAGCCATCTTGCTTGGGTTTTCCATATCTTCCTCTTCTACTCATTTCTTTGCACATTTTCTTTACTCTGTGTTAAATTGCAATTCTTTTATGTGGAAAGATCAGAAAGCTGTCGTATATATTCCCACACCTGCTGATCAGGTTCATTTGCCAATACTAACACAATGGTACAGCATTAAAGGGTGCCGCACTCCTGAATATGCTATCCTTTGGATGACATGTTAAACTGAGATTGTATCTGCTTGGGTTGGTGGTACCTCAAATGGGCATCAAAGTTCCCACAACATGTATCAAAGTGAGTAGGGGAAGATCCTTGTTGGCCTGGACAAACTACTTCAGGTCTTACCCTAAAAAGAGCCTGATGGCTTAGTGGGAACAATCTGATCAACAAAAGATAAATAAAAACAATAAATAAATAAACAGTTGAGCTACTGAGAAACTTTGACCCTTCAGCAGAATATTCCATAATTGTGGGATGGCAATGTTCCTATCTGTTGCTAAGATCTTTATGATGTTGCTAAGCTCTTTATGATGTTGCTAAGCTCTTTCTGATGAGAGTATCACTGTTTTCATAGTTCATTTCATTTGTCCCTGTTCATCACAATCAAATGGACTGGATGTTATATGCTTAAATTCCTACTAATGCATAAATCTTCTGAATTTGTATCTTTTGTACTGCTGGCCAGTCACACATGTCAAAATTAGATAATCACTTTCTCAGGAATATAGACTTTAATGCACTAATCACACGTTCTTGTTTGTCAGTTCAATGATTTCAGTAAACTTGGAATAATAACCCATATATATTCTCTAAATGGATTCACTGAACCAGAACAGCTTGAAAAAGAAATCCTTCTGCTCATAACAAACATTGGTATAATTTTCTTCTGTTTATGAGTTTACTTTATTTATTACTTGCATCTTTGTAAGAAGCATGTCTCTTTCTTTTATCTTATGACATTTCTGTGATTTGTTAGCTGCATCTTTGTAAGGTGTGTGGTTCATTGATTTATCATGTCATTTCATCAAGTCTGCAGATGTTCTGTTCTGTATGCTTTAGCATGGATAGAATTTGGTCAATGTAATTTGTGAACGCACTCTACCATTTTTTTCAGGCAATCAAACTGAACTATGGCTGATGCATCTGGGAAGTAACTGTGGTCTTCTGCCTACAGTGATATTGTATACATTCGTCTCTAGGCGTGTTACTATTCTCCGTATCAAACCTTTGTTTTTTAATTGAGTTTACTTAAAAATATATCAGTCTTGAGCATGTGGAGGGGGGCATTCTGTCAATCTCTTAGTGTAACATTGCATGCTGGCTTTTCCCTTGGAGTTATAAAATGAAGACTAAGATATTATGCAACATAGTCCAGAAAACTGTACCAAGTCTCAAATGGTATAACTGAAAGCACAAAAAGCAAATAACACACAAGAAGGAAATGAAGCAACTGAGTAATGATAGATGAACAGTTTTAATTTCACTGGTTGAGCACTTTTGGCCAAAACTCTGGCTTTCATCAGAACAAATAAACTAATCACACACAACCATTATATAATTCATTTAAAACCACATAACCAATCAAATACCACTTTCAATTAACATCACTAATTTAGAACAAAATGTGTATAAAAATGTCATTTATAAAAAATATCTACATGCATTAGTAAACATAAAAACTATAAAAAATATGTACATTTATTGTAATAAGCCTTTCTTTTTAAAACAGCTCTGTAATTAACTCCACTATTCAAACGTCATGCTCTACAAGTATTCAGAAGAATTTGCCATTTGAACTCTCTGTAGTCCAGCTCCCCATCTCTATCTGCATTAAAATCACTAGGGACATGATCAATTACTGTAAAATAAAACCTTCCACCTGTGTGTTTAAAAAAATGCATTGTCCAAATTATTCCTTTTTATAGCATAATAATGCTCATAAATCCTGTTTTTTAACTGCCTATTAGTTTTTCCAGTATAAAAAGATCAGGCCGAGCATTTTGCCATATAAATCACAAAGTGAAATTACACGAAAAAAACCCTGGAACCTGCCAAATCTTGTCATGGGTGCTTTTTCAGAAAATGGCCCTTCTGATATATACCTACAACAATTACAATTGATACATTTGTAGGTGCCTCTCAGTGCGATTGCTTTTTCATTCTGTCTACTTTCTAACAAATCTTTAAAATTGTTTGCCCTTTCATTAATAAAAAATTTGCATCCCCTACTACTGTTCTGAGTTCATCATTGGATTTTAAGATTCTCCAACCATTAGTCACTATATTTTTAATTTCATTACTATCCGTTGTGAAAGTCAGTGGCATGGATGTCACCCAATCTGTATCTCCTTGAATTTTCTCCTTATTACGTTCCATATTGCCATCTAAGGCTAAAATGCTGTTAACAAATCTATGTGGATATCCCCTATTCTTGAACCTGTGATGCAATCTATTCACAAGACTAATTTTGTTACATCACTTGTAAACCTAGTTAATCTAATCAGCTGACTTGATAATGTTTATAGTTTTTATGCTTACTAATGCATGTAGATATGTTTTATAAATGACATTTTTATACGCATTTTGTTCTAAATTAGTGATGTTAATTGAAAGTGGTATTTGATTGGTTATGTGGTTTTAAATTAATTATATAATGGTTGTGTGTGATTAGTTTATTTGTTCTGATGAAAGCCAGAGTTTTGGCCAAAAGTGCTTAACCAGTGGAATTAAAACTGCTCATCTATCATTACTCAGTTGCTTCACTTCCTTCTTGTGTGTTTTTTTGCTTTTTATTATGCAACATAAATAGAATTTATTGTTAGATATTTTACTTTTTGTAAGTATATGATGTAGGTGCTGTTTCATTAAGAAGAACAATAGATTCCTCATACTGGGTTAAGTTAATAAAAACAAGTCCTTCCAAAATTGAAAAAAAAATGTTATTGTTAAATTTGTTTAACATTATTACAGATATTTCATTGCTGCTTTTGTTTAGGCAATGAATTAGATCAGTGCTTTCAGTGGTAACATAGAATGCTGGAGAGCTGTCACTGTTCAAAGGAACCATTATGCTATGGTTAATATTAAAAGGATAAAGGCTTATCTCTCTATCTGTCTCTCTCATTTTTTTAAGAAACAGAAATGAAAGATAATTAAATATGAAGTATTCTAAAGAAAAGAAAATTATAAGGTAAAACTACAAGAGCTGATTCATCATAATGGGAGTATTCTGATTTTAATTCAGAGATATCTAGGGTGCACTTGGGAAAGAGCCCATGTACAATAAATGACTGATTCTAAAAATATAGACTACCAGTAGAAAAATTCTTCTGAGCAAATTTAGTGAGTGTATAGAAATCAAACCAGGGCACTTGCAGATTTCTATTCAAGCAATAAATGCTGTAAGAGAACAGGCAATAGTAAATATAATGGAGTGAGATATCAGTGTGGTGTTTGACCGCTTACTGGAAAAAAAAATTCCCTGGGAAATTAGAGCCTCTAGATCATCACAGTGTTTAAACCATTACATGAACAAAGTAGATATTATAGAAATTTGCAGGACCACTTTCTATTCATTAAAAGCAATGGGAAATATAGCAGGCAGATTGGATTTTAGCTTGTAGACAGAAGATTAGGGAGTAAGTTAAGAAAGGTCAGACACCATTCTGGTATCTTGTCTGACAATGATGTAGTCATATTCCATCTAATTCACGTTGACGTAAGAAAGTAGCAAATACATTTGAAATTAGCCCTCCTGTTGCTAAAATATGAAGAAAAATGCTGCACTTAAGAAACTGTGTAAGAAAATACTGGTCTGACAATGATGAGTACAACATACTGGCAAGTCTATAAGCAAATATAAGTTAAACATGTAGGCAAAGGAAAACCAAGGTATAGAATAGAAATAAAGGAATGGTAAATCTTGAAATGAGAATCAAATTGGAAAAAGACAATATAAACAAGGGGAGGATCATGATTTGATCCTTTCTCCAATGTGAAACAAAAATAAAAATCATAAGTCTGAATGATATATAGAAAAGCCAAGAAACTGTGATTGACTGTTCTGGCCAGTAAAATAAACAGAAGCAATGAGCAGGACAAGACATCAAGGAACACAAATAGAATTCCAGAATGACAAGTTGGTAATATTTATTTCTCCTTCCAAAAGCAGCCTTCACATTCTTCAAAACTAAACACAATTGGCAATACTCACCAGTTAGATTTCACAACAGGAAGCAAAATACTTTAGCTGGATATTGAGGTTGTGGTTATCCTGAAGCATATTACTTTCACATTACCTGGGAATGCCCAGTAATAATAAAATTTAGGAAAATTTATAGCACACAGTGGCCTGAACCTATAAGAAGCCAACACCATGTCTAAAGAATAGTGCCTTCTGGCTGTTGGGTAATAGATCTTCAATCATATGATAAGGGATAGATAAAAGAAAGTGGGACACAATGATCTTACTTATCATTTTTAAACACTGAAAGAAGTTAACACTGGATAGTAGTAAATAAATGAATCCACATATTCACAGAAATAATATTGCTACTTCTGGATATTAAACTAGCTTGTTTGATGAACTTTGTGTTATCTTCTTATGATTTGATACATTAGAGTATGTTTTTATTTTAAATGTTTTAATACAGATCCAAGTGGTTAAAACATATTTAAAACATATTTATGAATACAAATACATATGTGTATTGTACAAATTCATGCAGGAAAATTGCACTAGTATATAAAAAGGAATACCACAATTTATTTTACAATTAGAAACAGAGCCACTGGTTTTAGCAGGTAGTTTCTATCTCTTTGAATGCACAGATTTTTGCCTTCTAAAACTTTAATGATTTATATATTGTATTTGAAACTGATAAGCCTCCATACAAAGATGCAATTTTACAGACACAGGACAGCAGTCATTTTTTTACTACAGCAGCTTTGCTAATGTCTCTTTAAAAATGGAACAATTTCAAAAAATTAACATATACAGTGAACCTAAAAACCCAAACAATTAAATATGTGCTTGTCAAATGACATATGTTTTCTTTCATTTAAAAATGCAAACAGTTGCGTATTTCACCAGATGTGTAGAATTTATTGCTGTCTTCTTTTAAAAATATAGGATCATAGAAGATTAAGAAAACAAGCAGCCCAAAACAGATAGCGAAACAATAAAGCCCCAGGAATAAACGATAAAACCACTGTTTAATCATAGGAGATTACCAAACTATCTACCTGGAGGTCATTTCAAGCCTAGCTGTTTCATCCAAATGTAATCCCATAGAAATGTTGTTAATACCCAAGATTGCATTTAGTAATGACTGTCCATGTCCAGGAGGGTTGTGTGCACTATTTCCGGTAAGAATTTACGGTGCCCCAGCCACTCGTCCAGGCTCCTTTTGAACAGTGTCATAGAGGTACTCTGTTTCACATGAATAGGCAACCTATTCCAAAGACATGGCAGTCGCTGGGAGATAAATCTTTCCCTCCAACGTGTCCTATTTAAGTTGCAGGTCATATTTAGGTCCCTGGAATGGGTGGCCCTAGTCCCATTTGATTTATGGATATGCAGCAAGTTCTTTAGGTTTGGGTCTGAGATTGCTCTGTAAGCCAGGCATAAGTCTCCCCTAAGAAGTCTATATGATACAGAGTAAAGTGACAGGGACATTAGTTGGTCTGTCTATGGTATGTGCAGTAGTCCTTTGGTCTTCTTTGTTAGAAACCACTGATGTCTCTCCAATTGCTGCAGGGGCTTAGTAGTATGGTACATGCTGAATGGGGAGTTATACTCAATTATGGGTCAGATTAGTGCCAAGTAGAGAAGGATTATAACCTCTTTTGCTCTCAAGGCAATGCCTATACTAATCAAGTGTGCTACATAGAAAGCATTCCTTATTGCAGTAGACACATAGTGGTCAAAGTTAAGGTCACAGTCAACTTGTGAACCCAAGTCCCTTACCACTTTTTGGGTACTTAGGGTATTGCTGTTGATTTGATAGTGTGAGGAGACATTGTTTGTGCCAAGGAGAATGATGATGCATTTCTTTCCATTCAGTTTGAGACCATGACTAATACACTAGTCGTTGGTCTGCATAAGACCATCCTGGAGTATACTGACATCATTTGAAGATTCAATAATTGCATCCAGCTTGCAGTCATCTGCAAACTTGGTCAGCCACAACCCCTTAGTTCTGACCTGAATATCTGAGAAGTATATACGAAATAGTAGGGGGCCCAGCACTGACCCCTGTGGCAACCCGCTGGTAACAGGCATGCTGGTTGACGTGGAGTCACCCACTTTGATAATGTGTGTCTGGTTTATGAGCCAGTTAGCAACCCATCTTACAATGAAGGAGGTTACATTCAGTTTGCTAAGTTTATCGGTAATGCCTAAGATGTGCACAGATTTGCCCTCATCAATGGCCCTGGTCACATTTTCAAAAAAATCCACAAGATTTAACAGGTAGAATCCACCCATGATGAAGCCGAATTGGGTAGGATCCAAGGTTTGGAGGTCACCCATGTCTTTATTTATGAGGTTCATAATGATACTTTCCATGGCCATACAAATGAGTATGGGTCTGTAATTCCCCAGGTCTATTGCTAGGCCACCTTTGTGAAGGGGAATACTGTTGCTGTTCTCCATTACACAGGAATAAAGTCTATGGTTAGACTATGATTGAAAAGGGTACCTAATGGTGATGGTAGTTCATGTTTTAGCCTGTTTAGAAGACAGCCTAGGATGCCATCTGGTCCAATAGAGACTGTGTTTTTTGCCTTGGACAAGGCTTTGATGACCAGTTCTTCAGGTGTGTAGGGTGTGAAGGGGGTTGGTGCAAGGTTTGTGATAGATATGGAGGCAATTGGGGGGTGAAATTTTCACCAAACCTATCTGCTAGCAGGTTAGCTAGCTCTGTAGGGTCAGTGTGTGTGATACCGTTGGTCACTACTTCTGCACATCCTTGGGTCCTAACTTTTAGGTTACATACATAGCTGTAAAAGGTCTTATGGTCATCCTTGGCTGTGCTAGCTAAGCTTTTATCAAAAAGGCCCTTAAAGGATTTGACAAGTAGTCTTATTTGCCTGCTGAGGCTGAGGGGGGTGCTTTTTCATTGTTGGGGTCTCCCCTTTGTTTTCATGGACAGCCACTTTTTGCATTTATTACAAAGTTTGTTGATGTTGGATGTCCACCATAGCGGCTTGTTTACTAGGGGCTCTGGCTTTGATTTTTCTGGTAAGGTCAAGTCTATACACTTAAGTGATTGTACAGAGCTTTAGTGTAAGCTTTGATGCCGTTACCACTTCCAGCTGGAGTTCGGGCTTGGAATGCATTTATACCTTCACCCTGGATGGTGTAGTTTTCCTTGGTGAAGTTTTTTAGTCTGATTTCACCCTTTGTGAGTTCTGGTGTTAGTGTCAGCTCAAAGGTTACTGATTTGTGGTCAGATTTAACTAATGAGGGTCAGACAGTTGCGGTAGTGCATCCATTTGACATGTTAGTGAGGACCAGATCCAGTATGCTTGTTCCTCTTGTCAGGGTATGAACAATTTGTTCCTGGGCATTTGAGTTAACAAAGTCAAGGAACTTTTGTGCTAGTGGGTTAGGGCTAACATAGGTTTCCCAGGTGATGGTGGGATAATTGAAATTTCCTATAACTAGAGTGTTGGGTAATATTTGGATTGTCTCCATTTTGGTTAAGTAGGCTTCATGCTTGTACACTCAGTGCAGCACGGCACACAACCCACGTTTATTAATATTATGAATGCTTTTGTTTGATACAATACCAAACTTCTTCAGAAAAACACATGTAACACAAAGCATTCAGCTGCTATACTTTAAAATTCATCATGTGATCAATCACCTGATCCAATTCCAATACTAGTCATGTGGTTTGCCCTACAAATTACTTAAAAACATGCATATTTTGTATGCTATAAAGCATAATTCATTGTTACATAAAACTTTCATGTTAAAAAAACATTATTTTACATATATTTTAAAACCATATTCAAACATAAAACCATTATAAATTAAAAAATATTTAATAGTTATTTGATAATAAGTTAGAAAATGCTTTAGCAAACCATGTAAAAAAACATCCAGGACATTGGTTTAAGTTCAGGATTATTGACCAAATCCAAAAAAAAAGAGAGGGGGGACCTGCATCTTTAAAATTAGAAGCATGTGAATTAGTTTGGCAACTGCGTTGCCATTCATATGTATTACCTGGTTTAAATGATGTTTGTTCAGTTACCTCTATACTAAAGTTAAAGAGCTTGAATAGATAGGTAAGGCAGGGATGTTATCAAATAGCTATTAAATATTTTTAAATTTTTAATGGCTTTATGTTTGAATATGGTTTTAAAATATATGTAAAATAATGTTTTATTAACATAAAAGTTTTATGTAACAATGAATCAATCTAGGAGACGGTAGTATCCCGATCAAGGCTAGGGACTTACCTGACTAGGTCATGTACTCAGACAGCTCAGTTGTGTCTCTCTTCATATAGTCCGGTGAAGTACATCTCAGGTTATTCATTCCCACATGAATTATGACAGAGTCATAATGGTACTTGTTGCTGAGAGACTTGAGTGCATGCATGATCTGATGGATCCTGGCACCGGACAGTCAACTGACGTTGACTTTCTCCTTGTCCAGCCTGGTGAGTGGGATATCCGTGTGTCTCACTATTGAGTCTCCAGTGACTAGAAAATTAGTTTTTTGAGTGTTACACCTTATGGGCTTGGTAGGTGAGACACTGGTGTTGCTATGTGTCATGGGTGCTGTGGGAACTGTGTTAGTTGTAGAAGTCTTGTGTTTTGGAAGTCTCTGGTGTCTCAGTAGGTTTTTGAGAAAACCTCTACATATGTTGATTTTTGTGGTGGATGTGTAGTATGTGTATGAGTTGTGGTACTATGTGCATGTATAATGGTGGGTGGATTGACAACCTCTTCCATGTTACTATTTTGAGAGTGAGAGAGCATGGATTCAAGATTCTTGGTGTAGATGCATCTTTCGCACTTTGTACTAGGGTGAGTTATTAGTAGAGGGTTGTCCGTGTACATGCTCAAGAGACCCAAGTTAACAAGGTTGGCAGGAGAAACAAGCATGGTCCAACTGTTCATAATGCTAGATTGAAGACTGTTGTCACTATGGGGGCTTTTCAGGATCATTCAAGGAGGAGCTCAGTGGATGGATATTTCTACCTGTTTATTTTTCTGTGTAAGGTTGGGTGCCGGGCTGGCAACTCGACATCGTAAAAACTCCACTGCCAATTATGAGCGGACAGGTGATCCACTGTGGTGATCCGTAACCAGGAAAAGCCAAAAGAAAAAGAAGAAGAAGAATAGGTTTCAACTCACTAGTAGTATTTCTTTGACTGGGAAAGTACTAAGCATGATGGTTACACTAATGTGCGACAGCTGTAACTAAGGGAAAAACTGTTGAATTAATCTGTACGGCTATGATGCACAATTGTGCAGCAGTGCGTGATACTGCATGACATGCAAACAAATAGAAGCCTGCTCAAATGCAGGGCTTAATTACCAGAAGCTAAAAATTAAAAAAAAATTAAAAAGGTTCAAAAAGACCTATGAGGATACTTATTCCAAGTCCTAGAACAACCACCCTTTACCATACAGGTTCCAATCAGCACAATCCTCTCACTAGAGTGCAGAAAGGCCCCTTCCAATCTAAGATGGCCTGAAAAATGTGCTCAGAACAAACAGCCACTAAAAGCAAAATCAGATGCAACAAATCTGTATCTGGACTTCACTACAGCTACTAGCTACACTAGTTTCAGCGGAACCCACTAGAAAATGTTTAACACAGCAGAAAAATAGCAGTGAGACACTAAAAAAAATTTAAAACAGCAGAAAATCAGCAGGTTGGGGTAGGTAGGAAGGAAGAGATGGAGTTCTTCCATTTGACTGCCTGTGATCTGTCTGATAGATAGCTGCAGAACCAGGATAAAGCATTATGTGAGAGATTAAGGTTTGAGAGATGACAGAGAAGGTGCTTGTGGGAAACACTATCAAAGGCTTTAGACAGATCAAGTAAAACAGTAGAAACTAAGTGGCCTGAATCTCAGGCTTGATTGACAGTTTCTAGGAAAGATAGTAGAGCGGTTATTGTGCTATGGCCTGGATGGAAACCATGCTGGGTAGGAGTGAGAAGATTGTTTTGGGTCAGGAAAGGCATAAGTTGGAGGTGGATGCATTTTTCTAGGATTTTGGAGATTGGTGAGAGCAAAGGAATGGGGCAAAAGTTTGAGATGCTGGTATTTTTGCTTCCTTTATGAAGAGGAAGAATATAAGCTGAGCGCCAGAGTTTGGGGATGTATGATTCTTTTATGGATTGGTTGATAATGATGCTGATTGGGAGGCCAATGCCATCAGCAACACATTTTAGAAAGGAAGAGGGAATATTGTCGGGAGCGTTACAGCAAGGTTTAAGCTTGGACAAAAGTTTTTTTATAAAGTTAGTGGAGATGGGTTTGAGTTCAAACAGATGAGGTGAGTTAGAAGGGGGAGAGTGTAGAGCAGTTGGGTTATTATTGGGAAATGTCTTAGTGAGGGTAGTGATAGTGTCTATGAAAAATGAGATAAATTCAGAGCCTAGTTCGAGATCAGATTTACTTGGGTCAGCACAGGGATTATTCTTGGAGCCTGGATTGAGAAGTGAGTTTACTGAGTTTCAGAATATTGTGGGGTTTCTATTGTTATTGGACTGAAGTTTGATATAGTAGGATTTTTTTGCCTTTGGTGATCAGTCGTTTTGCACGGTTGCAAAGTTGTTTATATTGGAGCAAGGTATTGTCCAATTTATTGTTTTGGTAAAGCTTCCATAGTTTGTCTCTGTGGTGCATAATCTGTTTTGTCTCTTTGGATAGCCAAGGAGCAGATTTAGTTTTTATCCTTTTGTTTCTTAGTGGGGCTAGTGAGCTTAAAATATCAAGGAAGACAGAGTTGAAGTATTCTATAGTCTTGTCAAGAGGAAGAATGCTTAGAATTTGCCAGTTCATTTGTTTGAAAGTATTTGAAAAAGTAATTGGGTTGAAGCTACTGAGGTTACGAGTTTGAATGTATTGATGTTGGTGTGGGGAGGAACTAGTTGAGCGATGCATGAAGGCTGGGAGGTGGTCACTAAAGGTATCAGGAATTGTGCCAGAATTGGTTATTTTATTTGGATCTGAGACTAGGATCTAATCTATAGTGGATCCGGGAGGGTTTATTTTGTTAGGTCGAGTGATGGAGAGGATTATTTGAGTGAAGTTATAGAGGTTAATGGATAGGGAGGGAGAGGGACAACTGATTTTATTCCAGTCAATATTCACATCACCAAGGATATAAGTTTCATAGTTAATTTCAGTAGAGGCCGATAGGAGAATATTTTCAAGTGTAGAGATTTTGTTACCAGGTGAGATATATAGCGCAATGATGCAGATATGTTTATTTAGTTTTAGAATTCCAGCAGTTAGTTCAGTGTTCTGGAATTGAGGAATTGGAATTTGGAGAGGAATTAAGGTAAGAAGGTTGGAGTAGACTAGGGCAGTGCCTCCACCTTTTTTATTTAGTCGGTCAATTCTGAGACAATGAAATCCTGGGGGCAGAATCTCAGAGTCGGAGATAAAGGGCTTGAGCCAGGTTTCAGAGATGGCTAAGATATCTGGTTGGTTATGGCTTGACCAAGCTTGAAATTGGTGTACTTTGTTGTTTAGACTCTGTGCATTAATTGTGAAAATCGTTAGGGTGTTGTGATAGGAGGAAGAGGGTAAGGGATGAGTGTTGTTAATAAAAGATGTAGGACCAGGGTTAGGATGGATATCACCAGCTTGGACTAGGTTGTTGAAGGAGATATTCTTTAGCCATATTGGTCTGCCAGGCTTTGAAACTTTCCACCTCGGTCTTAAGTAATGTAAAGTTTGCTTTTGAAAAGTTTTTCACAGTGGTTTCCTTGTCCGGGGGTGGGGGCGGAATGTGTATGTCCAAAGTGATTTGCTTATGGTCAGATCTAACCAGTGAGGGGTCGAATTCCGGTGTGAATCACCGGTCGCCCATGTTGGTGATGACTAGGTCCAATATGTTGTCACCTCTGGTGGGAGTGTTGACCAGTTGATCCAGGGCATTTGAGTTTATAAATTCTAGGAAGTGTTGGGCAAGGGAGTTAGTACTTGAGTAGTTCTCCCAGTTAATGTTTGGATAATTGAATTCACCCAATATTAGGGTGTTTGGAAGGACCTTTATGTTTCCCAGTGTTTCCAGAAACACAGAATGGGAGTCATGGGACATGGTGGGTGATCTGTAGCAAGCTACAATTTGAATTGCAGTTTTGCCCGTTGTTAGTTGCACGTGGATGATCTCTGAAGCATCATGCTGTGCCACTAACCTGGAGGTGTGGGTATCCTTGATGAATATGGATATGCCCCCACCTTTTGTATTTTGGTCCAGGTTCTGTGGCCAAAATGTATGGTATGAGTTGTAGCCTGGTAGTGCTGAGGTGCTCTCTGGAGCCTTAAACCAGGTTTCTGTTACTGCACATATATCAATTTTCTCCATACTGAGGAGTGCCTCGAGTGCATGCATTTTGAGGTTTAGACTTCTGGTATTGAGTAGCATTACCCTCAAGTTAAATATTTCATGGCTAGAGAAGAATGAGTAGAGGAACAGAGTGACAGGATGGTAGGGGAACACAAAGATGTTGCCTATTTTACAGGTAATATGTCAAATGTTCACTCAATTACAGCCAGTATAATTATAGACTTCTCTGTTGCATCTATTACTTCTGTTAAGTTTAAGCATATGTTCTGGTGAATGTTGAGTTTATCTTTTTAACTCAGTCTTAATAACATATGTTGCTATGACTGGGGGGTCTGTGATGAAGGCTTCTGTATCCTTGTGCACCAATGAGACATAGCAAAACAGTTCCCTATTACGCTGTCGCAGACGCAAGTTGTCAAATGCGTCTTTGTCAAACAGTAAAGCATGAAAAGGCAAAATAGCGAAGAGGCTGTTCAGCAAATTCTTTCCCTGGGAAAGAATTTGTTTGGCCGCTTTCTCTACTTTGCCTTTTCGGCACTGTAGTGCAATCTTGGAGTTGGTATATTTAAGTAGGGGGTGTGTGTGGAGCACAGCTCCCCATGTCAGTTAAGTAATGTTTTACTGTTTTTCTTTTTTTGGGTTTTGGAACAGTGATTGTTTTCCATTGGAAAATAATCGCTGTTCTGAAGTTTCAACTTTATAAGCTTTCGCTTACATGGGGTTGATTACCCTGTCATTCACTCTTCTGAGCATGCAATATGATAATATAGACCCATAGCAAAATATGACAAGTTTCAAGGGTTTCCATTTGGCGGATATGTTTGTCCTCAATATACCTCTCATCTGTCCTGAATTTTGCAGAATGTCTAGATATTTTTCTTCATGTTTTTTCTGTGTTCCACAAAAAATATGTGGTTTTCTGACAAATCATTGATTAAGTTACTAAATAAAGACATACACTTGTATTTCAGCATCAACATCCTTCAGAAAATGGATGCTAATGCAAAACTGCTATCAATTTTATAAGTTTATAACAGAAATATTTCAAATGTGTCCCTGGTTTGGGGCCTATGTCCCCTCATTAGTTTTGGCTTCTCCAGATTTCTTGTATTAAGAGGTGGAAAGGTATGGTGCTCATTTCTGCTGATAAATGAGGACTCAAGAGATTTTGGTTTAACTTAGAGAGTGAATGGACAGATGTATAGCTAGAAAGAAGAGACTACACACACCCCTGGCCATTCCTGCTTGAGCATTAGTGACACATACTATTAGTTGTCTTCCTTTAACTACAAAACTGGAAAATATCATCAGAATTTATGATGCATAAGTATACTAAGGTATAGTTATTTTAATCGTAGTTCATATTATTGCAATCCATTTGTCACGGAAAGCCTTTCAAGGGAAGAAACTTTTTCACTGTGCACACTGGTGTGAAGACTGGTGGAATAGGGTGAAGGCTGCCAGCCTAGCTAGATAGAATTGTGCAGATAATTCTATCATTTGTAAATATGAATGTTGAAATACATGCTTGTCTTTTTAAAGGAAAGAATGTCCTGTGAAATGTTAAGCTTAAAACAATGTGGCAACACTGCCCTCTGCTGTAAAGAAAGCTAAGTCAAACATTTCTTGTTGGTCCTTTGAAATTAGAATAATTCATGGCTGGCTTTGATGTTTACAATTTGCCTCCAGCCGGGCTAGATGAAGGCTTCCTGCCTATTGTTTTATGGCTGAAGTTAATGACCAGAATTTACATATGGAATGTCCTTTATTGCTCTGGTTTCTGCCTAAGTGTAAAAGAATGTAAATGCAGTTTCTGTCAGCCTGGGAACACCAGGAAAGTCTGAAATGATGTGATGTTTTATCAGAACTGCAACTGCAATTTAAACAGAGAGAATCAGAAGGCATTAAGCATTTTTGTCTTGACTATCCAACTCATCAGCACTCTGCCTGTTGTCTTATGTAAGTTATCGTAGACTTGTGTTTTCTTTTATTGATAGCTAGAAGCTAGAAAGATTAGATTGTGTTTTTCTGTGATGTCAGAACTATACTACTGAATTATTTTAAGTATTTCTGTGTGATCTCTGAACTCTTGACTAGCACTGACTGTGTAGTAGAAAGTATTGTCTTGTGGTTTTAATTATTTATTATTACATATTTTAAAACCTTTTAACTGTGGCTGGTTTGTGTAGAGATAAGTTAAGCTCTAAGAGTACATTGCATGTATATAAGGATCCTGTACCAGGTCACTCTAATAAGCCTTGAGATTGTTTAGTCATACTACCAATTGGATAATAATATTGAACAGTAATAATTGGACACCCTTTTATGGGCCTTTGAGTAGCTGATAATTATTAGCTGGGTGGTGGCAGGGTACTACTGTATAGTCTGGGTAAAAGGGGCACAGCTGGAGAACCTGTGCCAGCCTTCCCCAGAAGTGTCTGTGTGGTTGTGCAAACTCTTATCTCAAAGTGTGTGTGTCAGCTACTTGGGCAGGGACACGAAGCACTGTTTGGACAGAGAAAGTGCTGGAGATTTTAGCTTGCCCAGCTAGACTGGGATCTGGACCCTATAGCTGTGCCAGTGGGGAGTCTTATTGGGGACCTGGAGAGCAAGGGAGCGACCAGCCCTGGACTGACTGTGATCTCTGTCTGCTCTTAAGGGAAATTGCACTTTACTGTGTATATTGGTTATCCTTTCATCATATATGAGACACCCTCTCTGGTGTTAGTGGTGAGGATTGAGGTTCCTTGATTGCTGGACCAGGGCACGGGCATCACAACTGGTCACTTACAGAGTAGTTATTTATTTATTTATTTATTGGCATTTGTTGAACGGGTAAGTCCACTGGGCAAAAGAAACCCATTTTCTGTAGAGGCCCAGGGAGAAAAGCTCCACATTTATGCAGCATCAAAAGCAAATATTATACAGTATAAAGTACAAATCTGGAGTGAAGGCTGCACAGTTAAGACAGACTAATATTACAGAACACATAATTGCAAAACATATGATTTACAAAATACTATATAAACACCATATCATAGGAAACCTATATCACAGAGAAAAGCAAGTAGTGAACAAATAATAGAGCGTTTTAATTCAGTGGAGTTTATTGAAAATTAGAGGTGTTAGAAAGGCGGGATTATAATTAAATAAGTTATGGGATTAAGGGGGCTTCCACTGTATTTCACATGCACAACTAGGCTTATGTAAAAAGTAGATTTTTAGTGCAGTTTTAAAGGATTTCAGGGAGTCTAGTTGGGTAATGGAAGAGGGGAGGGTATTCCAAAGTTTGGCTGTACGAATACAGGCATTGTCCTGCTCTCTTGTTGGGTTTAGCTACACTTAGAAGGGTTTTCTGAGAAGAGTGGAGGGATCGAGTGGGGGTATATGTATGCAAGATGGATTGGAGGGCTGGGCATTTATTGGGTTGGAAAAGTAATTTATGGGCAGTAGTTAGTTGAGTAAACTGGAGATAGAGGTGAAATTCTAGCCAGGATAGGTTTGAGAGAGCGTTGTTGTGTGAGCGGTTTGACGAGTTAGATGCAAATTTTGCTATCTTGTAGTAGCATTGTTGTAGCTTATTACTGAGGGCTCCCATATGTAAGGGATGGAATAAACAGGGTGTTAGCTAATTTGATCCTAGTTTGTTTGTCAAGGTAAAGTTTGTGTCAGTATAATTTGCCCAGTTTGAAGTGGGTTTTCTTTACTGTGTTCATAGGTTCATAGGTTCATAGGTTCATACTAGGCTATCTGCCCTAGGGCATTTATAAGCCTAGCCAGAGTGTGTATGGCTTTTGCCACCCATTTTAAATTAATTTTGCTATGCCCTTTTTTGAGGTTAGTATACTGTGCCTCTGTCTAACAGTGACACAGAAGTGATACCCGGGATAAACCTACGATCTCCCATCCACTCATCAAGATTCCTCTTGAAGAGAGTCAATGAGGGACTCTGGCTAACCTGGACTGGGATTTTATTCCAGAGTGAAGGGAGCTTCTGGGTTATGAATCTGTCCCTCCAGCATGTCCTATTTATTTCAGTGCTGAGGTTCAAGTCCCTCGAGCACGTAGCTCGATGGGATTTGGATTTTCTGAGGTGCAGCATGTCCATTAATTCCGGGTTGGACATGGCTTTATACGTCAGGCACAGATCGCCTCTGAGCAGGCAGTATGCCACTGAGTAGAGCTGGAGTTTCTTTAACCGTGAATGTGTTGTTCAAAAGAGAGTTTGTTGTCGATAGTAATTCCTGGAAGTTTTGTGGATTCTACCTGTTCTATTTCAGTTTTGTTATGTGAGAAAATTTTGAATTCTGTAGTCGGAGGCTTTGATGAAAATAATAGCTTCGTTTTTTGGGGGTTAAGCATTAGCTGAGAGTCATTCAGCAAATTCTCTATAGAGGAGAAAGCATCTTGTGTGATTTTTGGAGGTTAGCAAAATTATTGGAGGATGAGATGATAGTTGAATCATCTCCATATTGAATTAGCATGCTTTGATGGAAGGCTTTATTTAGATCATTAATTAATATATTTAACAGTAGTCGTCCTAAAGTGGATCCTTGTGGGACACCTGTGTTGTTAGCAAGGTAATCAGATTTTTGGTTTTGTCATTTAACTGATTGCTGTCTGTTGTTTAGGTAGGAGGAAAATCAGGTTGTTACCCTTTGAGAGCAATCCAGTTTGTCTAGCTGTTGCAAAAGTTTAGGGTGCGATACTGTGTTGAAAGCTTTTGAGAGGTCTAGCAGAAGTACTGAAGTGGGTAGACCAGCATCAAGAGCTTTATTCACAATATCAGTAAAGGAAAGTAAAGCTGAGGTAGTACTATGGCCTGGGCAGAACCCATGCTGTGTGGGAGATAAGAGGTTATTTTTGATGAGGTGAGTGAGTAGTTGGGCCTGAATACATTTTTCTAGGATTTTTGATAGTGGGGAGAGAATGGAGATGAGTCAGTAGTTTGAGAGCTCATGGGCATTACCTCCTTTGTGAAGTGGTGTAATAATGGATTTTTTCCATAGTAGGGGGGCATATGATTCAATGACAGAGTGATAAGAATGTTGACTGGGTAGGCTATAGCCTTGGCTGCTAGTTGTAAGTATTCTGGTGGCAAGTTATCAGCAGATAGTGAGCAGGGTTTTAATTTGGTTAGTCATTTTTGAATTAGGGATGTAGGCAAGGGTTGGAGTGAAAAAGATGAATTAACTAGTGAATTATTTGTAGGGGATAGGGTGTCTGTGGAGGTAATGCTAGAGATGGGATTTATTTTAGATGGTGAGTCCTTGATTAGATTTTGGATGGTATCAATAAAGTGGTTAATGAATATGTGCACTTTCTGGAGAGGGTTTTTGTCAAGAGCTGGTGATGGATTTTGAATGTTACCTGGATTCAAAAGGGAGGATATTGATTTCCAGAATTTTTTAGGGTTTGTATTTTGGGAGGAAAAGTAGGTTTTATTATCAGTTATGATAAGGTTTTTTTTTATGGAATTTCTAAGTTTTTTATAGTTTAGTTAATTTTTTATGGTCCTGCATTTTTTCAAAATTTTCCAGGCTTTGTCTCTGGCCAATAGGGTTTGTTTGGTATGCTTTGAGAACCAGGGGGCATGATTTGGTTTTGAGTATTTAGTATGAAGAGGTGCTAGGCTATTTAGTGTGTTCAAGAAGATGTCGTTAAAGTATTGTACAGCATCATCTAGGGGTAGTGATTTTATTGGGGATCAGTTGTGAGCTTGAAGGGTAGTTATGAATGTTTCTTGGTTAAAGTGGGCTAGGTTCCTGGCTGATTTGTATGTGTGAGGTTTGGGGATGTGTAAATGGGTTCTGTGGGTGTATGCAGGTAGGTGGTCGCTTAGGGTATTGGGGAGGGTACTGGTATTGGTATAGTAGTGGGGATGGGATATGAGGATCCAGTCTAATATAGCTTTAGCTCAGGTGTTTAATGCGCATGTAGGCTCAGTGACAAGTTGAGTGAAACTATGGAGATTAATGCTGGTGTTAAGAGCTTTGGGGGTTAGGTTATGCCAGTTAATGTTCATATGTCCTAGTATGATGTTTTTTTGGGGGAATAGTATGGTTAATCCTTCCTAGGAAGTCTTCTAAGCAGGAGATGTTATGACTGCGGGGAATATAAATGGAGGCAATACAGAGTTATTTGCTAGGATTTATATGGAGGGATGCCAGTAAGATTTCTAGACAACCGAAAGTGGGAACAGGAGTTGGATGAATATTTATTGTTAAGGAGTTCTTATATATTAGGGCTACACTCCCTCCTCTTTTTTGGATTCTATCTTTGCGTATAATGTTGTAGCCTGGTGGAAGGATTTCAGAGTCTAACATATGCGCTTTAAGCCATGTTTCAGTTATTGCTATTATGTCTAGAGAGTGGTGGCAGAGCCATGATTGGAATTCTGTGATCTTATTGCACAGGCTTCAAGCATTGATAGTTACAAAGTATAAATCATGGGCTTTAGAGCTGTGGGAAGTTTTGGGTAAGTTGTGTGGTCCAGGGTTTGGGTGAATATATCCACATTGGGGTAATACTATGAGGAGATAAACATATTATAGTTGACAATGTTCAAGGACTTGAGACCTTATCCTCATAGATTCATAGGTTTAAAATAGGTGTTGGTTGGATAGATCATTTGTAGCATAGCCTCAAGATTCCATTTCATCATTATCATACAATACTAAGTAACTGCTGTCTAATTTATTTCAATTTCATTGAGGATTTGAAGGGCCAGACCACTGATGAATTTATGGTTTTCTACCCTCTTATCCAAGTTGTGTTTGAAGAGGGTCAAGGAGATGCTTTTCTTTATATTTAAGGAAAGTCTATTCCATAGAAAAGTTATTATCTAAGACTGATATCAATGTTGCTAATATCTCCTGCTTATGGTGCAGTGGAAGTTTATTTCTTTTGAACAAGTGTTTATGGCACTGATTGTTTTGTGATTGTGTTGGATGTCACTTAGGACTAGATCCTTGAGGTTCTGTAGACAAGCCAAAGGTCCCCCCCGAAAAGTTTGTAAGAAAGAAAGAAGAGAAGAAGTTCTTTAAGGTGATCTATTTAGCAAATGAAAAACTGACCTTGGTTTTCTTTATTAGGAAATGCTGACGTCTTTCAAGCTGAGTCACATGTTTAGACATGTACATGTTGACAGGAACAGTACATACTAGTATAGGTCTGATAAGTGAGGAGTTTACACAGATAATAATATCCCTTGACCAAGAAGATATACCTCTAGTAATAAGTTTGACTAGATAGAAATATTTCCTAACTACAGTAGATATATAGACTGGAGAAAGGATAGTTCTTTATAAGTGAAAGTGCTCTGGTTTCTAATATCAGTATCAATTTTCAAAGGGATGTCATCTATGCAGTAGGTGCATGGGGTCTATATATGAACGAAAGTTCATAATGTTGAAGGCTCTAAACAGTGAAAATGCTGGACCTCAAACTCCTTATTGAAGGGGGCTACACCCCCCCCTGCTAAATATATATACCAATTCTGAGATCGTGCTACAGTGAGGAAAGGGCAAATATTTAATCTTCACTGTACTGCGATCCCACAAGAAGCACTTCAAGGTCCGGCATTTTCACGCTTTAGAGGGCCTGACATTATGAACTTTCGTTCATATAATATAGACCCGGTGCAGGGGTACCCATGTTTGTCAAATGATGCTATACTACAGTCATTCACAAACTTGAGTATCCACAGGTCATTCTTAATGGCCCTGACATCAGAGAAGTAAATATCAAGGAGAGGTGGTGCTAGGGTTCAACCCCCAAGAGATGTCACTATTAACAACCCTTTTCAATGACAGCATGTCCCCCATACTTATAGATTGAGTTCTATCAGTAAGCAAGTTTGCTATTCAGTGGGTTTTATATTTAGTATGATTAGCTTGCCAATAATGCCAGAATGTGAAATGGTGTCAAAGTCCTTCTCCAGGTCATAGATATTTTTATCTTATTTTATTTTATTTTATTTTTATGCATGTGTTAAGCAGATAAACCTGTTGGAAATAAGTGTTCCTTTGTAGGCGTGATCCAGGAGCACTGTCTGGTTAGGTGTCTTGTTCAGAGTCACACAGTAGGCAAACAGGTGGAGTGAATAAAACCTTGTACCCTTGGTTGCAGAGGGTCTATTTTATAAAGCCAAAATCTCTAAAGAGTGAATACAAGTACATCAATACATATAGAGCAATGTACAAAAAGAGCAAAATACGTATTAGTGAAAATCAGAACATCGAATGTATTTCTTTGGCCAGCAGCGCGATCCTGGGGTTAAGGAAATATATCCTTTTCTCCACTGTAGTGCATCTCAGAGTTGGCATATTTAAGTAGGGGTGATGTGGGGGGCAAAGCCCCCCACATCGGGGGGTGCAGGGGGGTTTGCCCCCCTGAAAAGTGTATTATTTTAGTTTTATGTAGTTAATTTATGTATACCTGTATGGTGCTGTTGTTTAAAGAAATACGTTTGGTGTTTTGATTTTCAGTAAATACGTGTTTCGCTCTTCTTGTACATCGCTCTTTATGTGTCGATGTATTTGTATTCACTCTTTAGAGCTTTCAGCTTTATAATATAGACCCGGTTGCAGAAAGCTGCTCTTTTAACAGTTTGGAGCCTTAATGCTTTAACTGTCAAACTAGTTAATTAAATGAATTTGTTTTTTTAAACACTTCAGATTGATAAAAAGACTTTCAGCTTTTCCCGGTTAGGGGTCACCACAGCAGAACTCCAGTCCACTCATGATTGGTAGTAGATTGTTTTTACAGTGCCAAGTTGTCAGACTGATGCCCAAGCTTCAACAAAGGCACCACAAAAGGTGCTCCAGCCGAGAATCGAACGGGAGCACCTCTTGCTGTGAGGCAACAACGCTAACCACTGCACCACCGCGGCTTACTAAACACTTTAGATTGATAGCAGGGAATATTTACTTTTAAGACCCACTGTATTCTAAATCAGTACATGTTAAAAATTCCATAACTTTTCAACTGCGGCAATTTTTTTTTTTTCTTGTAATTATGTGCAAGGCAGGCATTTTTGCAAAACACTTTCTCCAATGTAAGTGCAATCTTTTTATTGTGTAAAAGTCTTGCCCCCCCACTCATAAACTGAGTGTTATTATAATATGCTAGTGTGGTAGTTGTACAAATTTCTCAGTCCTAGCAAGCAAGGTCATTGAGGTACTGTGGTAGCCATTTGTAAGCTTGTTATTCTGTGGTTTTGTGTTATTTTGAGCATTTGAGAATTTGTTTCCTTTTTCTTTTATTGATTGATTTCCATACTAGCAAGAGGTGCCAGGTCCCACCCTCCATTCTGAGTATTTTTATTTGGTGAGAATGTGAGTGTTCTGTTTGTCTTTTAGCATTGTCTTCCCAGTCATACTCAGTGGCACATAGCAGCTGCACTGAGAAGCCAAAACAGTGAGGCATTGGAGAGCCATTTGAGTGTTTCTTAGATTGTTGCATTGTTTTGCTTTGAGAATTTGAGCAGTCCCTGTTTCCTTTCCGTCTGACGATTCTTGTCACTGTTGAAAAGTGATGCCTTTTACCAAAGCCTTCATAGTGTTTTAATTTAATGTATGCACAAGTGTTCCACTTGCCCTGTTTTCTTAGTCAAACTCAGTGGCAGGTAGTACCTGCATTAATAAGTCAGTGTAGTAAGGTACTGCGGTAGCCATTTGTATGCTTGGTACCCTGTGGTTTTGTCTCATTTTTGCTGTACTAGAATTTTGTTTGAGTGTGGTGTGTTTGGGCAGTGAAACATCCATTGCTGCATCTTCAGTGCTGTCCTTTTCAGGGCAAGAGGCGATTAAAAAGATTGAGAAGAACAGAATCTGTAGCAAATGCCAGGATCTTAAATCAAATGTGCAAGTGGATCCCAAGAATTTAGGGGACCTCAATAATATAAATCTTTATTTTATTATAAAAATAAGTAAAAATGTGATGGTACGGACAATTAGCTCTGTTTGTAGAAATTGTGATATTGACACCCAAATGGACAATATTGACGTCAGAAATCCAAATAACACTTGAACAAGATGCCCAGAAAAAACAGCAATACTAAATTCCCAGTGAAGTGTTAATCCAGTTCATCTCCATTTCTGATATTCCAGTAGTTAATAAATGAATCAATGTAGGGTTGTCCTCACAGACTCACCTAAGGATTTAGTTTTTAATGGTTCTTTTACTCCTGCTCAAAATAAAATATTATGGAGTGTTCTTGAGCAATTAGATGAGGAGGACCAATTCAATTTCAAGAGATTAAAAAGAGAAGAAGAAGGGACCTGGGGGTACTGGCAGAAATGAAAACAAGTCACCATCCATTGCTGTACATGTTACGTACCTGTTAAAGAAATGTTGGCAAGGGAAATGATAAACATCACGTGTAGAATTTCCCTAATCATTTCTGTCACAGTAGTAGCTACTTTCGCTGGATTTGGAACAGCTTCGTTAGACATCGTCTTCATCTGAGCCATGCTGGAAACAGATTAGTTGGTAACTCCCCTACAAAAGTTATGCATCCTTTTTAAGGATTATTTGGGGGCAGAAATAAGGAAATCTTATAGCTATCTTGAAATTTTATTTTTGTAACTGTAGAAGCTTAAACAGCAAAAACGTAGACTTAGAATGTGGATTAACAGGTAGAAAGTATGATCTGTTGTGCTTCACTGAAACTTGGTTTAATGATTCCAACAGACCTCCAACTGTTAAAGGGTTTAAGGGACATCATGCGGTTTTGTATGAATTGCAAAAGTGGTGATGTACCTATTTATGTGTCTGTTAAGTCTGACCCCACTACTATTCATCCTGATGAGTTATTGGAACTTTTGACGGTGAAATTAATACCTGTAAATTATCATAAAGGTTATGACATAATCATGGAGACATTAATCTTCCAGGAATTGACTGGAATTTCCCTTCTACCAAGCTTACTGTCTTAAACAAAATTATTGAAAGATATATTTTACAAAACTATGAACAGAGTATTAAACAACCAATCATGTATGATAACTTATTGGCTGTTATTTGGTTAAACCAAGGACTAATATGGTTTTAAGCTGTAACAGTGGTGCCCCAACTGAAAAATCAGATCACTGTTCTATTCAAGGTGAAATTGTGAGTAATAGTGAACAATGTGTTAAACCAAGTGCACCCCTTAGTAAGTTTTATAGAACTAAATTTGAGTCTATAAATATGGAACTTAGCTCTTGGCAGTTGGAGAGGCAACTGGAAGGAAAGTCAGTTGATCAAATGTGGGATACTTTTTATGGTAAAGTAAACACCTCAGTAAACAAGTTTGCACCTGTTGGTGTGGCAGATCATCAGAAAAATATTTCCCTCCATGGTGGAAAAAACATTATCCTGCTGAAAAATAAAACAAAGGCCCTCTGGAAGAGGTATAATTCTACTCTATGTGCCTCCATAAAATAGAGATATAATATTGAAAAAATCCTTATAGGTTCATAGGTTCATAGGTAAGTACTAGGCTATCGGCCCAAGGGCCTATGTAAGCCTAGCCAGCAAGATTCCATAGCTTACGCCACCCAAGAAAGTTATTTTCCTGTGCTACTGTCCAGCAGAGACACAGAAGTGATCCCCGGGGTGTATTTCCTATTTCCCATCCACTCATCAAGATTTTTCTTGAAGAGTGCTAATGAAGAACTTTGCTTGACATAGATGGGTAGCTTGTTCCAGAGTATAGGAAGTCTCTGAGACAGGAATCTATCCCTCCAGCATGTCCTGTTTATTGTGGTGACAAGGTTTAGGTCCTTAGAGCATGTAGCTCGGACGGATTGGGATTTCTTTAGGTGTAGCATGTCCAGCAGCTCTGGGTTTGACATAGCTTTATATGTTAGGCAGAGATCACCTCGGAGTAGGCGATATGCTATGGAGTAAAGCTGGAGTTTTTTGAGGCAGTCAGTGTAGAGCATTTGTTTGAGGCCAGTAATCCTCTTTGTGAAGTACTTCTGTGGCCTTTCCAGCTGCTGCAGATGTCTTGTGAGGTACATTCCAAAAGGGACGTTGTACTCTATAATGGGTCTTATGAGTGATGAGTAGAGGGGAACAATGACCTCTTTTTTTCTGGATGAGAACCCTTTTATGATGAGGTGTACCACGTAGAAGGACTTCCTGACTACTGTGGTGATGTGACTATCAAAGGAGAGACTACTGTACACCTGGGTCCCAAGGTCTCTTATCACACATGCAGTGTTAAGTAGATTGCTACCTATGTGGTAGTTCATGAGTACAGAGTTTTTACCAAAGGGGATGACACTGCACTTTTTGGCATTGAGCTTGAGGTCATGGCTCTAACACCAGGCATCTGTCTCAGTGAGGCCCTTCTGTGGGATGTTCACATCATTTGGGGACTTGACTATGGCTCCTAGTTTGCAGTCATCTGCGAACTTCATTAGCCAGAGGCCTTCTGTGTTAGCCTGTTCTTCAGAGAAGTAGATACCAAACAGGAGAGGTCCCAGGACAGAACCCTGTGGTACTCCACTTGTCACTGCTTTGAGGTCAGATTTGGAGTCTGCAACTTTTACAGTGTGGGTTCTGTCAGTGAGCCAGTTGGCAACCCATCTTGTGACGTAGGAATTTATACCTAGTTTAGTGAGTTTAGCTATAATTCCAAAATGGGGGATGGTGTCGAAAGCCTTGGCGAGGTCAAGATAGGCTGTGTGAACCACCTTACCCTCATCCACGGCTTTGGTGACTGCCTCAAAGAAGACGATCAGGTTCAAGAGGCATGATCTGTCTTTCACAAACCCAAACTGGGTGGGATCCAGAGTTTGGAGGTTACCAATGTCTTTGTTTATGAGTTCCATAATGATACGTTCCATGGCCTTGCAGACCAGGCTAGTCAGGCTAATAGATTGATAGTTCCTGGGATCAGTGGTGGCTCCCCCTTTCTGGAGTGGGATAACTGTTGCTGTGCACCATTCAGTGGGCACAAAGCCTGATGTGAGGCTATTATTGAACATGGTGCTTAAGTGGGGAGCCAGTTCGTTCTGAAGTTCGTGCAAAATGCAGCCTGGGATGTTGTCCGGTCCCATGGATGCTGTGTTTTTGGCTTTAGAGAGTGCAGCTTTTACCTGCGTAGTTGTGATTACAGGGACTCTGCATTCTTCCTGTATAGGTATGGGCCCTTTAGGGGGTGAGAGGGGGGTAAAGTTAGCACTGAACCAATCTGCCAGGATGTTGGCAATATCAGTTGGTTCTGTAATTTTCGTGCCTTTGTGCTGTAACTCAGAGCAGATCTGGGTGCTTCCATCTAGATTCTTGACATAGCTATAGAATGTTTTGTGGTTGTCCTTGGATTTAGTGGTGATTTTGTTTTCGTAGCTAGCTTTGGAGGATCTTATAAGGGATCTCAGCTTCTTACTGAGGCTGATCAGGGAGCTCCTCCACTGATGGGATTTTACTCTCTTTTGCAACAGTTTCTTCCTTCTGTTGTACAGTTTGTTTATGGCAGGGGACCACCAGATTGGCTTCCTTTTTTTGAAGGATAGCTTCTTGGTTCTGTTTGGGATAGCATGATCCATGCACTCATGTAAATGCGTATAGAGTGCATTTGTGTATGATACAGCAGATGTAACTGTATTGTCCATCTGCACGGGTGTCATGAAGTTCACCATTTCTGTCTTAAGAAGCATGAAGTTGGCTTTGGAGAAAATTTTTACTGTGGTTTCCTTAATGGGGGGTGGGGGCGGGATGTGGATATCAAGGGTGATAAGCTTATGGTTGGATCGGACCAACGAGGAGTTGAATTCAGGTGTGGAATACCGGTCACTCATGTTGGTAATGACTAGGTCTAGGATATTGTTGCCCCTGGCGGGGGTGTGGATAAGTTGATCTAGGTCATTGGAGTTTATGAATTCCGGAAAGCGTTGAGCGAAGGAGTTGGTACACGAGTAGTTTTCCCAGTTAATGGTGGGGTAGTTGAAGTCGCCCATTATTAGGGTATTTGATTGATCCCTAATATTTTCCAGTACATCCTTGAGGAGTTTATCTCTGAAAAATAGAACTGACTATGAGAACCAGTTAGCTGAGAATACAAAGATGAATAAAAAGGTCCTATTCAAGCATCTAAGATGGTTTAGGAAAGAAAATACCCCTCACATTAGTGTTAAGTAGTGTCTATTTGCTATTACAGATCCAACTGAAATAGCAAATTTATTTGCTGAGAAATTTTCATTTTGGACTATAACTGTAAGGCATGTAGTAGATCTGATTCTTGCCTGAATATCCCTTACGAGTTAGTTTCAAAGGCACTGGGGGCATTTAAAAAAGTGCACTGCAGGTCCTCAAGGTATAACTGGACATTTTTTTCTTACTTAGCAGGTGGCTTGATATCATGCCTTCAAGTTCTCTTTCAACAATCACTGCAGTCAAAATATGTTCCCAACATATGAAAGGAAGCAGTTTTCCCAATACCCAAAGGATACATGCATTGGTCACTGGAGAACTATAGACCTATCGGTCTGACCTTAATGTTGGGTAAATGTTTGAGCAAGCAATTTGTAATCTGCTCTATGGGAATATCGGACAGAGGAGTGATATCTATCCATCTATCTATCTATCTATCTATCTATCTATCTATCTATCTATCTATCTATATGTCTATATCGACATGGTTTCCTTATGGGGAGATTACATTTGATTAATCTTATCCAGTTTTCTGATAGCATCTGTTTCTCAGTGGACTTAGACCTTTCTAGTAACACCTGAATCTCTTGAAGGACTTTGATTCAGTAGCCCATGACCAAATTCTTGATGTTCTGTTAAAACATATCTACATTGTACACTGGATAACCAATCTGACTATCAGGATAAAAAATGAAAGCAAGAATAAGGCAGCCTTTTTCAAAAATAAGAAATGTTGATTTTGGAATCACCCAAGGATCTGTTCTTGGTTCCATGTTGTTTGAGCTGTTGATGTCTTTCTCTGAGTTCAGAGTATGTTTTAGCACCTTGCAAAGTAAACTCAGTGACAATACTAAGGTGGAGGCATAGTTACAAATATGTGCCGATCAGAATAAATTGCAAAATTTTCTAATGCCAAGAAATGCAATGTGATGTATTTTGGTTGTGGAAATAGCCATTAAATTATGCTCTGAATAATGAAATTTTGACCTGAGTAAGTTCTGTGAGAGATTTAGGATACATGATGAACAATGCTTTGGACTTTAATTATCATATCAAGACATCTTGCAGAGTGCCAGTAGTAGACAGAAAAAAAAAGTCCTAATTCCACTTTTTACCTCTACCGTACAGCCTATTAATGGAATAATGTCGGTCCTTCTGTTGTTACAATGCTTGCCAAATAAATAGTCATGAGAAAATCCAGAAGATGATCACTAGGCAAGTGAGAGGATTGAAAAACTTTGGTTATAAAGAGAGATTGGAGACTCTTTCCCTGCTGCAGACTTTTAAGAGGTGACTTGATTCTTGTGTATGAATCACTAGGAAATGAGGCATTAACAGCCTCTCCTGGTGTTTCAGTTATGGGGCATAGCATCAATACCAGGAATAACAATCTATATGTAAGACTGCCAGATGTTAAAACATCACTTAGGAGCAGGTATTTTCATCATAGGGCAGGAACATTATGGAATATATAAGGGAAGCTGATAGTGTAGAACTTTTCAAGTTCCTGATCGATAAATGGTATCAGCTTTGAAAACTATTACATAGCCATATCTCCCAAATTCCAAGCTCAACAATGTCAGAAGTATCCAGAAGTAGGTGTCAATCACACTCACAAAAATATTCACCCATGAATTTGCATGTAAACACACACACACACACACACACACACACACACACACACACACACACACACACACACACACACACACACACACACAGACACCTACACCATGCACATGTTCTCACACACACACACACACACACACACACACACACACACACACATACACACACACACACACACACACACACACACACACACACACACACACACACATGCACACGCACTCATGCAACCTCATTCATGCCCCTACACCTACAGACACGCAAACACACATACAAGTCCACCCATACATACATACACACACACACACACACACACACACACACACACACACACACACACACACACACACACACACACACACACACACACACACACACACACACACACACACACACACACACACACACACAGAAAGACACCACCCCTACATTTTCACTCAACCTACCTGTACCATGAGTGCTCCCAGAGTAGTGATTGGGTAATAACTGTGATTTACAGTGCTCAGTTTTCCCTCCCAGTGCAAACTTTTACTTAGATGAATGAGTCTCTGAACTGTGGAAATTTCCAGGGTTCATCACATTGCTAATTAGCATTACACACTACCTTGGACTTCTACATTAGCAAGCAGCTTCACTCATGAGCCCATTCTCCATGCTGAAGCCTGTACAAGGGGAACACCTCAGCAATAGAGCTGTCTATGAATTCAAAAGAATTATGTGATACAGAAACCTTCTGACATGAGTCTTCCTCATGGCAACCCATTAAAATGTAGGCCCCCACATGAGTGAGGCTGGAAATAAAAGAATGAATGGCAGAAAATATGGACTTGTACATACCATTTCCAAAATGGCCATTTCTCAAATATCCCATTTACTGCAATATATGGTAAACTTGGAGATGGCATATATAAGTTCCAGGGGTGCATGGGGTCAGCCCCTCCCCCACTAGCAAAAAATAAGGTTAAAGGAGAAGAGCAATGTTTGAGATTAGCGCTTCTTGTGCAGTTTCATTTTTTTTTTTTGTTTTGGTCTGTCAGTGCTCAGAGTTAGGAGTGCCGCCTTTTGTATTTCAATAAACCTTTCTGAATCCCAGGGATAGTCTGTCAAATGTTTTATATATATATATATATATATATATATATATATATATATATATATATATATATATATATATATAAATTTGCATTTGCAAATAGCACAAAAGAAATATGTGTTATATATTCAACATGATAACATATTGCTCCAATAATCCAATGCATTGTAATGCCATGAGCAAATAAGGGCATTGCAATTTATCAGACACCTTTTTGGCATCTAGTACAAATGTCTCATCTCAATTACCCACTAGAAGCTCTAATATCATTGACCTGATCTTTACCAACCTATACCACACCATTCATCTCCTCTTCCTTGGTTAAAAATGACCACAAATCAATTAGCTTCTCTGCCACAATTAAGGGTACCACCACACCACCAAATGAAACCATCTTTAGGGGCTTCTCCAGGGCAAACCTACTTTAAGTTGTACAAGATCTTTGCAAAATTCCCAACAGTGCCCCGCAAATGGAGCCATCTGAGAGGGCTGCCACATTCATCCCAGTTTTTACAAGCATCTTTATAGCTGCATAAAACGTCTGTACCTGTCTGTCCTAAATTAAATGGCAAATTCAAGAATAAACCTCTCTGGTGTTACTCCAGTATTAAACAAATCTATAATAAAAGAAGAAATAACGAAACATTATAATCCCCATGCCTTTATTTCAAGACCACTCTGAAACATTCCACCAAGGGCTTAAAAGCACTATCAGAAACTGTAAAGCAAAGCACGAATTTAAGGTCACTACAGATGCCAAAAGCAACTACAAATCATTCTTCTATTATATTAGGAAATTAAAGAAGAATGTTCCACAATGCACTGAGCTCATCCATAACAATATTACACATTCCACTCCCAAGGCTATAGCTAATATATTAGCAGATACATTTAATGCTAACTTTGCCTCACCTACCCACATTGTTATGTCCATTACCCCTGCAAATGTACTTTCTTATGTAATCTCCTTGGAGCAAATCTTAGAATACCCATTGAAAGGCTAGAAAATGCAAGGTAAACTAAAGGTGTTGTTGCTGGATGCTAAGATTCTCCACAAGAAGCTCCACTCACTGGAAGCATTCCTCACTCTGGAGAGTGTTGACATCTGTGCAGTTACTGAGAAATGGTTTAAAGCCATGGAAGGCATCTCGGCAGTACAAGGCTATAATGTCTTCCACATCTTTTGATAAGCTACCACACAAGCAGGAACAAGAGGTGGAAGTGTATCAATCTACTCAAAAAGTAAGCACACCTCAAGACTGATCAAACAATATCACATGCTTGAGCTACTCCACATCCAACTAACTTTAGGTAAAATCCATTACTATATCCTTGCTATCTATAGGTAACCGTATGTGATGCAGGATAGCCAGGCCATGTACATGACTGTACTGGATTGACTCATAATTCTGCCTGACACCATTTTCATGAGTGATTTCAACTATCCCACCATAAATTGGGATGCATGCACAACAACTAATATGCAGGCTCAAAGATTCATGGATTTTGTCAATGCAAATATCATGGAACAGCTAGTCTGCACAGCTATTAGGGATGCAAATATCCTGGATCTTGTACTCACAAATATGATGGAATTTTGCAAGTTTCCTGTTGTAATATCCTAACTGGTCAGATCATATCATAAAGTGGTCACCCTTGAAATAAATATAAAAGCAAATTCCAAAACCTTTATGAACTTTTCCAAGGTTAACTACCTCCTATTAAGCAATGACACAAACTTGTGGAACTTGGTGGCCTATGCAGAAGTGTTTATGGAAACCATGTACAAGTATGAAAATAACTGTATAGAAATAGCAGTACCAAACTAAAATAAACTTAAGACAAACTCCAAAAACAAGCTCCCTTGGTAGACTCCCAGTAGAAATAGATTGTACAACCAAAGAAATAAAATCCTGTCAAAGAATTGGAAGGGCTATGCCCAAAACACAAAAAACTCTCATATCAGTCTCTACAATCAAATCAGGTGACTAATTGAGTCCACCAAAGCAAAATTAGAGGGAAAAATAGCCATCCAGGCTAAGGGTAACCATAAGGCATTTTCAGTTGTGTACCTAACCTTAAAGGGAATACGCAACAGTGTGATCAACTAATAGCAAATGGAACTTCTTATACAGAACCAAGAAATATAGCAAATTTGTATAGTTAGCTCCAATTTCATCTTCTATCACCCCCAGGTCCAGGAAATGCCCTCTACCATTTCTCCCCAACTATCACTAAAGAACAGGTCCTCACTGCACTCTCCAGAGCTTAAAACACTTCTTCAGTGGGTCCTGATAATATCCCAGGATGCCTCCTAAATAGCTTTAAACATGACCTTCCAAACCCTCTAGAATTTATATTCAACTACAGCCTCCAGACAGGCTTCTTCCCTAGGGAATGGAAGGCTGCAATTGTCATCCCTCTACACAAAGGGGGATCATCAACAGTCCCAGGGAACTATGGACCCCATAAGTTTTACTAGTCTTTTATGCAAGGTCATAGAAAGAATTATCATGGACCTGATAAACAAAGACATAGGACTGGACCCATTCCAGTTCAGTTTCGCCAAGGGTAGGTCATGTCTACTAAAGTTGGCAGACATCTTTGAGAAGGTCAATACAGCCATGGACAAGGGCAAAATGGTACATACAGCCTACTTCGACCTACAAAGGCATTTGACACAGTACCTCACTTGGGTATTATTAACAACCTCACAAATTTAGGCATCAATCCTTATGTTACCCGATGGATAGCAAAATGGCTCACATATAGAACACATGAAGTTAGGGTAGGGGAATCCAGCTCCACCAAGGGGCCTGTTACTAGCAGTGTCCCACAAAGATCAGTATTAGGACCTCTCCTGTTTGGAATGTACTTCACTGAAGTCAAGGCAAATGTTGAGGGCCTTTGGCTGACCACATTTGCTGATGACTGCACGCTGGGTGCAATCATTGAATCTACCAAAGATGTAGAGATATCCTCCAGGAGGGTCTGGCACAGACAAATATCTGGTACCAGAACCATGGCCTAAAACTCAGTGCTAAAAATGCATAATTATACCCTTAGGGAAGATGACCACCCCTGCAAATTACAACCTCCTTTAAGAGTAGACCCAGTGGTAATGGACTTGGGAACTGAGTTGACAGTATCCTGAACTTTGATCACCATGTGTCCATGATAGTAAAAAATCCTTCTACGTGGTCTAACTAGTAAGTAAGGTCATGGCATCCAGATCTAAGGAAATCATAGTCTCACTATATTCAAGCCTCATCAGATAAATAACCAAGTACAGTGCTCCCTCCAGCACTTACCTGACCAGGCATTTACAACAGCTGGAGTGGCCACAGAGGCTCCTCACTAAAAAATTCCAGGGTGTAAATAATATGTCATATGGGGACCACCTCAAAGCCCTGCCCCTGTACTTAGTCTTCTACAGACTACTGAGGGGCGATCTATGCCTAACCAACAAGACATTCTTCAATCCAGCCCTGATGGATCTGTTACTCATTCATAAAACAAACAGCACTAGAATTATCTGATCTAAGGCTCTAACTCTTGTCTGTAACATAAACAAAACATGCTGGAGGGACAGTTACATGTCTCAGAGATTACCCTTCTCTGGAACAGACTCCTTGTTCATGCAAAACAGAGCTCTACCTTAAGCCAACTCAGATTGAATTTGAAACACAATGGATGGGAAATTACAAATTCATCCCTGGTTTGTTGCTTGTGGCTCTTATGAACAGGGGCAGTTTGTAGATGAATTATGGTACAGGCATTCATCAAAGCCATTCTAGCCTGTGGACATTGATAATTGCAAAAAAAACTGGGTATGAGTTGCTTGCTTTAAAAAGGCTGTAGGGCCATTAACTTAATAACCTTCTATGATCTTATGAATATAATGTCTCTATGGGACCTGATAACATACCAGGTGCCATTTCCATCAGTGCCATGTATGCAACATCTGAGCTTCTGCTTAAGTTGTTCAACCTAAGCCTGTCCACAGAGTTTGTCCCCGATGCCTGGAGAACAGCCACTGTGATTTATCTACAGAAGCATAGCCCCTATACAGATCCAGGTAATTATAAGCCCATCAGCCTCACCAATCTTATTTGCAAATGTATGGAATGTATCACAGAATAAGTCTTTTATGCAAACACAGTCAACTTAACTGATATAGATCTCCTTTAGTTTGGTTTTGTAAATGCAGGTCCTATCTCCTGAACTTACTAAACTTCTTTGTAAAGGTTACAGAGGCTGTGGACAGTGGTCATTCTGTGCATACTGCTTATCTTCACCTGGCTATGGCTTTAGAGACTATCCGACCATGCTACTATTACTGAAAAGTTGTACAAACTTAATGTAGGGTCTATATTATAAACTCAAACGCTTACCTTATCGAATCCCTAAATGTCGACCCATCCTCATCGAACCGCATAAACATCTAACGCCCTAAACCGTGAAATTCAAAACATCGAACTATCATACTTGTCCCACCCCATCGCCCGCTACATATTACCTACACAAACAAACTTAATAAACCACATACATACACTAACCAAAACCCTACTTCTAACCCTAAACTAAACCCTACTTCTAACCCTACACTAAATCTTAACTTAACCCGCTCCCTAACCCTAAGGTCCGTAACTATCACACACTTACCTTAGAAAAGCTAAACCCAAACAAACTAAATAATACACACACATACACTTAACAAAACCCTACACTAAATCTAACATACATTACCATCTGTTCACTTACCTTAACCCGCACCCTAACCCTAAGGTCCGTAACTATCACATACTTACCTTATGGAGCTATACCGCAGAAGGCCAACGATGATGATTCAACGTTTCTTGTTTCGCTCTTCTGGACATTCAGTGTTATCACGGTTCTATAAGGATGGGACGAAGTTTAGGGATTCGATAAGGTAAGCGTTCGAGTTTCTAATATAGACCCCTTAATGTAAATCCCTACATTGTCTGCTGGATTGCAAATTGGATATCAAACAGAACCCACTTAATGAAAGAAGCTGGTACCCTCTCTCAATGTAAAATTATAACAAGTGTGGTACCACAGAGATCAGTGCTTGACCCTCTCCTGTTTGGTATTTATTTTGCAGACGTCCAAACCAATATCCCTGAAGGATAGTTGACTCAAGCTGGGACTGTTATTCACTCATGTTATGATACCAAACTACTCCAAAAAGGTCTGGAAAGTACAGATATCTGGTGCACTGAAAATAGTCAAAGTACTACCTTGTCCACCTTTAAGGCTAGTTTTGATGACTGAATGGGTAGCCATTAATTGACATCACTAATATCAAGTATGGTCCTGCTGAATTTGTGAGGTGGGCATTGTTAAGTACTTGTAAAGGGTGACAAGAACTGTCTTCACTTAAAGATGTATATGGCTGGGCCCCTTATGGTCTTTGTGATTACTTGCCTACTATTGTTTCTATGTTCCTGTCTAATTCATTCTGACTCTTTTCAAATGGCCTTTCTCTGATCCGCATAAAGTAGTCTTGCCAACCATGAATCTACTTTGATCACCATATAACAGACCAGCTTTCATAAAATGGGTCCTGCAAGTCCAGACTAACACAAAACATTTATAAACTGATTCAACAGAAACAATGAATGATACAGTGAAGTGGTAGCAGTGTTTGTAACAGACTGCAGATGTGAAATGACATAAACCTAGCCCCAGAAGGGGGTATCATTGCTTAACCTGCTGCTTCTTCAAAGAAACTTTGCAGAGATCTGCTAAATAAGTTATATGCAGTTGAAGACTTATTAAGTTTAAGAAGCCTAGTCTTTTTCTGTACCCCCTCCTGAATTATGCATTGTTCCAGAATGTTTCTTTGTTTTTCCCATAATTTTTTCAATACCAAATTCTAAAGGACTGTCATGGTGTTTTCCACGCTATCCTCCTTTCACAGACCTATTACCACCTGTTAAAATGTTTGAAGGTCTTGAGTGTGCTTGCAGTCCTGGCCTCATATCAGGATGTGAAGAGTTTCTTGTTAGCGGTATTCAACTAAAATCTCTAAACCTCTGAAAACATCAGGCACAGTAACTAGGAACATGGCCTAAAACTGAAGCTTCAGCTTCACTGAAGCTTCCTCCACTTTCAAGTTCAGTATTTGCTATACCTTTCTTTTCAAGTCTTTTAAATGAGACACATAATAAGTGTTTTTATTCAGCACAAGTTGTCCTCATCTCCTAAATGTGGGATTGTAAAATATTTAAATCTTCATGCTACGACCTCTGTGCAACATGAAGCTTGTGACTGGAGATGGGTCCATAAAAAATATTTATGTGTCCCATAATATACCACCGGTCTGCTTAGCATCTCCATAGAGTGACTCCACTTCCTGTGTTAGCCCCCAAAGTAGATGTCAAGACCATTCTGTCTAATACAAATCTCATGTAGTCTGAAGGCATTGGTTGGGGGAGTAGTCAGATCCAAAAGCTGAAAGGACAAGGAATTATGATCCAACAAATTTGATGGGCTACTCTAAAAATGATTTAATCTCTCAAATAATAACTGGAAAATGAGAAGGATTTCAGGTGTGTTAAACATTCTTTATCTCATAGTGTAATACATGGTACTGTTGCTTGCAACTTTACATGTCAGCCAACATTTGTTATGTTTTTTTATCTCTAATAGCAGGCATTAATTAAGACACTTGAACAATTCTTCAATTTCATGTCTAGGAAAGGGATTAGTTTCCCTTTCTGTTTAGTATACAGATAAAATCAACTGCTATTACAACCTCATCTTTTGAAATTTCCCTTTGCATTATAAAGTCTTCCTATCCTGGACCACACCATTCCCTGGATGTAGATAACCAGATGCCACAGTGACTATTTTGACAAATCACCTCAACACCAACCAAGTCCTAGTATGTGTTATGATTCAAAATGTTAAATGATCTCCTTTTTTATTATTATTGTTATTTGGTAAACCTTGTATCTTAAACAAACCTTGCATCATTGATGTTGAACAGAAGTCCACTATATTGGAGAATGGTGTTTGCAAAGCCATGTTTCTATCTTTTTTAACTATTTTATTTGCATGTTTATTTCATCTCCTGAAAAAAATCTGAAACTGTTTCTAAAAGCTTGTACAACTGTTACATGCTATACACAATCCAGGCATAGACACTTACCAAGTAATACAAATGTTATTTCGTAAAATGAATTTGCTTATGACACACTTATAGAAACAGTCTGAAAAGAATGTAATACAAAGGTGTTTGAATATGATAACCTGTAATATGCCAGGCAATTATGAGAATATGGATTTTTTTCAGACATACTTTGCCTTGCATTTGTAACATGCTAACTCTTTATATCAGTGCACCTGGAACCTTGACACCTGTGCCATTCATTAGTACTTATTGGATAGTTTGGAGACATGCTGTGGGGATCAGATATGTATTGGCTTGCACTAGTAAAAGGTGGGTGACAGGACTTATGGTTATTTCATCAATTATATTCTAAGCAGTAATATGGTCAGACAGAAGTAGATGTCAACTTATAATAGGGAATATTTGGGATAAGGGCACACCAGATTAGTAGGAAATGGTACAATACATTTTTATAATAGGGCTGAAGGTAAGAAATATTTTTCCATATTAAGAGAGAAGGCTCTCTTAGCTAACACTGTATTATTTTCATAATATAAAATTAGTGTTTTTAGGCTGTCAAGTTGTACTACATGAGACCGGTCTACTAGACTGATAAATATATAATTACATTTGTTGAAGGATGTCAACCTTTTCCAGGCAATTAAACTAGTTATCAGGCATCCTCACTTCACTGTCCATCTTGAATCTCAATAACATTTTGTTATAGCCAGCTTTGTGATATGGAGAGATAAAGCCCAGATTATGGTGCAGATGATGTGCTTAGATGCAAGTAGTTTTTGTCCTGGGACGACAAGACTGAGTGTGTGCTGATGGCTCACCCATTGTGGGGGGAGGTGGTTCTGGGAGTGCTTAATAATGGACTTAGCTGAATCCAAGCCTACTATGCCTGCAGTGCTTGAGTGCATTCTCATTTGTAAGCCAAGAGGAACTTAATGGCAGGAACGTGTTTCCCTTCAGAAGACAACAATAGTGGAACTTGAAAGATCTGGCAAGAAAGAAGGAGGATGTTCCCAGAAGGATAGGGGGGGTACAACTTGGAGGACCAGCAAACTGAGCAGCTCCCTACCACATCCTGACTCCCATCTACCTACAATGAATGGACCTATCATCTGCAGGTAGAGGAGCCATCAGGGTAGCTCTTGCTGGAGAAAAAAAAAAAATACTATCTGCTTTCTAACAGAGATATGTATTGCACTGCAAAAGTTATGCATCTACTGGACCTGCTATTTCTTCTGGACAGACAGAAGGAATAGAGATGTTTGTTGAAGGAACTACATAGCCACTAGGTTGGCACAGCATCTGCATGTTGTCTTGTGTGTCATTGCTGCAACTTATGCTGCATCTCTCCCTGGCCATTGTATTGACCTATGCAAAACTGACAGAATATAGGCCTAGCTTCCTTACATGCCTCTCAACTGTCCAGATTTTCACAGAATGTCCAGATTTTTGTCTCATATTTTTGGTCTGTTCCTCATAAAATTTGTGATTTTCTGGATTTTTGTGACAATTCATTGAGGACTGAATTAACTAAACAATGGCAGGCATTTCAGTTTCAGTCTTCATATCCTTTGGAAAATACATTGCATGATAAGACCTTTTATTCTAGGAATTTTCTATGTTTATAAGATCAATATATAAAATTTGTCCTGATTTTTGGGGCTTTGTCCCCCCATTATTTTTGGCTTTGTCCAGATTTTTTTATGCTAAGAGGTTGAGAGCTATGCATACCTTTCTGTATGGCACAGTGAAAAACAAAATAGCAGTGTAGTGCTGTATGCTAATCAATGAAGGATTTATGAGGCACCAGTGAAAATGATTTTTTCTTTAAACTTGTTCAGAAGAAAATTGTTTTGTTTAGATAAGAGATGATTATTAATTCAGTTTCTTTAAACTCAATAAAGTTTATAAACAGATAAAATTAAGTGAGATATTACTTGTCAGAACTTGAAACAAATAATTTACTTTTTGACAAAGTAAGACACTTTTACTTAGAGATTTGCTTCGATAAAATGCATACACTTGAATGTAAAATATATATAAGAAAGAAAAACTAAAGAAAAATGCAAAAATCAGAATACAAGACAAAGTGTGAGAAAGCAATGAGAAAATGGGCTGAATTTAATTACTATAAGCCTTCTCTCATACAACAACCACAGAGCATAAAACAAGGTCTTAAATATAAATGAGAGTTTGATCCTGTGGGAGTCTGAACAATATATAACCTCTTTCAGTGAGCTCTCATTCATTTTATACTGCTATGAATAAAATAACCAAAATTTCAATATCTCTTTGAAATAGGTAGATATACACTAGCAGAGAATTTATTATTAAATTTTTGATGGAATAAAATCTAATTTTCAGGTAATTTCTTTTAGAAGAGCACATCACAGCAGTTATGAAAGAAGACATTAAAATATTCAGATATTAAATACATGAAGTTTCTAATAGTCACCAGCTGTTTCATTTTTTTCACACAAAATAAGCAACCACTATAAAGTTAGAAAAAAGAAGAAAAACATGATAGATTCAAGACTAAAATGACAGGCCCATAACTAACATTGCTTAATGACATTTAGGTAATTATTGATTTCAGATATGTATATATTTAGAGGAAATAAGAATATATTTAAAGTCTTGGACTTTGCTGATAGGAAATCATACATTCAGATCTTATTTTTATTATTTATAGCAGCAGCAATTAATAAGTGGCTGGCTGTAAGGTATAATTAAGGCTGATTTGTAATTAATGATTTGGTTTGCTCCACTTGCCATGTATCAAATACCTTTTTTTGCTTCTTTTCATATCAGATACCAGAGCAAAAGAAAAAGCATATGATTTTAAAATCAAGATGACAGGTGCCAGCTGGGTAAAGATAAGATGTAATTATCATAGTGCCCTCATTTCCTTAGTTGATAAGCAAAAAGAAAAAAAATAATAATAATAATAATTGCAGTTAGAGAAGATGCAGAGTGAGAAGAAAAGTACTTACTGCAGAAGTGAACATCAAAACATGGCTGGAGATAAGCAAAAAGTTACATTTCCAACCAACTAAAAAGATTGACAAATAGATCATTAGCAATGCAATCAATGCCAAGCAAGTAATCAAGCAGTAATTTCCATTCAAGACAACTGCACTCAGAGCTGACTACTGGATTCAGTAAAATCTGCTTTCCTCAGCATGTGCTAACCTTTGTCTTTAATGTTGTTAATATGTCAGATCCCTTCTAGATACACATTAAAATATTAGCTACAACATGACATGCAGGTAATCTAAAGAGATAAAATATTAACTAATAACTTGCTGTAAGAGTAACTGATATATTTTTTTTAAAACTGTATGAACATATACACACTCATACACAGATTCATATATTTATGCAAAGGAGAAAGCAAAACTAACCAATACAAAAAGAACAGTACCAAAGATATTTGAAGAGAAATACAGGCAAAATAATCCAGATATGGAAAACTTTACAATACAAAAATAAGAAGACAAAGAGGAAAAGCAGAAAAGGAGGTCGGTAATGGAGAAGTTAAAGAAATAGAAACTGAGGTTATGGAGCACCTGCAAAGTGAAGGATTCAGTGTAGAAAATCTAATGCAGAAAGCACCACAACAGGATAGAGCAATGGATATCCAAATTAAGGACAAACCAGTGGAACAGGAAACAATTTGTCAGGTGTCATATCAAGATATTCTGGAGCCTTCCACAGGAAACCAGTATAAAAGTTCACTTGAAGCTAGACAGCAAGGGAAGGAACAGGAGACTGTGGAACCTCTGATGCAGTCAATGTTGAGGTGTGATAGGCCAGTAAGTTTCCATATGACAGAGCAATGGATGGCACAGGATGAAATTGAAGAGAAGGTGCCACAGGAAGATGCTATAGAACTTTCTATGGAATGCCTACAGGAAGTGGAAAACAAAGGCTGTGCCCCTAGTCTGGAAGATAATGAACTAAGGGAAGAGTTACTTTATTTAATGGACATAGATATAGTAAAATCAATGAAAGAAATAGACTGCAGAAGGTTAATAAACCCGAAAAGTCAGAAATCTGATAAAAACAAATGAACACTGTAATTAGGACTGTCCATTGAGATCCATGCGATATAACAGAAGTGAACAAGATATATTACTGTGCAGCTAAATTAATAACTGATAAAGTTCTACTACAAGAGCACAGGGTAGTGAGGCAAAGGAAGGGGAGACATTGAATACCATCATGGAAGTATCGAATAGAGAAAAATATAAAGCAAGTAAGACAAGAAGTGTCACTGTTCGAAGACTATAGAAGAGGGAATAGATCAACAAAAATACTAAGAAAGATAGATGTGATAAAAGCAGTGTACAGTATTAGAACAGACTAGGATCTATCATGCACTATCACAAATAACAAATTAAAAATTTCAGCACAGGAGGAAAAACTTAGAAGATACACAGATATATATATAAAGGAAAAGTACAAAATAAGCAATTTACTGATGACCCAAAAAAGTTTTATAGAGAACTGGGAAACAAGGTAAAAGGAATTGAAACAACACCAAAAAAAGAAGAAATAGATGCATTTTGGAGAAGTATCTATGAAGAGCACAACAAAGATGTGAAATGGATAAAAGAAGTAAAAGAAAGAATAAGAAATTTAAAGGTACAGGATATAAAATGGGATGAAGTAACAGCCAGAGAGACTGAAACAAAGTTAAGAAAAGCCTCTAACTGGAAAACCCCAGGCCCAGATGCAGTACCTAACTTTTGGTTAAAAATATTAACATCTTTGCATGACCTAGCCATGAGTAAGAACTATTTATATGCGCACCTTGAACAGACACTAATCTGGCTAACAACAGGTAAAAATGCTCCTACTTAAGAGTGAACCTGCAAGCTACCCCAAAAATTATAGACCGATAACTTGCCTTACGATGATGTATAAACTATTCATGGGAACAAGAACACAGCTCCATGAGACCTGACAACATCCCAGGATGTGTTCTACATGAACTACAGAATGAACTGGCACCATACCTAAGTACCATGTTCAAACCATGTTCCCCTCAGGCTTTGTGCCCACTGAATGGCACACAGCAATGGTTATCCCACTCCACAAAGGGGGAGCCACCACGGACCCCGGGGACTACCGCACCATTAGCCTGATGAGCCTGGTCTGCAAGGCTATGGAACTTATAAACAATGACATTGGTAATCTCCAAACTCTGGACCCTTCCCAGTTCAGGTTTGTAAAAGGCAGATCATGTTTTCTAAACCTGACAGACTTCTTTGAAGCTGTCACCAAAACCGTAGATGAGGGTAAGGTGGTTCACACAGCCTATCTAGATCTCGCCAAGGCTTTGGACACCATCCCCCACTCTGGAATCATAGATAAACTCACTAAACTAGGTATAAATCCCTATGTCACAAGATGGGTTGCCAACTGGCTCACTGACAAAAAACACACTGTGAAAGTAGCAGACTCTAAATCCAACTTCAGACCAGTGACAAGTGGAGTACCACAGGGGTCAGTCCTAGGTCCTCTCCTGTTTGGTATCTACTTCTCTGAAGTACAGGCTAACACAGAAGTTCTTTGGCTAACTGATTGAACTACTGTTCAATATCAGCCTTACTACAGGATATGTACCCAAAGAGTGGCGTACAGCAACAGTGGTCCCTCTCCACAAAGGTGGTGCCACAATGGATCCTGGAAGCTATCGTGCCATAAGTCTGACTAGCTTGGTCTGCAAAGCTATGGACCTCATAAATAAAGATATTGGGGACCTACAGAGACTAGATCCTACCCAGTTTGGCTTTGTTAAGGGCAGATCCTGCCTCTTAAACCTGGTCAATTTCTTTGAAACAGTCAACAAGGCCATTGACGAGGGCAAGGTGGTCCACACAGCCTACCTGGACCTCGCAAAAGCCTTTGATACAATACCCCACTCGGGCATTATAGATAAGCTCAACAGCTTAAATATAAACCCCTATGTCACTAGATGGGTTGCAAACTGGCTCAAGGACAGAACCCACATGGTTAGAATTGCTGGAGCCATGTCAGACTCCAAACCAGTTACAAGTGGCATCCCACAAGGCTCAGTCCTGGGACCTCTCTTGTTCGGTATATATTTCTCGGAGGTACAGGCCAACATGGAAGGACTGTGGCTGACCAAGTTCACAGATGACTGCAAACTGGGTGCCATAATCGACTCTCCAGCCAACACAAGTATCCTCCAAAAGGGCCTCATAGAAACAGACAACTGGTACCAGAGCCATGGCCTCAAGCTAAACGCCAAAAAGTGTATAGTCATCCCCTTTGGCAAAAACAAAGTGCCCACAAATTACCACATAGGTGGTAATCCATTAAGTACAGAAGAAGTAATTAGGGACCTGGGGACCCAAGTTGATAGCAATCTCTCATTTGACAACCACGTGGCCAAAGTGGTTAGAAAAACATTTTATATAGCCCACCTAATCATGAAGGGATTCACATCTAGATCAGGGGAGGTCATCGTGCCTCTTTACTCATCCCTCATCAGGTCCATAATTGAGTACAATGCCCCTTTTGGGATGTACCTCACCAGACACCTGCAGCAACTGGAAAGACCCCAAAAGTACCTCACCAAAAGGATCAAAGGGCTCAAACAGATGCCATATGCTGCCCGGTTAAAGAAACTCCAGCTCTACTCAGTGGCATACCGCCTGCTCAGAGGCGATCTGTGCTTGACGTATAAAGCCATGTCCAACCCGGAATTAATAGACATGCTGCACCTCAGATAATACAAATCCCATCGAGCTACGCGCTCGAGAGACTTGAACCTCAGCACTGAAATAAATAGGACATGCTGGAGGGACAGATTCATAACCCAGAGGCTCCCTTCACTCTGGAATAAAATCCCAGTCCAGGTTAAGCAGAGTCCCTCATTGACTCTCTTCAAGAGGAATCTTGATGAGTGGATGGGAGATCATAGGTTTACCCCAGGTATCACCTCTGTGTCACTGTTAGACAGAGGGACAGTTTACTAACCTCAAAAAGGGCATAGCAAAATTAATTTAAAATGGGTGGCAAAAGCCAAACACACTCTGGCTAGGCTTATAAATGCCCTAGGGCAGATAGCCTAGTATGAACCTATGAACCTATGAACAAAGTTTGCAGATGACTGCAAACTATGAGCCATAATCAAAACTCCTAATGATATGGACATCCTACAAAAGGGCCTCACTGAGACAGATGCCTGGTGTCAAAGCCATGACCTCAAACCCAATGCCAAAAGGTGCATTGTCATCCCTTTTTGTAAAAACTCTGTACCCATGAACTACCACATAGGTGGTAGTCTACTTAACACCGAAAGTGTGATAAGAGACCTTGGGACACAGGTGGACAGTAGTCTCTCCTTTGATAATCATATTGCCACAGTAGTCAGGAAATCCTTCTAAATGGCACACCTCATCACAAAAGGTTTCTCATCCAGGAAAAAAGAGGTCATTGTTCCCCTCTACTCATCACTCATTAGACCCATTATAGAGTACAATGCCCCTTTTGGTATGTACCTCACAAGACTTCTACAACAACTGGAAAGGCCACAGAAATACCTCAGAAAGAGGATTACCGTCCTCAAACTGATGCCCTACGCAGACCGTCTCAAAAAACTCCAGCTTTACTCTGTCGCATATCGCCTACTCAGAGGCGATCTCTGCCTAACATACAAAGCTATGTAAAACCCACAGCTGTTGGACATGATCCACGTAAAGGAATCCAAATTCCTCTGAGCTACACACTCTAGGGACCTAAACCTTGTCACCACAATAAACAGAACATGCTGGAGGGATAGATTCCTGTCCCAGAGACTTCCCATACTCTGGAACAAACTACCTATCTATATCAAACAAAGCTCCTCATTAGCACTCTTCAAGAAAAATCTTGATGATTGGATGGGAGATAGGAAATTAACCGTGGGGATCACTTCTGTGGCTCTGCTTAACAGGGCCACAGGAAAATAATTTTCTTGGGTGGCAAAAGCCAGGGCACCATTTGGCTAGGATTATATAGGCCCTAGGGCCAATAGCCTAGTACCTACCGATGAACCTATGAACCTATGGGAATTGATTTTGACAGAGTTTATGGTCATTTAGAAGAAAATCCAATTATGGCAGAAGAACAAAAGGGCAATAAAACAAAGTCATATGGAACAAAGGATCATTTGTTGTTATATAAAGTCATAATGGAGATCTATAAAAATGGAAAGAATCTAAGTATGGCAAGGATTGACTACAAAAAAACATTTGAGAGTATCCCACATTCATGGATAAAAGAGTGCTTAAAAATGTATCAAATACACCCTACACTGATTGACTACATTACAGGGACCGTGAAACAATGGCAGACCACTTTGCAATTAAGCCATGATGAAGGACAAATTATTATCCCAGAGATAAAAAATCAAAGGGGAATATTGCAGGGTGACTCGCTGTCACCATTGCTGTTCTGCCTTGCCCTTAACCCATTAAGCTGTTTACTTAACAGCTTAGGCCATGGCTGTAATTTGGCTCCTAGAAAATAACAAAGTCTAAAGACTTCTCATATTCTCTTTGTCAATGATTTAAAACTGTATAGCTCATTCTATGAGGAACTGAAAGCACAGCTGCAGATTGTCAAAACTTTTTCAGATGATATTAGAATGTAATTTGGCTTTGATAAATGTGCAAAAGCAACCTTTAAAGCAGGAAAACTGCAGCACCAGGAAAATATCCATTTGGGACAAGAATGTGATATAAAAGAACTTGAGCAAGAGGGAGTGTATAAATAATTGGGAACTGATGAAGGATCAGCAATAAAACATGAACAAATGCATATAAAACTTAGTAAAGAATACTTCAGAAGACTTAAATTAATCCTGAAAACAGCATTGACATTTAGGAACAAAATCAGGCTATAAACCAATTTGCCCTTCCTGTCCTAACTTACAGTTTTGTTGTGACTGGCCCCAAAATGTTTTGGATAAATTGGATATTAAAACAAGAAGGATGCTTCATGCTCACCAAATGATCTATAAAACTCAATGCATACCAAGATCATATATTCCCCATTCTGAAGGAGGGATGGGCCTCCTTGAAATTCATTACATGTATACATCTGCAATTGTGGTACTTCACACATATCTGCTGACCTCACAAGATCCAAATATAGTGAAAGTTTTGAAACATGAGGAGAATAAATCTAAGATGACTACTCTGCTTAACCTAGCAGAAGCATATCGGCATCAAGTAGGAATGGAAATCAAACCAGAAGTAGATAAAAATCAGGCAGCAACTGAATGTGCCAAAAATCAAAAGAAAGAATATAAGGTGAAGGACTAGATGAAAGGACAAGAAATGTGGAAAACTCACAAATACAGTTCGAAGTATAGAAAACATCTGGAAGAACCTCATGTTGATCGGGAATGAATGCAGGAATGGTTCAGGAGAGGTGAATTCAAACCAAGAGATGAAAGGTTAATATTGGCGGCTCAAGACAGTGGTCTACGTACACACTGCTTTACAAAGTCCATTGAACATGTGTGAGAAACAGACAAATGTAGGTTTTGTAAAACCGAACTGGAAACAGTCGCACACCTTGTTGCTTGTGACATACTAATGGCAGAATATCTGTATACCAAAAGGCATAACACACAAACACACACAATCATTTTCTTCTCTTTGACTGTTACTCTCTCTCACTCTCACACGCACTTTTCCAGTCACTTATATGAAGAAGAAAAAAGGTGCATCCATTTGCAAAAAATAAATAACTAAAATTACTCCTGTGAATAAAGCAATTTCAAGAAATGGGACTCTGCCAATAAATTTCATTTAAGTAGTGCAAAATAAGTTGCTTAGAAATGAAGGAAGTTCATGTTTATCTTTCAGCCAAAGTTTACTTCCCAACAGGCTGCTATTTAATTTTCAGTCTTAAACACTGTGGAAAATGTCATCTGTAGCCCCCTTTAGCAGCAGCTGTTCTACCTTGTTTATTTGTTATTCAGAGCTCCACTTTGCAAAATACAGGTGAGGATAGCTTTCTGTTCTAGATCCTCATCTGAAGTGACTGAGTTTCAAAATATTTAAGTACATTTAGAGAAGAATAATAAACTGCCATTTCCATCTCATTTATTGCACATATGGTGCTGTTAACAGTTTTCTGCTGGAATTTACTGAACTCCTTGTTTTCTCAGTACAGTTACCCAAATTGACAAATTGTTGGTAACTTTAAAATCTAGGTAAGCAATGAGTTTCTGTTATGTCTTCATTTTTCTCAGGGCTTTACATAGAACATTCATAACATAGAATATTCATGTGAGCTGATAGCCCAGGTAGGTATGATCATTTCAGATCTTATTTTGGAACACATTTCATGGTGTAAACACCATATCATCCCCTTCCTCGTGGCGCTCCCTTCTTTGGAGATCACATATTAAACAGTTTGTCTGCTCCACTCCACTAACAAAGGGCTAACACTGATTACCAGGATGTAGCAGGAAAACTGTAGACTGGATTATTGTTCCATATTAAGCTAAGCACATATAGCTGTATAAAACTGTCAGTTGCAGTTTTAACACAGAGAAGTTCTTTTTTTTTTTTAGGTCCATTAATACGCATATGCTGTAAGGTGTATTAATTCCAGATCTCATTTGCTTAGGCTTGTAATTAAGGATTGATTGCTTTAATGATTGATTGATTGATTGACTAAATATACACAAGGGGCATATGTGCAAAGCTATTCTCTTCCTTCCAGTGGAAAATAAATAGAAAAGGTTTCAGGTGTAGTTAGTAGAAGATACAACACTTCCCAATACCCGATAACTTGCAGTTTCAAGAAAGTGAGAATGTGCTTCTTTTTTGTAACATTTAAGTTGACAGAAATGAAGCCTGGTAGTGCTTCAGTTCTAGACCACAGGCAGCAGGATACTGAGTACTCAGAGAGCCACTATGACATTTAGGATTCAACGAGAGGCAGGGAGCACAGACAGTGCATGAAGAGATTACTATTATTTATTTACTGCCCTGCCTTTCTTAATTTTTTTACTACTATACAACAACATTTACAGGTTTGTTTTTGCTACTATTAACACAGTATATGTTTTTTCATGTTCATAGGTTCATAGGTCGGTACTAGGCTATCTGCCCAAGGGCATTTATAGGCCTAGACGGAGTGTGTCAGCTTTCGCCGCCCCATTGAGTAATTAACTGAGCCTCTGTCAAGAAGAGCCAATGAAGTGATCCCAGGGGTGTATTTTCTGTTACCCATTCACTCGTCAAGGTTTCTCTTGAAGAGTGTTAGTGAGGGGCTCTGCCTAATGTAGTTAGGAATTTTGTTCCAAAGCATGGGGAGTCTCTGTGACAGGAATCTATCCCTATAGCATGTTCTATTTATTGTTGTGGCAAGGTTTAGCTCACTAGAGCGAGTGGCTCACAGAGACTTGGATTTCTTTAGGTGAAGCATGTCCATCAATTCTGAGTTGGACATGGATTGTAAGTCAGGCAGAGATCACCTCTGAGTAAGCGATATGCCACTGAGTAAAGCCGGAGTTTTTGCAGTCGGGCTGCATAGGACATATGTTTGAGGCCAGTAATCCTCTTGGTGAGGTACTTTTGTGGTCTTTCCAGCTGTTGGAAGTGTCTTGTGAAGTACATCCCAAATGGAGCATTGTACTCTATGATGGGTCTGATGAGTGACGAGTAGAAAGGCACTATAACCTCTTTATTACTAGATGCAAACCCTTTAGTAATTAGATGGGCTACATAGAAGGATTTCCTAACTACTTTGGCAATATGGTTGTCAAAGGAGAGATTACTATCTACCTAGGTCCCCTGATCTCTTATTACCTCTTCTGTATTAAGGGGGCAGCCCCCTATGTGGTAATTCATGGGTGTTTTGTTTTTCCCAAATGGGATGACTAAGCATTTTTTGGCATTTAGCTTGAGACCATGACTTTGACACCAGGTGTCCGACTCAGTAAGGCCCGTTTGGAGAATGGCCATGTCAGCCAGAGAGACAATTATGGCTCCCAGTTTGCAGTCATCGGCGAACTTGGTTAGCCATAGTCCTCTTGTGTTTGCCTGTACTTCTGAGAAGTATATGCCGAACAGTAGGGATCCCAGGATGGAGCCTTGTGGGACACCACTTGTGACTGGTTTAGAGTCGGACCTGGAGCCCGTTATTCTTACCGTGTGAGTTCTGTCTGTAAGCCAGTTGGCAACCCATCTTGTGATGTAGGGGTTTAAGTTCAGGCTGGTGAGTTTTTCTATAATTCCCGAGTGGGGAATGGTGTCAAAAGCCTTGCCGAGGTCAAGGTAGGCTGTGTGAATCACCTTCCCCTCATCTATAGCCTTGGTGACTGTCTCGAAGAAGTCAACCAGGTTTAGTAGGCATGATCTGCCCTTAACAAAGCTGAACTGGGTCAGGTCAAGTGTTTGGAGGTTCCCAATGTCTCTGTTAATGAGTTCCATGATGATGCACTCCATAGCCTTGCAGACCAGGCTAGTCAGGCTTATGGGGTGATAGTTACCAGGGTCAGTTGTGGCCCCTCCTTTGTGGAGTGGAATAACCATTGCTGTGCACCATTCTATGGGCACATAGCCTGTGGAGAGGCTGAGGTTGAACAGTGTGTTTAGGTGGGGGGTTAGTTTGTTCTGTAGTTTGTGCAAGACACAGTCTGGGACACCATCTGGCCCCATTCATGCTGTGCTTTTGGCTTTTGAAAGGGCTGTTTTCACCTGTGCATCTGTGATTTCCGGGACACTACACTTTTCCAGTATTGTTGTGGGCCCTTTTGGGGGTGAGAGGGTGGTGAAGTTTGCACTGAATCTATCTGCCAGGATGTTAGCAATATCAGTAGGTTCAGTATATTTTGTGCGATTTTGCACTAGCTCAGAGCATATCTGCGAGTTGCCACTTAGATTCTTGACATAGCTAAAGAAGGCTTTGTGGTTATATTTCACCTATTACTAGTGTGTTAGGTATGTTATTTTGCCTTAAGGGCTGTGATTGTGCAGCACACTGATTTTGTGTTTTATGTGTTGTCTGGTTTGTAATGGGAGTTGCGAGTTTTTTGGGTGCCTGCTTTGGAGGTCTCTGATGCTTTTGCAGGTTTTTATTTAGAGCCTCAGAGTATGATTTCATGTATTTATGTGTATTTTTTGCCAGTGCTGGTTTAGTATGTCTATGTGAGGCTGGAGGTGTGGTGCAAGTGTTAACCTTCTCCTCATGACTGCCTGTTCCAGTCTTGGGTGGAGAGAGCATAGCCTCCAATTTAGTTATATAATTGCATCTCTCGCATATGTTAATGTTTTGTGGTAGGTGGAGAGGGTTGTCTGTGTACATGAGGCAGTTCTACCATTGCCTCAGGATACCCAGGTTCACCAGCTGGACAGGAGAGTATACCTGAAATTGCCCTTTGGTCGTGCCTAAATAGTAGGGTGAGCTGCTTAGTTGCTTGGTTGGTGAGGGGTGAATAATGAGCCTTGCCCTGCTGGGCAATCAAGTGTTGGAGTATATTAGTGCTTGCTATTAGGTCTGAGCAAGTGCTGGACTGTAGGATGCTTTTTAAGTGCTTAGGTAGAGCGTTAGACTACTTTCAAGGGAAAAACTGAAGAGGAAACTTGGTGGAGCCGGGAATAATTTAGCCCTAGCTAACTGGCACTGCCCGGATGTGCAAAACCATGCAAACATGATTTTTACAGCAGGGAAATGAAAGAGACTGAAATTAGCCCAAAATGGCCTATAAACTACTAACTTCTGGGCTGGAACCACTCCTCCAGGGACAGATGGCTGCTCGCAGCTCCCTCTCTCACAGGTGAACAGAGAAACCTCCTTCTATCCAAGTAAAGTATGGGCAACTCAGAAACTTGTAACACAGCCCTGAATTCAGCACTAGCCTGAAAACTGGACTATATTAGCTTAGAAAAGTGGGAAACAAGGACAACATTTTTTTTTAAAAGATAAGACAAAAACAGTAAAAAATACACTTAAAACAGCTTTAGATGACTACAAGCAATCAGAAAAGGCTTTTAAACAAATTACCCAATTAACCAGTAAATAAATCTCAAAACTGAGCCCTGTTCCTGTAGTCTTCAATCAGACAAGTTCTAAATGCACACTCCTGCCATTGGGGTGCAGGGGAACCTTCTCTAAAAAAGAAGGCCTGGATTAGTGCTCTAGTTATACAAACAAAGTTAGATTCAGCAGGCCTGAATCTAGTTTATGCGACAGCAAAACAAGGCACACCAATTTCAGTAAAAAACATTTCAACTATGCAGGCACTATAAGCCTCTAACCAGAAATTCCCAGCTCAGAAGGGCAGAGTCCAGCCTCTCCTCCCACAAGAGTGCAGACCACAGACCTTCTTAATGTAAAATGACTGGCCTGAAGCCCAAGTACTTAAACCAGAACTAATACACTTTTAGAATAACATACACTGAGCCTTCAATCAGCACTTCCCAACTTAGAAGGATGTAAGCTACCTGTCCTGCCACAACAGTGCAGACTAAAACCTTCTTAATGTAAAACAACTGGTCAGAAGCCCAAGTGCTTAAACCAAAAGGCTTAGAACGATAGCTACACTTTAATTAGGTTACTACCAAGCAGTAATAAATACAATTGAATACTTTTAAGAAGGCCTGGATTAGTGCTCAAGTTATACAAACAAAGCTAGATTCAGCAAGCCTGGATCTAGTCTATGCTACAACAAACAAGGCACACCAATTTCAGTAAGAACTAGTTCAAATATGCAGGCACTATAAGACTTTAACCAGAAATTCCCAGCTCAGAAGGGTAGAGTCCAGCCTCTCCTCCTACAAGAGTGCAGACCACAAACCTTCTTAATGTACAATAACTGGTCTGAAGCCCAAGTGCTTAAACCAGAACTAATACACTTTTAGAATAAAAGACACTGACCCTTCATCAGCAGTTCCCAACTTAGAATGAAGTAAGCTACCTGTCCTGCCACAACAGTGCAGACCACAAACCTTCTTAATGTAAAACAACTGGTCTGAAGCCCAAGTGCTTAAACCAAAAGGCTTAGAATGATAGCTACACTATAATCAGGTTACTACCAAGCAGTAATAAATACAATTGAATACTTTTAAGAAGGCCTGGATTAGTGCTCAAGTTACACAAACAAAGCTAGATTCAGCAGGCCTGGATCTAGTCTATGCTACAGCAAACAAGGCGCACCAATTTCAGTAAGAAACAGTTCAAATATGCAGGCAAAACAGAAAGTGCGATCAGCTCCAATACAGGAACCCACAAGTAAAAAGTAATTGTACAACCATCGACCACAGGACAAGTAGAACCCGACAATAAGGCACAGACCAGGAACTTAAAGCAGATAATATTTAATCCAATAAGGCACACCGACTGAGCGCTTTCTCCAGTACAACTGGCTTCTTCAGAGTCATTAACAAACACACCCAGCTTAGTTTCCTTTAAATAACACAGTAAAATTCAATTAATCAATTAAACCTTTCATCAATTATCAAGGTTTTCAAAATTTAAAAAGGTATATATGTATATATATTATGCATTTTCATCAGAAAGAAAATTGCCAAAAATAAAATTATAAAATCTTCTTACACACTATTATTCAAATTTGGCCATACCCATACACATATTTATATAACAATGTTTGAAAAAAACATAAAATTTACAGTATGTACAAATGTGTATACTTGTAATATGTATTTTGTTTATCAAAAAATTCAAATTCAAAATAACACAATTAGTTTGTGTGTATTATAAAATTGTCTTATTATAAAAACGTATTAATCTGAAAATATGTTTATGAAAATATATATATATATATATGTATAATCTATGTAAATAGAATTCATATAGCTGTAATCTTAAAATATTTTTAATATGTTTTTTATTATTGTAAATTGTTGATTATTAAAACATGTAAACCCCAATACGTCACATTAAATTATTAACAAAAGTTCAATACTAATAATAATAATATATGTTGTTAATACTATTTAGTGTAAAACTAAGTCTCAAATAATTTGTGCCTTGTGTTTCAATACAGGCTTTAAGGAAATACATTCATTGAGCCCTGGAAATTTTGTGGCATTCAGTCTTATCTGCCACTCCATTTCATGTAGAGCTACACTGTTGTTAATATCACAATTCATGTTTGATTTCACTCTGTCAACTATAAAGAATAAAAACTTTTTAAATTCGTGACAGTTTTTGGAATGCAAGTAAAGAGCATTGTGTTCGTCCGTCCTTCTAATGGAACTACAATGTTCCCTTATTCTTTCTTTAAGACATCTCGTCGTCATGCCCACATAAAATGCCTCACAGGTCATACAGGATGCTACATATACACAATTTCTAGTGGTGCAATTACATACACCAGGGCATGCGATGGTACGTTTAAAACCAGCAACACTCAAGTAGGTCCCCTCAGCAATGTATCTACATGTTTTGCATCTACCACATTTGTTCATACATGATCTTTTGTATCTGTGACTAGTCTTCTCTAATATGTCCTTCAAATTGTAACCCCTAGCATATGTTATAGCTGGTGTTTTACCCAGTATTGTTCTTGTGTCTCTATTCAAAAAATGTTCCCAAAGACTCCTAAAGTTAGCACACAATTCTGGTGCTTTGTCATTATATTTGAGTATGAATCTTGGGGTACCTTCACCCAAACTAGCGTTAATCCACTCACAGTCCAAATCCACTACCTGTGTTTTATCACCTCTATTTTTCAAAATTGGTACAAATTTGTTCCTTCTCTTCCTGTATACCTCCTTTTTGATCTTCGTCAACATTCCTATAGGGTAACCCCTTTCCAAAAACATACCTATAAGCGTGTAAATCTCTGCCCTGAAAGTGTCTTCATCACTGATTAATCTGGATAGACGGACCATTTGGCCCTTGACTAAACCTCTCCTTTGATGCATCGGGTGACAGCTTGTAAAGTGTAGCATTGAGTTGGCATAACTCGGTTTCCTGTATATAGTACTGATTAACTCAGTTCCATTTTTCAAAATTTTAATGTCCAAATAACTGGCAACATCATTGTCCCAATTGTAAGTAAATTTAAGAAAGTTAGATGTCTCATTTAAATATGAAACAAAGTCCACAGCACTTTGTTCATCACCCTTCCATACTATTAACAAATCATCCAGGAATCTGTTGTACAAAATGATATTATCATAATATCTGGATCCAAAAATGTGTTCTTTTTCCCATGCCAATAAAACCAAATTAGCAAAAACAGGGGCACAACGTGCCCCCATTGCTACTCCAGTTAATTGTTGATACATTTCTCCTTCAAATGAAATGTAGTTGTTCTTTAGTATGAACTCCATCAAGTCATAACATAACTCCAATTTTCCTACATCAAAACTCGGACTAGTCAACAAACTGTCATAAAATAAATCAAGGCCTTGTTGGTGTGGAATCACTGAGAATAAGTTAATGACATCAATTGTCAAGAAACTAAAACTGTTCTTGTCCACAAAGTCTACATCTCTTAGTCTTTCAAGACAGTGCCATGAATCCCTAAGGATGTGACTTGCGTCAACTAACGCTTTCTTACACTGTTTGTCAACATATGCTGCCAGGGGTTCAGTCTTAGACCCTTTAGCCGAAACTATTGGCCGAAATTGTAAATGCTTCGTTCCTTTATGTACCTTGGGTATCCCAAATAGCCTAGCCATCTTGGGATATTTAACCGAAAGGTAATCAAATTATATCTCATTAATTGTCCCTTGGTACAATGCGTCATGTAAATATAAATCAATTTTGTGATATGCTCTGTTGACCTCATTCATTGTAACTCTACTATATGTTTCTTCATCACTCAAAATTTTCATCATTTGACAACTGTAGTCAACATTATTCATTACAACCATCCCCCACCCTTATCAGGTCTCATAAACCTGTATTGTTTGGATGCAACCAGTTCATTAAGCAAAGTTCTCTCAACTTTAGTTAAATTGTCCTCACTTTTTGATTTCTGAGAAAAAATTTTCCTAAATTCATATTCCACTAAATGTTCAAAAGCACTAAGCTCCATATTGGGTGGTGGCATGAATGTACTTTTCCTTCTCAATGTCAATGTCCAAAATTCCTGTCTATAGTCTTGTAATGTGTCCCTTAATTGCCCTGTGTTGAAATATAGTTGTAAATTTAACTTTCTCATATAGAGTTTCAAACTTACAAGTAACTGCGTAACATCAATATTAAAATTGGGTACAAATTTGTTACCCCTACTAAATAATTCAAAATAAACTTCGTTAATCACTAAATCAGTATAATTATAAATGATAAATCCTTTTTCTTTAATAATTTCATGTTTCATATCGGATGCTGTCTCCAAAATGTTTCTAAACAATTTGTCTGATTCCAGATCGTTACCACAGCTATATGAATAGCTTTTTTCACATTCTTCACAATCACATCTAACCACTTCACAAACTCTATCTAATCTTAAAATGTGATTGTCTAAACAACCAAACGTCTGAACATTGTTCAGGGCTGAAATCTGCCCTGTGTTATTACCTTTTGTAACCTCAGTTTCAAATATGTTCTCCAATTGAACCGAATCACTTAGAGGTGACAAAAAATTGTTTACCATTTTTACATCTTTGTTCTGAACAATTTCACATTGATAAGATAGTATTGGGGCTGTTACAACCTTTGTAATTACATTTTCATTACTACTACTGATACCAGTTGTTCTATCAACATTAGAATTACTGTTGCTGTCCAAGTATAGTGCATCAATGTCATTGTATAAAGTAAAGTCAACAGTATAATCAGTTCTCAAAAGTCCTCCTGCTGATTTCTCCCTCTCCTCCTGGGGCTTGGGTGTAACATTCTGCCATTTTACGGCCCCTTGCTCTGTATTCTTTCTGACCTGCGAAGTGGTACTGGTGGATCTAAAAAAACTTCTTCCACCTGATAATTGTCAATCGTGTCTTGTGGTAAATTACCAGAATTCATCCTATGACTTGTTCTCGTCATAGGATGTGATTTATAACGCCCCGGAGGATAAGCAGTCTTATTTTTATAATCCGCACTGTCTCTAGTAAGCTTTTTATTTTTAAGAGCTATGTTTTTACTGACAAACACGTCAATGTTCTTAATTACTCTTTCATAATGATTCTTTTGTTGAAAAAACAGTAAATCCGTAGATATACTGGAATCAAGTTTAGTTATTTCTTCACGCAAACTTTTAATTTTGATTTCATTGTTGCGTAAAATAATATCAAGTAATTCCATACCTGTCTTTTGAAAAAGGTCTGTTAATTCCTGGCAAGCCTCCGACTCTAGGTCTACACCCGTCGGTAGCTTCCAAATACGTAGACCCTTTGGTATCTGATGTAGTTCCTTGGATTTCTTCAAAAATGCACTGTCAAGTTGTATGGCCCTATATTTAATGCAAAGTTTTTCGTATTTAAAGATCTGCTCTCTGAGCGTTAGTGCTGGCTGGTACGGATATATGCAGGCACTATAAGCCATTAACCAGAAATTCCCAGCTCAGAAGGGCAAAGTATAGCCTATCCTCCCACAAGAGTGCAGACCACAAACCTTCTTAATGTAAAATAACTGGCCTGAAGCCCAAGTGCTTAAACTAGAACTAATACACTTTTAGAACAGCAGACACTGAGCCCTCAATCAGCAGTTCCCAGCTTAGAAGGATGTAAGCTACCTGTCCTGCCGCAACAGTGCAGACCACAAACATTCTTAATGTAAAAAAACTGGTCTGAAGCCCAAGTGCTTAAACCAAAAGGCTTAGAATGATAGTTACACCAAGCAGTAACAAATACAATTGAGTACTTTAAGATGACATAAAAGCAAAATAAAGTAATAAAGAAGGAAGAAACACAAATACAGTGAAAGCAGATGAATAAAGTGCATTTTTTGAGTGAGCAAATGAGATGGGCCCAGGAGAAGTATCCAAATGCAAATTTACAAGAGGAGCGGGCAGTTTCAAAGCCACCAAGATTAACACCAAAACAAAAGCAGGGAGGGTGAGTGGGAAACTAACTGAAAAAAACAGAGCCACAACTTCCAGCTAGATAGTATTCAATGCAATACAAATAAATCAATTTAAATGCTGCATTAGTTGAAAAAAGTTCAGATAAAGATTTACTTAAATTCACTTATACATCCAGTTGATTGCAGGTAGGTCTTAGCCGGCCAAAGCTCCGAGTTTAAGCAGAAAATAATCCAAAATGTACCACTTATATAGGGCAGAAACCGAATATCAATGAAGTGAAACTCCCCCCACTTATCACTGGCTATGCAGGAATTCTAACTAGCACTAAATTCTAACAAGCATTAACTGAAAAAAACAGCCACACCTTCCAGCTAGATAGTATTCAATGCAACACAAATAAATCAATTTAAATGTTGTATTATTTAAAAAAAAAGTACAGATAAAGATTTACTTAAATTCACTTATACGTCCAGTTGATTGCAGGTAGGTCTTAGCCAGCCAAAGCTCAGAGTTTAAGCAGAAAATAATCCAAAATTTACCACTTATATAAGGCAGAAACAGAATATCCATGAAGTGAAACTTCCTCCACTTATCACTGGCTATGCAGGAATTCTAACTAGCACTAAATTCTAACAAGCATTAACTAAAAAAAACAGAGCCACAACTTCCAGCTAGATAGTATTAGATGCAACACAAATAAATCAATTTAAATGCTGCATTATTTGAAAAAAGTGCAGATAAAGATTTACTTAAATTCATTTATATGTCCAGTTGATTGCAGGTAGGTCATAGCCAGCCAGTGCTCAGAGTTTAAGCAGAAATAATCCAAAATGTCCCACTTATATAAGGCAGAAACCGAATATCAATGAAGTGAAACTTCCCCCACTTATCACTGGCTATGCAGGAATTCTAACTAGCAGTAAATTCTAACAAGCAATAACTGAAAAAACAGAGCAACATCTTCCAGCTAGATAGTATTCAGTGCAACACAAATAAATCAATTTAAATGCTGTATTATTTGAAAAAAGTGCAGATAAAGATTTACATAAATTCACTTATACGTCCAGTTGATTGCAGGTAGGTCTTAGCTGGCCAAAGCTCAGAGTTTAAGCAGAATATGAGTACTATATGTTGACTCTGGTTTCAGACATCATTCCTATCATCCTTTTTGTCTACAGCTCACAAAAGCATACCACACAGTTAAATGGCTAGTGTCATACAAATGAGATTTAGGAAATGTGCACTTAGTTTGTGTCATTAAAAGGCAATCCCTGGGAATCAGCAAGCAGCATTGCATGAATAAGTAATTCCTGCATGGCAGGGACCAATCATGTTCAGCAAGGCAGAACACCATCCATATGTACGAAGGCACGCTGCCATGCTGTAAAATGGACACCGTTTTGTGTACGAGCGCAGGGGGTGTGTCTGAGAGCAGAGCTCTCACAATATACATGCCCCCTGCACTCTAGAATTGCATTTCGGCAATTTAAAATGACTGAGAATGCTCGTAATACCCCCAACCCGTCAGGATAACAAATCTGGTCAAAGTCATAAGGGACAATCATCCCTACCAAGACAGATGTTAGAATAGCACATGTAGCATAAGCACATAGCGCACACCTCCTAAGGAATGTGGGCAAAGCCAAAAGGGACAATTGTCCCACAAAGCAGAAAGTTGATAGAATAACAGGTTCAGCATTAGCATGGATATTCTGAAGGGTACAAGTAAAATAACAACAAATATTTTTTTTTAAACATGCAATGAAGTTTAAGCATAGCTGGGCAGGTGTGCCTGTTGCTTAGCTATGCTTAGTCCAACTTAAACAGCACAATAAGTTAAATATCAAGAGATATCCTGCATAAACGCTATTGCAATAGTGTAGTGGTTAGAGTGTGTTCTTTATAAACAGCCATTCCTGGTTTGATCCCCACTGTAGCCAATTTGCATTTTACATGTGACAGCAGTACATAAACATTTTTTTTATAATTAGCTACTAAATAACCATATATTTGTTAACCGGAGTACTGTAGTAGGTCCAAATGTGAAGACTCAGGTTAATAAAGTTGTGAAACCCCCATATAAACACAAGTGCCCCATACAGTATAGTCACATATGAATAAATGTACTGAAAGCACATTGAGGGATGTCAGGGACAGTAAACAAATTTATAATATTTAATGAATGAAGAATCAATCCCATACAGCAGATAGTCTATAAAATAAAAAAATAAGCAATGCTAAGTATTACACATCTCTGCTTACCAGGTGTAAGCATTGTGTAAATATGACTGCTAAGCAATGAGTAGCCCAGCTAAGTAGATTTGCCCATTGGTAAACAGTGCTGAACCTTCCCCTTTAAGCACTGCTAATCTTAGCTAAGCAGGTTTGCCTGTAGCTTAGCTTAGCTCAGCATATTCAGAAATGTCCAGTCATGGCAAAGGGCAGGAAATCAGTTGTATTTAAACCCCACAGGTGGGAATACAGCTCATAACTGGTTGCAGCTTCCCACTTTAGGTAGTATGGCAGGAGATGGTGAGGGCATGTGCTTCCGTGTGCAGTGTTGGGGCATACATGAGTCCAAGGTCATTGTAGGATTCCTGGTACAAAACCATGATGAGAGACTGCTGCAGGGCCAGTACCAAGGCTCCCAATATAAAGTGGAAAGCCTGGGACCATCTTGCCCGTGATCTCACCAGTGCCACTGGTATCCCTCGGACTGGTGAGCAGGTCCGGCACTACTATGCCCACTTGAAGCAGAGAAAGAGGAAGCTCTTGGATGAGTGGGTCCAAGAAGCAAGGCAGAGGGGTGATTTCCCAACAGTGTGTAAGTAGTCATACCAATAACTGTTTGCTAATGTCTAGCCTGTGTAAATGATGGATAGGTATGCCTAAATATTTATCTATTTCCCTTACAGCTGCAGTTGAGTGGGCTGTGAATCAGGAAGCCCATGCTAGTAGGTTGCAAAGGCTGCATTGCAAGGCTGGTGAGCAACAATCCTGCTTGTAGTAGTCATACCAAATAAATATAAAGTAGTAGAAAGTCGCCTGGCAGTATAAAAACTGTATATGGGTTGTACTGAATAAACCAGACAATATGGCAGTAATAGTCCCATATAGGTTATATTTAAATAAAACTGCAACTGCCTGGCAATAAAGTTCTAAATCCTGGACTGGTTGTGTTTATGTTGGTATTGTATGGCATTTATTGTTGCATTCTCTGAATAGTAATGTAGTGTTAACCACTGTTACCCACACTGCTCTACATAAGAAAAATGTCTAGGAATGTCAGTATAAAACTGTTGTAAGTACAAGATCAGATTGTACAACCAAGAGAGACTTAGAGAGAAAACACTGAAGTGATACACAGCAATATCCAAATAGCACACTCTGATGATACCTAAATTTTTGCATTTTTAGCAGACACTGCCATGGTTCAAATCCTGGGAGTGGTAGTAAGCTGCATACCTCTCAACTGTACAGATTTTAGCAGAATGTCCAGATAATTGGCTCATGTTTTCTGCCTGTTCCTCTGTCCCCCTGGCAAATCAGTGGGATGATCACAGAATTGTAGTCACTAAATAATGACATACCTTTGATTTTCAGACCACAAAACCTTCAGAAAATGTATATTAAAGCAAATCCTGTCACTAGCAACTCTCCAAGTTTATGAGAGCAATATTCAAAATATGTCCCTATTTCTACCCCCATTTTGCCAAGCTTTGTCCAGAGTGTGTGCATTAAGAGATTGAGAGGTATGTGCATAATATTAAGTAGGAATCTGGGAATATGTGTAGAAGCAGGTAGTGTTAACAAACATTCCCCCCACAGGTCTGTCAGATAAGAAAACTGTAACTGCCTGGCAATAAAGATTTAAATCCTGGACTGATAGTGTTTACTCTGGTATTGTATGGCCTGACATGTAGCATTCACTAACATCTGATATTAGAAAAGTATTGTTGTGTCAATCACTGTTTCTCACACCATGCTACATAAAAATATGTCTACGAATGTCTGTATAAGACTGTTGTAATTACAAGGTCAGATTGTACAACCAAGAGAGACTTAGACAGAAAACACTGAAGCAACCAACAGCAATGTCCACATAGCACAATCGGATGAAACTTAAATTGCTGCATTTTTAGCAGACACAGCCATGGTTTGAATCCTGGGAGTGGTAGTAAGCTGTATGCATAATCATACCTCTCAACTGTACAGATGATTGCAGAATCTCCAGATAATCGGCTCATATTTTCCACCTGTACCTCTGTCCCCCTGGCAAATCAGTGGGATGTTCTCAGAATTGTAGTCACTAAGTAATGACATACAGTTGATTTTCAGACCTCAAAACCTTCAAAGAATGTATATTAAAACAAATCCTGTTACTCTAGCAACTCTCCAAGTTTAAGTTTACTAGCCTCTCTAGCTATGATCTATAGGCTACCACACATATGTACATATTGTAAATATCAAATTTGTACCATGTACCTAAGAATTTACACCTGCTCTCTAATATGAAATGTAACTGTAAATTGTTCTTTAATAATATTGTGTCTGTATCTAAAGGTAGCATGTACCTAAGAAATTACACCTGCTATCTAGCATGAAACATAATTGTAAATTGTTCTTCTTTTTTATATTGTATCTGTATTGAAATTTTGTAACATGGAGCTTTTCTCCCCGGGCCCCCACCAAAAACGGGCTCCCTGAGCCCAGTGGACATCCCCAGTCATCAAACTGGAAATTAATAAATAAATGAATGTATTCAAAATATGTCCCTATTTGTACACCCATGTTGTCAAGCTTTGGCCAGAGTGTGTGCATTAAGAGATTGAGAGGTATGTGTATAATATTAACTTGGAATGTGGCAATATGTGTAGAAACAGTCAGGTAGTGCTAACAAACATTGCCTCCACAGGCCTACCAGGTAAGACATGTAGAATTTTGCTATAAGACAGTTGAAGTATACATTGTGTACAAATATACCACTGCCCAAACCAAGGCCATAGGGTATTGTAATAATACCTGTAGAATAATGATTAGAGCAATGATCATTAAAGTCGTGAATACTGCAAGGATATATAAGTTGTTAATTGACATCCTCCCCACCATATCTGCAACAATAATCTAAGCACACAAATCAATGGGTATGTTTATTCCAAACCTACTGTTGGGACATATGTCCTATTGTTCAACAAATATTGAAATGTGTTTCTATTAATATTCCATGTTGAAATACTATCATTGGTGGCCTGTTGCTATCAATGTAACCAGCATGCCGTTGTAATGGCCACTGTGGTTCCATATATGCATGTGTTCTCTTTGCTATGCAACTGTTCCAAATCTGGTGTTTTGGGTTAATGGGAATATCTATGCACGCTGTTATAACTAATCCTGGATTGTGTTGACTATTACTAACCCACATATGTTCTAAAACTGCAACACCATAGCACATTTGGGAAGGCAGTTCCCAGAGGACCCACCTCTCCCTCCTCGTCTGGAAATGGCACTAGGTCTCAGCACATCTGGGACCCAACTTGGGACCTCCTCGTCTGCTGGTCCTGCACCACCCTTGGATGGAACCGCCTCAGGGAATGGGGCTTGTCCCCCCCCCCCCGGGAGCAGGTGTGGAGAGGATCATGTCACCTGAAGTCAGGTCCGGGGACTGGTGTGTACCGAGGTCCAAAGGGAGTTTGGAGATCTGCTATGCCAGCTTGAGGGCCGTGTGGCACATTTAAAGGGTCAGCCTGCCCCTCCTCCTCAGCCCCCAGCACAGCCACCTTCAGGCCCATGACTGCCCATGGGTGGGGACCTCAGTCCCACTCTTTCCATTTGGGGGCTCATGAGCTTTCGATTTCCAAACACCACCTCCCCTGTCCAAGGTGTTTACCCCCCAAATGTGTCATATACCACCCCTGTATATTGTCTTGTTTGTCTTGTCTGTCTTCTTATCAAACTTACCTCCCCAAATATACCTACTATCCTTTCTCAACATCCCACTCTCACCTTAAAAAAAAAAGAAAAGGCAATCTGTCCTCCCTCCCAAAAAAATTTCGCTCCATACATAGCTGTCCATTTTGCACGCATGTCCACTGGACACATGTAATCTGGTCTAATTGGCTTCAGGGGTTTGAGTGTCCAAATCTACCTCCAAATTCAGTATATATGCACCATTGTTGCTGTTGAAGAAATGGACAGCTATGGACATTCCTTACACCAGTCCTGCACATCCCTAGCTACTTTCCCTATTGTCTTTCCCTCTTTGTGCCCCCTTTTTCACCACTTTCATATCGCCCCTTTTTTCTTTTCTTTTAAAGAAATTAGCATGGGGGTAAGCGGGAGTATGCACTTTTCAGTAGCAGTAAGCAGGTTTAAGCCTGTTTGCGCAGCGTTAAGCAGTGCCTACACAGATTAAGCACTTTCAGGCTACCTGTCTGTAAGCATATTTAACTGGAAGTTAGCACTGCTTATTGCTTACTGAGGTGGGAGAGGTGGGTCTGCTGGGAACGGCCTTCCCAAACATGCTATGGTGTTGCAGTTTTAGAACATATGTGGGTTAGTAATAGTCAACACAATCCAGGATTAGTTATAACAGCATGCATAGATATTCCCATTAACCCAAAACACCAGATTTGGAATAGTTGCATAGGAAACAGAGCACATGCATATATGAAATAACAGTGGCCATTACAATGGCATGCAGGTTACATTGATAGCAACAGGTCACCAATGATAGTGTTTCAACATGGAACATGAATAGAAACACATTTCAATATTTGTTGAACAATAGGATATATGTCCCAGCAGTAGGTTAAGTGTAAACATACCCATTGATTTGTGTGTTTAGGATATTGTTGCAGATATGGTGGCCAGAGAGAGAGAGAGATGTCAATTAACAACTTTTATATCCTTGCAGTATGAGTCCTCTGACCTTTTTTCCTGTTTATTTCTCCCCGGTACAATGTCCTGGGAATGGCTCCCTGCATATACAACCCGGGAAAATTATGTCATTATAAACTTCATCATACTACATCACAGAACCCTATTTGGCTGTAGGGCCCATGATCTGCAGGAGAGGACCTCCCTGTGGAACGAGCTCATCCACAGGGTAAATGTCAGCCTGCATAACCGCAGTTATAAGAAGGTGTGACATCGGTGCACTGATCTGATCTGCCATGCCTGCCAGCGTGCTGCTGCAGTTAGGAGGGACCAACTAGCCACAGGTGGGGGTCATGCCATCCAGCACCCACTGACATATGCTGAGGAGCTCCTCACCAGCCTTGGGGCACCCGCCCACCAGTCAAGCCAGGAACCTGAAGATAGCATTGTGGAGGTGGGTGCCACCCACACAATGGACGAGGAGTGTGCAGGTAAGGCCTAAGGGCACATTAGTAGACCACTGTTGCTTATCCATCTTCATCTGTAAAGTATCTACATGCATATGTCAGATAACATAGTCTGTTGCTGCAGTGTAGTAATAAAAAGATGTGCATAATCTCTAGTATTGTGGGTTTGTACTGCTGATGTACTGAAATGCTGCTCCCACCCTGTATCAATGCCACAGGTGTGGCTACTGACATTACATCTCTCACACAACTATGTAGGTCCCTCTGGTATACAACTGGGACAGCAGCCTGTAGCTGGTGAGTATGGAGTTGTTTTGTTCAGGTTTGCCAATATACTGGCCATGTTATGGCCATGGTATTTGCCATGCACACATTTAACACACCTACCCATAATGCATGCTGTACATGTTCACTTATTGTTGCTGTTAACTGCACTGCATCATAGTTTTCAGCATGGAGGCATATCTGAAGGGTATGTAAGAGTCCTGCAGTATACCTAACAACCTGTCAGTGCAAGATGTGTGGACAGAGATGAACATAATGGTGGGGCAAATGGCCTACAGTAGGGACATGTCTGAAACATTACCCTTCTACAGTGGCTACATGGATGGGAGAAAGGAAATTTACCTCGGGGATCATGTCAGTCGCCCTGCTAGACAAGGGTCAAGGGAAGTAAATATTGTAGAAAGAAATAGCCAGGGAATTGTTATGGCTAGGCTCGTATAGGCCCTAGGGCCAATAGCGTAGTACCAACCTATGAACCTATGAACAACACTATTACAATGGCAACTGTTCCTGATCTAAACAATGGCAAATCACAATACCACATTCCACACCTTTTTCAACCTGTAATGTGATCCTAACATGAGCAATGAATGAGTAATATGGAATCCTATGTTAGGACAACAAATATGGGGAACACATACCTTAACAAGCACTGGAAGCATGTGTGCACACATTCCAAATAAAATATTGTGGAAGCAGCTTTTGAGTTACTGACAGCATTCACTCTTCTTGAGTACACACCTTCCATCAAGTACAGGGCCTCAATGTCACACCAAGTAATGATCTGCTGTCCAAGAATTATGTCCATGACATTTGCCCACTCACTTGCAACAGAGGCAGCCATGGCTTGCACACATCTTACAAACAATGGAATGTATCCCATATCAGAAAGGTAGCACTCAAGAGTGGGAGAAGTAGCCTTACCTCACCATTGCATATACCATGGCAAACAGTGCAGACAGTCATATATGTGTGTATGAAGTATGGGATAACATTAATGTAGAAAATAAACAGATGCCCATCCAAGACAGATGACAACACATGTTGCAAACCGGTCACAGGGGCTGCCCAGAAACATGCAGCAACACTGAGGGACTTGCAGTAATGTCTAGCAAGTACTGTCTGTGCAGTACCTGTGTTGACAATTGCCTGGAATCTGCATAAGTGTGGCCTATGGGTTAGGGTAATCAGATGGAAGAGTTGCTCCACAGGAAACATCATCCAGGGCTCTCTACAGGTAGCATATGCATAACATCAAGTCTCCCAAAGGCATGTGTTGCAATGTGTAATGGTGTACTGAGACCAAGGCTGAAACCTACAGACAGTATTAATAAAGATACATGTGGTGCACAAGCAACACCTCACTCCGCCTCAAGCCCACCATCCCCATTTTTACCTTGCTGGTGCCAGTGTACACCTTTAGGCTTGCTGTTCATTAGCAGGAACTAGGTTGGTAGACATGGCGTTCTGAATTTGGAACACTGCAAAATGACACACATGTGTGGCCCATAGTTGTCAAGCATCTGCAATAAGGCTGAGGATGGGGAGGGGTGTTATCCTGAACTGCAACAGTGAACTGAAGCATACATCCAAAGTTTGCTAAGAATGGCTGTATCTGAACACAGTCCAGGTCATGAATTGTGCCAGAAATAACCCTGACTCCACAGCAATAGTGAATGCACTGTGTGACCTCCAAGGGCTGTGCACATGAGCTGACCTTGCAATCTGGCAGAGTTGGGGGACATTTGTAGGGTGAAGTGACCAAATAATGGCAAGTGAAGATGGGCCATGCTAGTATACCCCTTCCAGGAATAGTGACTGCTGTAGTTCACTTAACAGGTGCTGCAACAAACCATTGTGTCAAGGGTGTGCACACTTACGCAACTCACATATTGTATGCATCTCAATCAGCATCTGTATGACTAACACATTTGTTTGATACTACATTTGATTGCACAGGTCATATGTCACATATCAGGTTTGTGTAATGTTAACATATGCAGTATTGTGGCCCCATTGCATATCATGGAAGAGGCTGGCATGTCAACAAGAGTTTGTACACTCCTCATATCCACAATAAGCTTTGAAGGCTGTCAGTGTAAATGGATTTTATTGCTCATACATGCACTGCTGATGAAGAGATCTGCAAATCAGAGGTGAGACATTAACTATTGACGTCAGTCCTCATATCATCCCAGGTATGTGTCAGACAAACACATAGGGGCTGTGAGCAACAGAGCAAACATAACTATGATACATATATACATTCAGCAATGGTGTGTACACTCGTGAGGTATGGTGCACAGTACATGCCAGGGTGCTGTACAGGTGCACAGCAATACTGTGTACATGGGTGCAGTGTGTTCCAGGGGAAGGGCATCACCTACTAAAACAACTCATGCATCACAGAGCTGTATAATGTTGGTAACAAGGATTGAGTATAGCTGCAGTGCATGCTGTTGAGTGCCATATGTCATGCATGTTGACTGTTGGGTAATGAGAGGTCTGTGTAATATCTTTGTGCAACCTCACCTGTAAGTGTGTGTGTGTGTGTGTGTGTGTGTGTGTGTGTGTGTGTGTGTGTGTGTGTGTGTGTGTGTGTGTGTGTGTGCTTGAGTGTGTGTAGAGGTAAGCAATAATGTACAGGTCTTAAATAAAATGTTTTGCTTTCCCCTCACAGGTGGTGAGGTGGGTCAGGGTCCCTCTTGCAGGCAAACTGATGTTAGTGTCCATACAGACTCTGACAATGATGATATGTATGGTGAGGCACAGGGAGGGTTGTCAGGGGCTGAAGCTGTGCTATTGGTTGACATCCCACTTTTATCCACCTCATCCCCGCACACAGTCAAAATGCCTATACATACCCCATCACCAGTGGCCATAGACAAGGGACAGTTGATGGGTGGTGGCATGGGACAGGACAGAGTGTGGACTATGGCAAGTGTGTCTGTACACAGCAGACATAGCCAGATGACTGGTGAGGTACCACACAGGCAGATGTACAGGGGTGCTTGTAGGAGGGCTGCTGGCCATCATGCCCTGGCAAAAGTGCCACAGCAGGTGTCACCAGACGCATGTTTCGGGACATCAAGGAGGCACAGGCACATATGGAATGTTACACCAGAGTGTGAGGCTCCAGAGGGCTACTTATTCTGCTGTACTTGACAACATCCGTGATCTTGCAGGTACCCACTGTTATTTTGCAGAGGTCCTGAATAGACAGTTGGGTGAGATGGTGGGAATCCTCGACCGTGTGGTGTCTGTGTTAGAGCATATGGTGGGAGTAGGGTGTCAGCCATGTGGATGTAGGTCAGAAACACCAACAGGTGGAGGTCTACATGGACATGCAACAAGTCACAGCCACTTCCATAGTGGTAGTACCAGCACCAGCACTGCAGGGGCTCCACACCACAACACAGCAGGCCATGTGCACGTGGTCCTGACCAGTCCCAACAGGGACGCAGATCCAGCAGACATTTGTCATCATCAGGGGAGAGTAACATATTTGGCCTTCTACCTGGTAGTGCCCATGGAACCCCTGGCAGGCAAATTTCCCTTGTCCTTGGCCAGACACAGTGAACTGTACACCCTGCCATGTATGGTCTGCAGCTGTCCAACAAACCCCTGTATAGGCAGCCACATGGCAGAACTGTGTGCATACATACACACACACATCACCAACACAGCTAGGGCACCTCAATACCTACACACACCACATCTACACAGCCCCATTAATAAAGAACCCCCTAACACACATGAATGATATCAACCAAATGGCTCAGACTAGGTCTCTGGCAAACCCACAACACACCCTGTGCATATGATGATACCTGTGCCACAACCCTGTCATCCATACCATCGATGCAGGGACATGCTAATATGGTTCTGATACACAGGGTGAATGTACTAAGGTTTAGCAATGTAATGCTCTGTAACATGTTTTCAGCTGGAAAGTTTAATGCTTACATGTCAGGATGTGTAGCTGTCCAGCCATGATGCATTATAGCTGTTATTAACACTGCCTGATTGTGGTCTCCATAATGTATTCAGTTTGTGTTGTAGGTGTCTATGTGTCAGCAGGATGTTGGTCTACTGTCCTTTCCTACAAGGGGTATGGCACTGTGGTGACACATTGACTGTGTCATATCCTGGGTACAGTTGAACACATGTCACAGGTCTGTATAACAATTACTGCATGTGCCACATGGCTGATAGGTCTGAGGGATGTATACAGGTGAGTGCATGGTGGCTGATGTCACCAGCTCTTCTACAGTGGACAATGGTAAGTTTACTGGGTGGCACAAACCAAATCTTTCTGAATAACACACATACACACAGACTTTGATGTTGATGCAACAAATAGAGAATACTGTACACATGGATGTACTTAATTTTGCAGTGAAATCATTTTAGCCTATGTAATTCCACCAAGACAAAATAGGCAAAACATCACATCAGTAAATAATCAGTCTGCCAGCTTAATGTCATTGACGATGGTACTGGCAGGGTATATGTCCTCTTTCCCAATGTAGTGCAATCCTGGAGTTGGTAAACATAGGTGTGCTGGTGTGGGTGGCACAGCCCCCCACTTTGGAGGGTGTGGGGTGGCGTAGAACCACACATAGTGTGATTAACAACTACTTCATCTGTTAACATAAACTGTACAGTATAACAGTAGACTAAGCAGGGGGATATGCACAACAATAACCCCAGTGAGGGTGGCTGTGCCCACAACAACCACACCCAACTATATATACCAACTGCAATATCGCTGTACAGCTGTACAGTGGGGAAGAGGGCATTTACACATCTACTACTAGTTTTGATGGAATGAATTTCCACAAGATGATTCCTTTGAAATGTTAGCTTTTGCCAGTTAGTTCTTGGACAAATGCTCTCCTGGGACATGTATTTTCTGAAAACTGAAGTAGATCCCTTCACATACACACACACTTACTTAGCAACACTGAGAGTATAACCCCTATCTAGGTACTTATTGCTACTAATGTGTTTGTCCTTAATTGCTCACACCACAGAGCTTTTAGGATGAGGTGTGTCCTGAGTTTCTTGTTAAGTGAAGAACATCACCAGGCTTTGTACAGTATGGTAATGGGGGATGTACTGGTTGTTGATGAACAATACGTAGTATGACATACTGTCATATACACATTGACAAACACATAACAGTCATGGACACATCTGACAGACCTGGCTTTAGCAGTGCTAATGACCTTGTCAGTGAATCCATTCTGTTACAGAGAATTTGCACACAGCACATGCATCATTGGGCTGGATAGTGAAATCAGTTACCTGTATGGTTGATGATGACAGTGGTCCTCATGCAAGGACAGTGGGACATGTACTGGGGGTACCATGGTGTAAAGACAGTATAGCCAGCAACCACACCCCACATTGGATATTGTACTCACTGAAACCTATGATAATGCTCTGACATACTCACAATCACACATTGACCAGGACTGCAATACAACCCCTTGTCTATCTAATCAGTCCTACTACAGGGATATGCATTTATTGCACATGCCACAGGGATAGTAGGGTGAGGGTTTGTCATAGCTCTCCTAATGTCAGCAAAATCACTATCCCTTAAAATGTATGGCAAGGTTTATTGTATTTGGAGAATGTGGCCTCAGAATGCTGTCTCCTACAAATATACACACTCACACACATACACACACTTGCCAGGACTCAGAGGGTAACCCACACCTATCTACCCATTTGTAGAACAGTGTTATGCTGGTACTGCAAGCTCCAGGTAGCCCATAGGGTGAAGAGTGTAACAAGGTACATTTAACGTCAATTACAGCAGCAGCCATTTCTAAGTATGACAATGGGGGTGTAGTGGGTGAGAAGGTCCTCAGGGTTTTGTCAACTACAAGTTTACAAACATGCAGACACTGCTATTCTCAGTAATGCACACTGACACATTTGTCAGTACTGGGGTCCATAGGTGCAGGTGTTCCTAGGTGTGTACCAGGCTAATGTCCATGGACAGATGGGAAGAGTAGGGCATGTGGGTACACTGGTATCATGCCACCTGACATTTGTCAGCAGGCCATCTATCAACTGATGCCACGTGAGTGATCCCCAAGGTGACAGTTAAATTCAACATCCAATCATCTGGCTTTCACTTGCAGAAGGCCAGTGAGGTGCTCCAATTGATATGTATACAACATATATTACATAACATGGTCAGTGTCTGGGATAGAGACCTGTACCAAGCATGTTCTGTTGGCTGTGGTAGTCTGGTTGAGGTATCCATGGCATGTGGTGCATACAGGGTGGGTTTCCTAGCTGTGGCATTCATAACACAGCTGGGCAGACATGTCAGTATCAGTCAGTCATAGATTGCCTATAAGCAGCCAAGATGGATACCTGACATCTGCACATCTGTACAGAGGACAGACAGAAATCAGCTAGCCAACAGGTTATGCATTAGGAGGAATGCTTTGACAGAAAGACATCTGACACTGAGAGGTATGCCACTACTACATGACAGCAACCCTCAATGACATGTCCTAAACACATAGTAGTCTACAGTTAATATCCACATATCAGATCAATATTCAGTAGCAGATACTTAATAACATACAGCTCACACACCAAGAACATGATAGTCAGTACTCACAGTCCAGCTTTTCATGCAGGGGTGCATGGTTCCAGTACTACAATCTGCAATCTACTCTTACTTGGAAAAGCACTGTTAAAAGTAATAACATAATGATACAATACATGCAAGTGTGACTGCATATAACCTGGGATACTACCCATGTATGAAACACATACAAAGAGAAAAAATTGTTGTACTAGCTATGTATACTCAGGTGTCCCATACAGTATACTCACACCCCTTGATACTGTAATGACAGCACATAGAAACATGTTATGTATATGGAATTAAATACACTTATTAAAGATGTTATTACCCTGCTATTTTATCAACCTGGAATGTGATCACTGGTTATTAGGGCTGAACTGTACTTAGCAGGTGTAAGCATTGCTTAAATGTAAATGCTAAACAGATTTGCACAGTAGTAAGCGAAGCCTACATGGTATAAGCGCCTTTTCATTTAACCATATGTTAGCAATGCTTAGCTTCGCACAAACCCAATCAAACCCACTTAAAGCTGCTTAAAACTGCCTTAACCACTCTGTATCCAACAGTCCTTGTTCTGTCTAGCAGCAAAATAAACAGCCCTTAGAGGTCTTGAACCCATGACCCTGTACACTATAGTCACAGCAGTTAACCACTAAGCCATCAGAGCTGTAAAGATGGTTGTTGTTTTCTCAAATATATCATTCAGTACACGTACTGAATAGTAGTAAACAACTACTTTGACTACTACAATTGTTTAGTACTTCTAAGTGAAAATAGTGTTGAATCAGTCATGTTTTTATATCTAAATATATACATATCAGATAAATATGATGGGATAAATCTGGGAAGGTATATACAACACTCATGTTTACACATAACAAAGCTATGGATATCTCTCTCTCTCTCTCTCTCTCTATATATATATATATATATATATATATATATATATATAGATGTATGTACATACACACACACACACACACACACATATATATATATATATATATATATATATATATATATATATATATATATATATATATATATATATATATATATATATATATGTGTAATGTTTTTCAGCTTTACCCGGTTAACAGTCTCCACAGCGGAACTCTTGTCCGCTAATGATTGGCAGTGGATTTTTATGGTGCCAAGGTGCCAGCCCGATGCTCAACCTTCAAGGAAGGCACACCCATTCACGCATGCATCTACCTGCATGCCTTTAACGTCACTTGACTGTGGGGAGGACATGCAGACTCCACACAGAAGGCGCTCCAGCCGAGAATCGAACAGGAGAACCTCTTGCTTTGAGGCAACAATACTAACCACTGCACCACTGCAGCCACTATATATAGCTATGTATGTACATACATATATATTTATGTATGTATATATAACATATGCCCATAACATGTAGTGGAGTCATACCTCAGCACCAATAGTCCCAACCTCTTAGTGCAAGGGAATGTAATGTAAGTATTGCAGGTATAAATGTAGAATGTTGCTACAGTAACAGGGGTTGTGTCAACAGACATGTTGTGTAGGAAGTCACTTCTGATACTGTCATGTACGCCATCAGTTATTGACAGACATCATAAGATCATCATAGTGAAGTACCACACAAATCGCAGTAATGATCCTGTGGAATACAGCAGAGATATGACCAATAAGCGTGGACAGTCTGACACAATCTGGTCAGTCAGGAGATATACACACAACTCCTTAGTGCAAGACGTGTGGACGAAGCCTGACAAAGTGGAAGTTTACAGCCATGAAACTGGGGATATCACACAAATACTGGAACAGATAAGCTCACACAGTTGATGCATTCACACCTCCTGTCTGTCATAACACATATTAACCAGAGGAGCAGAAGTCCCAAGCCCACATACTTCTCACTAGTTAGTGACATACATCTTCACAGCATCCCACTGTTTTTTCAGAAATACACAACACTTATTGTGGCCAGGCAACAGTAAATCTGACAAATATCTGGACATAACATCACACTAGGTAAATACATTAAGCTGCAAGGCATGTCACAAAGCACTGTGTAAACTAAAGGCAGACTGCCACAACACTGACCCAAGTTTCCTATGGGGGAATACACATGTACTTGCAAATATAGCAGGCACTACAGGCATGTAACAGCATGGAGTAATAGACACCTGTGTGAAATTGCATACCCACAACCAATCTCAACACAGTCACAGTCACATTATGGTAAGCCTAATTAATAGTACAGTATATAGACTGTGTGAACACAACCACCCTCATATCTGCCACCCGCACACTAACCCTACATATACTGGCCCAATACATAGTGTAGTCTGATGCCTGACTGTGGTATGGGACATGTCTCAGTCTGGCAATACAAACATATACACTGATAGGGTACCAGAAACTGGAGCAGTATGCAACGTCAGATAGAACAGGACAAAGAACACTGACCACAGTCTGTACACAGGCCAAGTAACATATTCCCAATACAGTGCTACACAATACTGACACTCGGTCAGCAATCACCATAAGTAGACAGACCTCACTACTGTACACACTACAACAGAATGTCCAGGTTTTGTCCTCAGATATAAGGCCTACTATACATAAAATGTCTAGCAGTCTGATATCTCACTGGCTTGTTATCAGGTATGATGTCAGTAAATAATGACATACTGTACATATGCGGGTCTATATCATATGAGCGAATCACACAAATTGTGAACGCTCATAATATCGAACATACTGGACCTCGAAGTGCTTTTTCTGAGATTGTGGTACAGTGAAGTATGGGATATTTGCCCTTTCTTCATTATAGTGCAATCTTGGAGTTGGAATATATATTTTGCAGCGGGTGTGGGGGGTGCAGCCCCCCACAACAGGAAGTTTGAGGTCCGGTACGCTCAATATTATGAGAACTCGCAATTTGTGCGATTTGCTCATATGATATAGACCCTACATATAAACTTCTTACTGCATGACATATGGACAAAGGGTGACAGACTTGGGGGACAGAGGCACAAACACAGGGCTATATTTGACATATTACTGTGATAAACTGAGAAAATTCCTGGTGTAGCAGGGTTTGTTGTGACATATCTCTTCTGAGGGACATGAAGTCAGTAACTCACATGGATGTCACCATGTACTGACTGCAATCCTCAGAGTATGCTACTGCATTTCTAAATATAGGAAATGTGTGAGTAACACACCACATGTAAGACTCCAAACTCTGGCCAGTCTGCAGATAGCCCTACAGGTGAGAGTTTCCTCAACCACATAACACTGTCATGCCAGACTTTAAATCATGTAGAACAGCCATATCCACACAAACCCTGTTAAACCAACATTATTTCAAATGTAGAACAGCAATACTTACATTCTGTCCCCATGTCTGGAACATCCCCCTCTTGTTTGTTGGCCTGTCTCCACAGTGTATGTTGTAAGAGGTATTTCCAGCTACCCTCTGTGATGCTGTTTGTCAGACACCCACATGAAGTCCTGCTCACAGTGAAGGAAAAGGGCCAACACCCACATGAAGTGCTTAGTTATAAGAGTGTGTTTCCATGCAATTGGCTATAGGAATGATACCACAGCTGTTCCACATGCAATTAGTAAGTAGGGGACGACAATTCGTGCACAGGCCATCAGCTGATCATGAGCATTACTTACAAAACTCAAGCTGCTGCCTATGCAAAACAAATGTACTTTTCCACATCCACCAGAGAGGGAGAGAGAGAGAGAGAGAGAGAGAGAGAGACAGAGACAAAGGAAGAAAGAAAGGGAGTAAGAGAGTAAGAGCCAAGCATGTTTGTGTATGATCTGTGGGTGGAGAGTGGTATCTGGGTATTATAACGGTTGCCTATATTGTTTTACAATCCATGCTGTCACATAGTAATTGCACATGGCTGTACACATTTATGGCTGAGGATTGTGTACAACAATCTCTACAGTGTTTGAAAACTGTTGGCCTTGTAATGTGGACATTGGGACATATAGGTCCTCAATATAATGATGTAGCAAAACCCACACTATAATGAATCCTGTCATTACACAATCACTCCAACAGGCTACTTGTGACATACACACAAACACACACTTACCAGTACTGTGTTTCACACCCCTACCTGACTATATATTGCTATTACAGTGTTATATAAGTTATTACATGCACCATGGAGCTTACATGTGGGAGAGATGTCCAAAGGTATCTTTGAAGGTGAGTGACATCAGCAAGAGTGGTAAAGGAGGGGTAATGGAAGTGTAGTAAGTGTGAATGTCCACAAAATCAGGTGTTAATGAAGACACACACACACACACACACACACACACACACACACACAGACACACACACACACACACACACACACACACACACACACACACACACACACACTCTCTGAGAAACACAAACATTATCACAGTTGGTAGTATTAAGATTAGAACTCCTACCTAACTAGTTTGCTACACTACAGCATTATGCAGTTATCTGCATACAGCATTATGCAGGTTGCCTTTTTTGCCTGTCACCACTAGGTGGCACTATACACCCTGGAATAAGCTTTACTCACCATATTTTCTCCCACTGGTTATCATTATAGTTTGACCCTTTTCCTCCCTGTTCTCCTTCCCAGTTTTCTTCCCTAAGTTTTTCTCCTGCCCATTAAACCTTTCCTTTTATACTATAAGATAAACTTTTTAGTATCATACTTATGTCTCAGCTGCTGTCTCTTTTCGCTTACAGATTGTTTTTCTCTCTGTACCTATTTCACCCTCTGGCTCTTCCCGCTCTATTCACCCTTTGGGCTCACTCTGCTCCCCTACCCCAATTCCCACCCACCCCAGTACACCTAAACTTATACTTCCCTAACCACACCCACCTCTCTACCACGCCAGTCACACTTTACCCCCCTCTGTTTCATCCAATACCTATTCACCTGCATCATTACAACAACCACAACCTCCTTTTTCTCTTCCTGTCTGCATTTTCATTTCTACTTCCCTACTTTTCTTTCATATACATCCCTATCACTATGCCTCCTCTACTAATCTCATCTTATTTAAAACATATCTTCCTTCTCTCACTCTTTCCTTTCCTTATGCTACCCTACCTTCTAACCTCATATGCACATCTTAGCCTTAAAGGACCACACTCCCTCAGTCAGCATACTAGCTCACCTTCCCAAAACACATTCCAATCATTCTCAAACAAAATTTCTTCACCCAGCTACCTTCTTGCAAAATTTCACAGAAAGTTCCACATTTTCCACACTAATCAAGTTAACAGAAAATCCTTACACTTCCTCACCAAACCTTCAGTCCTAATAAAAAGATCACTTCTCTCCCTTCTAGCAGGTGACATTCATCCCAACCCTGGCCCAAACACTGTTACTCTAAACTCCATCTGTCCCCTCCCTCATGCTCTAATTTACCCTCCAAACCCCCTAATCCTCTCTCTATAGCTCACCTAAACATCTGCAGCATTAATAATAAAATTGCCCACCTCCATGCAATGCTAGACATACACTCTTTTGACATCCTTTGCCTGTCTGAAACCTGGCTCAAACCAGCAACCCTAGACAGTGAGATCACTCCCCCCTGGCTACAACATCTACAGACTAGACTGCAAAGCCAAAAAGGGTGGAGGGATAGCAATTCTTTACAAAACAGGTATGCAAATTACTGTCATACATGAAAAACCTATCACAATAAGTAATCCCAAAATGCTTATTACCAAACTTCAGCTTAAGACACACAAATCCATCTATTTAATGTGCACCTATCTTCCCCCTGGAAATAATATCAGTTCTCTAGAAGAGATCCTTAGCTGGCTTTCTATTCAATTCCCACAAGAAACAATAGTACTGGGCAATGTCAATATAGACTGGAAAACCTGTACCTCAGTAGACCCTCCCATCCTCTTAAATCTTCATGGTTTTTCACAAACCATTCAACCCCCTACCAGAACTAGCAAAACTAACAACAAAGACAGCATATTGGACTGGAGTCTGATAAATAGTCACCACCATACTTATACAGTAGGGACACTACCTGATGACTTAAGTGACCATGTACTTACTTACTTAATCAGACATAAAAGTGCAATCCCCAACCTAACTAAATACAAAATGGTCAGAACAAATAAAAGCTTTCACCCTGAAAGCTTCCTAATAGAACTCAAAGCTTGCAATTGGTCTCCTCTCAAACAGCTACCACTGGATGATGCTGTGGCATACTTCAACTCAAAGTTCTTTTCTATTCTAGACTCTCATGCTCCCGTAAGATCTATCAGAATTAGATCAAAACCTGCCCCCTGGCTATCAAAAGATACAAGGCATAAAATTATCCTGAAAAATAAACTCTGGAGCAAATTTCGTAGTACTAAAGATCCTTCTGACCAACTTAACTTTCTTCAAATAAGAAACTCCACTAAAAAAGCTATACTTCTAGATAAAAGAAAATGTTCCTACCATTTACAACAAGCTAACCAACAAAATCCTCAAAAGTTCTAGGCAGGAATAAATACTCTCGTAAAGCCTGGTCACTCTGACACCCCGTGCCCTTCAGACACTTCCAAAAACAACCCAAAACAAACTGCCGATGCCTTCAATACTTTCTTTTCTGAAACTGGCCAGTCTCTAGCTAATCAACTATCCCCCAATATCTCCTCTCAGTCCTCCTCCTCTTACACTTCTATTCGAACTTTTCAACTTCAACCAGTACCCACATCACGTATCTGTTCTCTTCTCCACAAGCTTAAAACCTCCTCTCCTTCTACTGACCTTCTTTCTGCTCAGAATCTAAAAATTGCAGCCAAACCATTAGCCTATTCCATTTCCATTCTGATTAACATAACCTTTGTTGAAAGCTACATTCCTTTAGTCTGGAAAATCTCACATATCATTCCCCTGCATAAAGGTGGGATCTCAACAGAACTCTCTAACTACCGTCCCATAGCCTTACTCTCCCCCCTAGCTAAAATCATGGCAAAATGCATCCAAAAACAACTTCTTAAACACCTGTTAAATTACAACCTACTAGCCAACTGTCAACATGGCTTCAGGCCTTTCCGTAGCACCACTTCAGCCCTCCTTTCCTTTACTGACTGCATCAACAAAAATCAGAATAATAACATACTCACCTCTGCTCTTTTTATTGACCTATCCAAAGCCTTTGATATGGTCAATCACCATATACTGATAAACTTACTTAAAACTTTTGCAATCCACCCTAGTGCGATAAAGTGGTTCGAGTCATATCTTCATAACAGACAACAGGCAGTACGTTGGCAAAACAACTTATCCAACCTCCTTCCCATTACACTTGGAGTCCCCCAAGGCTCAATACTTGGCCCCTTTCTGTTCTCTATCTTTATTAATGTTCTTCATACCAGTATTCCCTCTACAACCTGTATACAATATGCGGATGATTCTACTTTGATTTGTTCTGCCTCATCCCCCTCCACACTGCACTCTATCACCCAACAGACTTTCCAAAACATTGAAACATGGTTCCTAAAATGATGCTTAATCTTAAACGCAAAGAAAACAAAACTGTTACTTTTCTCCCCCACCCGTAAATCCCCACCTCTCTACTTCTCTGTCTTGTCTAGTAATGGCACCAACATATCACCTGACCATTCCACCAGGCTCCTTGGAGTAGAGATAGACAACAGCCTATGCTTTGATTCTCACATTAGCAACACTATAAAATTAGTTAACAGAAAACTAGGCTCCCTGTTTAGAATTAAACCATTTCTTAAACCTCTTGCCAGAATTACCATTGCCCATTCCTATCTGATTTCTACCCTCCTTTATGCCTCCCCTATTTACACATATTTGTCCAAAACTAATCTCACCAAACTGGCTGTTGCCTACAACAGTATTGCTAGACTTGCCTCTGGCTCTACCTTTAGAACTCACCACTGCTTAAACTTAAAACAATTGGGATGGCTTGAGCTGCAAAATCTGATCTTATTTCACCAGCTCTCCTTAACCCATAAAATCCTCTACAAACCTACCAACACCCCTATACTTACTTTCCTTATTACTCCTTATTGCAACCTCAAAAGCCTATGTTCTTCTAACAAACTTCTTATATTAACCTGTAAATCCAACAACTTGGCAGGCGACTCTTTGTTCTCTAACCCAATAGGAAAAGCCTGGAACTCCCTCCCTGCCAACCTCACTGCTATCTCTTCTCTTCCCTGTTTCAAATCCCAACTCTAAACTCACCTCATAACTCACTGGCTCTGCCCCTGTACTAACCCTGACTAGCTGCAACTTGCTCCTAGTACTTTCATTTATCCTGTATAAAATCTTTCTTAAACTTACTTTTCTGCATTCATCCCCAATTTGATCACCCTCTACTTGTAATTAATTGCTTATTGTTGGTACTGTAAAAATATGCTAATGCTATTATTATTTTTCTCTGAGCTTAATCTGTATCTCTGTTTTTTAATGTTTTGTAATGTGTATTAATGTTTGACTTGGAGCTTTTCTCCCCGGGCCTCTGCTGAAAATAGACATATATCCAGTTGGACAAGCCCGGTCAACAAATGTAAAATAAAAAATAAATAAAATTAACAAAAGCACCACAGAGCTTATAGGGCTGAAACATTGCCAAAGGGTTACTTCAAGGTGAATGATATCAGCAGGCATGCTAAAGTAGGGAAATGGGAGGTGTAGTGAGTGTGAATATCTTCAAAATCATTCATCTCCAAACACACACACACACACACACACACGCACACACACACACACACACACACACACACACACACACACACACACACACACACACACACACACACACACACACACACACACACACACACACACACACACACACACACACATACACACACACACTTGACAGTACTGAGATGCATAGGTTCATTGCTTCACAGGTGTGTAGTAGATGAATGGGCATGAAGGCTGTACAAGACAAGGCAAAGGGAATACCTTGGCACCAGGCCACATGACGATAATCTCCAGTGTGGCCCAGGAGTGTAGTCCCTGGAGTGGTCTCCAGGGCTGGGTATTGTATTCACCATCCACTCATCTGGGTTACTATTGTGGGTAGCCAGTGATGTGAACTGCTTCCCATATATGTGATCTATATTCCATAGCATGGACAGTGTCTGGGTTGTGCACATGTCCCACATGCATGTTCTTTGGCATGTGGAAGTGTACTTGAGGTCTCTGGGGCATGTTGTGTGGACAGATTGTTATATTCTGATGTAGCATTCCTAACCTCATTGGGTGAGACCTGGCTATGTACCTAAGGTTGTGATTGTACTTACATTGACAGCATGATACAGGTATTCAGTGGAGTTAGTGGCATCTGTCCATACAGGGAATGTGTATAAGGCATGGTTATCCCTTTATGGGTTATGTTTGCAGACTCTACAGTTGTTGCAGTCGTCCAGTGGGGAACATAGCAAAAGGGTGACTGTAAGCATTTATTTGCCAACTTTGGGGATGGAACAGGGTGCCATGTCATTTTACTTGCTGGATAACACACAGTCAGGAGATGTAACACATCAAAGTACTTTCTGATGTCAGTGGCACTGTTGTGGTCAACAGGCATGTAGTCCACTGCAATCACACCGTGGTTACTATCTGTGAGGCAATATGCAGGCAACTACCAATATATGTTGCCTAGCCAAGTGTGTTTGTGTATGAGACGTGGGTGGAGAGTGTTCTCTGAGTAATAGAAGGGTTGCCTGTATTGTTCACCAATCCATAAAGTCACATGTAAGGCTATGGATTGTCTACACTAGCCTCTCCAGTGTTTGACATCTGTTGTCCTTGTAAGGTAGACATTGTGACATATACTAGGTCCTTAACATAATAATGTAGCAAAACCCACCCCACAATGGATCCTGTTATTACACAATCACAGCAATCTCCACAGAGGACACTGATGACAGACACATACACTTGTCAGTACTGAGATTCAAACCCCTACCTAGTTATGTATTGCTATTATAGTGTACTGCATTTATCGCATGTGCCATAGAGCTTATAGGATGGATGTTGTCCCAAGGTACTTCTAAGGTCAGGAACATCATCAGCCCTTGTAAATACTGGCATTGGGTGATGTAGTGGGTGAGAGATCCCAAAAATAATTCTACCCTACACACACATTTACATTTGCCAGGGGTGAGGGTCAAAACTCTATCTAACAGTCTTTACAGACCATTATGTTACACATTTACCACATGCACCACTGACCTGACATGGTTTAAGGTTGGCAACAGGTACTTCTAAGGTAGATGATATCTGCAGGACTGCTAAAGTCAGGCTCTGAGATGTGTGCTGGGTGTAAATTGGGCCATAATCTTTGAGGTACAAGCATACATATGTACAAACACAAGCACTTGCAACAGATGAGATTTAAACCCATACCCTTGTAGTTACTGCTACTACATTGTTCAGCATTTATGGGATGCGCCATGGAGGTTACATGTTAAAAAGCTCTCCACAGGTATTTTTGAAGGTGACTAACGTCAGTAGCAGTGCTAAAGAAGGGGTAAGGGGAGAGTAGTAAGTGTAAATGTCCATAAAATCAGGTATCATCAAAAACACACACGCACACTCTCTGGCTCTCATACAAACACACACAGTTGCCATGTCTGGGATTAGAACTCCTACCTGACTAATATGCTACACTATAGTATTACACAGTTATCACAAGTTCCATGGAGCTTACATGCTGGAAAGTTTTCCACAGGTATCTTTGAAGGTGACTAATATCAGCAGCAGTGCTAAAGGAGGGGCAAGGAGATAGTTGTAAGTATGAATGTCCATAAAATCAGGTGTTATCAAAGACACACACACTCTCTCACACAAACACACACAGTTTCACAGTTGCCATCTCAGGGATTTGAGCTCCTACCTAACTAGTATGCTACACTATAGCATTATGCAGTTATTGCAAGCACCACTGAGCTTAAAGAGCTGACACTTGTCCAAAGGGTTATTTCAAGGTGACTGACATCAGCAGGCTTGCTAAAGCAGGAGAATGGGAGGTGTCATGACTGTGAATGGCCTCAAAAGCATTCATCTCCACACACACACACACACACACACACACACACACACACACACACACACACACACACACACACACACACACACAGAATTTCACAGTTGCCATGTTTGGGAATAGAACTCCTACCTAACTATTTTTCTACACTACAGTATTACACACACATTGCAAGCCCCATGCAGCTTATACAGATGAGACTTGGCTAGAGGGTTATTTCAAGGTGACTGACATCAGCAGGAGTGCTAACATGGGCAATGGGAAGTGCAGTGTGTGTGAATGTGCCATAGACCATTCCTCTGGAAACACACACACAACACTCAGTCACACACAACTTTACATTTGACAGGACTGGATATACAAATGCTAGATGAATACTAATTTGTACTATTGTGTTACACAGTTATCACAAGCACCACAGACACTATAGGGCTGAGGACTACCAAAAGCAATGTCCACAGTGATTGACATCAGCACATCATATGATATTGGCCAATGGGATGTGTGGTGGGTGGGACAGGCCTCATGATGGAAATCTCTCTGTCACTGTCTGTCTCTCTCTTCTTCACATCTCTGTGTGTGTGTATGTTTGACATATTATAGTGTGTTGGCCTTGGATACGTGTGAATATTCCCATCCAATGTGTGTGCAAAACATGAATGATGTACAATGTAGTGTGTGTGCACAGACATTGGCGACTGATAGATATGTATAGTCCACTGTGTTGTCAGACATGGGCTTCATTTCTAAGTGTAGGAGCATGCCCAGTATGATTTTTTGTATTGAGTGTGTGAATCAATTCCAGGTAGGTAGTACTCCAGTCCAGGATTTGGTGTTCTACACCTACAGCTAGCAACCTGTTTCTGCAGGATATCTGAATATAGGGTGACAATATGGAGTCACAATGGGTGACAGATAGTGGGATACTGTAACTATTGTGTCTGTGCTGCTTGTGTTGCATGGTTGGTGTTAGCAGAGATATTCAGACATATGTACTGTTTTACACTGTGATGCATTATGCCATCAACTACTGACAGATATACTTATTTGTTCACAGTTATTTCCTGGGAAATACAAGATGAATGAAGTTGTGTCCAGTATTGTGGTCTGCAGCCTACATATTCTTGCACACTCATGCCATTCTGGAGGGGTAGCTGCAGACACTTGCTGATGGGTCTGTGTAAATGGTCCAGCACCTTGGTACTGTGGGGGCTGAGGATCCCCTGCTTGTACATATAGCAACATAACAGAATGGCCATATCCTGCTGTGACCATACCTCTCAGCTGTACAGATTCACTCAGGTTACCCAGAGGCAGGGCTCATATATGTGGTCATTTCCCCTTCACATTGTGGTTTACAAGCAGGTTTGTAGCCACCCATTACTGGGTTTGCAGGCAGGAGTAGTATGGGCACACGTCAGAGTTTCAGACTTCGCTCACTTCATGATGTCCATGCTTCTACACCCCCCACTCTGTTATTCTATCCACTTCCTAACATTATGCGAGGGATAGCTGAGAAGTATTTCTATAGCTGTCCCTTCATCCCAGCAGTATTTAGGGGTTAGTCCACAGTTCATGCAGTAGGACATGGTAGGCATGCTACTGGGATTTGTCAACATGGCTTTGCATTTGTGTTCTGTGGACTGTGCTATGTTGTTAGTTGGGACCCCATGAGATAACATATATTGGCAGTACAGGTGAGGCACAGGCTTTTGACAGAGGACTGTAGGGCATTTGGTAGGGATGCAGGCCATCTGTAGCAGGCCAGTGCATTCTGTCACTCCTACATTCCCAGGCTGCAAGCCACTAGATTCCCCTGGGGAGATAGGGTAAGTGTGTGAGGTGTTAATGGCAAAAGTTCCTGTCCATATTAATCCATTGGCCTGGATGCTGGCAGGGTGCTGCTTACAGCTAGGGACACACCTGCATGGGACACCTCTTCAGCATGCTGCATTCTGTGGGTATTCCTATACAGCAGTGGGGGTCATACTGTTCTCATTCCCAACAGCAGGGATATGACCTGTGATAAACCTGTGGCTGATGGTGGGGTGAGCTGAGTGCATGTGTGATATGGAAGCTTTTTGCAGCTAACTCACAGATATACCTGGGACATTCCCCATATCCTGCCTTGTGCAGGGACATAGGCAGTCTCTCATTACTTCATAACTGTGCATTTTGTGGTTTGCCAGTGATTGGCTAGACTACATCAGTATTCTATACTTCACAGACAACTAATATGCTGCTAACCTGCATGTACAATTCCAAAGGTGTGTGCAGTTGACAGTTACATTTTATGTACTCTGTCTAGGGTACTTGCATCTGTGTACTGTGTGTATGTCTGGGCCCACATTCATGGCATGTCCATCTTTCAGACAGTGAAAGATATTGACATCTGGACAGTGAGTATGGACGACTGCTACCATGGGTATTGCTGAGATGCATTGTGGTTGACACTGCAGTTGTTGGAACATGGCCCTGTCACCAACAGTACTGGCCATAGGCCACCAAGACATAACCCTCCATGTCTACATGCTGACCACTTCCAGACAATATTGAACACACAACAACCTAACACACGGACCCCTGCATATTGTACACATGCAACAATCTATCCTGTAAATTGGGCCAGCTCAGGTAATCTGCATTCCACTGTTATTAAACCCACATGTACATGTTGCTGCATTTCTACATAGGATTGTGGAGGGGGCACACCTGATAACTGTAAACATTTGCTATGACTGTACTTGTATTTCAGGTACTCTGTTGGCTTCCATTTTGGTTTGTATTCTGACCTATCATGCAGACTAGAGGCATATCAGTAGAGTACAGATCTTAGGTTTTATCGACCTACATTTCAGTTTCAGACTTCTTACCCTTCAGATCTAACATACAACTACCAGATCTGTTGTAGTCTGTCTGAGTAGGTCTGTAGGGGGGCTGTTCACCATTGCCATCAATTGGAGGCCTTAGAACAGCCTTTCTTTATGGTCATCTACATCTGTCCTGTTGGCTGAGGCTGGAGTTGGGTATGTGAGCCTCACTGACATGCATGTGTGTGTCCTATGGACACATATTTGGGCCACCACATGTACTGCAGTGGGATTTGTCACCTTGTCTAGTACTGCCTACTTTGTTGACACCAGTATTTGTTATGGATTTCATGCTGCCCATAGAGGTGTCCACTATCTGCTGCCATCCAATTCAGCCACCTGATTCCCTTACATGCTCACATCCATACCATAGATACAACTAGCAGAATATACTACTTCATTCAGCAATTGATAGGAAGAGTGACTTACCGTATGGCTCTGCCAGTGCTGAGGATGGTGCTGGAGGGCTGACTATGTCAGATGTACATAGTACACTCTCTATACATGGTAAAGCACTGGTAGTGTCATGCTTGGCATCCCTTTTACTGTATGTGCGAGTCAGAGAGAGGTGTCATTCCCTGGATCCCTACCATGTCAGTGTATGTGCTATGCATTGCCTCTTTGCCAAAGCCTGGGCATACTGGGCACACCTCCTTCTGCCTACATGGGCAGCCTCAGGTTGTTCCTCCTCTGAGTCCCTCTGTGCTTGTGATGGCCTTGGCAATGATGGGGAGCTGTATGGCCTTGCCCTGTGCTGTTCCTGCTGCAGGTGCTTCCGCAGGATCATATTGTGTAGCATGGCACATACAATGAACCTTTGTGTACATATAGCTGGAGAGTACTGAAAGGCTCTACCAGATATGTCCAGGCAGCAGAACCGTTATTTGAGCATCAAAACACATGCACTATTATGACTCTGGTTTGTGCGTGTGCCTCATTATGGAGTTCTTGTTCAGGTGTGTGTGCATTTCTGATGGGTGTCATCAGCCACGGCTCCAGTGTGTAACCACCATCCCCCACTATGTGGCCATATGGGATGTCCCCACTGGCAAATATGTGGTACAGTTGTGTCATATCCCAGATCTGGGAGTTGTGATAGCTTCCAGGGCTGCCAGCACACACATTCATGATAATGCCCTGGGCATCACACATGACCTGGAAGTTGATGGAGAGGAAGCCCTTGTGGTCTATGTAGACCCTACCCTGCTCACCAGGTGGTGCTTTAATGTGTATTTGCGTGTAGTCTATAGCACCCACTACCTCTGGGTATTCTGCTATTTGGTGGAAGAGACGCATATTGCTGGTCAATGCCTCATGGGTGTTGAGGAAATATATGTGCTCACTGGCATGTGCTGACATGGCATCCAGGAACTGGTGAAGTACGCTGGATGCTGATGCCTGTGAAATCTCCATGATATCCCCAGTTGGCCTTTGGAAGGTACCTGTGGCTAGTATTCTTAAACCTACACATACCTTGGTATCCACTGGGATGGGTTCCCCTCTGTTGGTTCTGTGTGTGAGACATGGCTGGCACAGCTCAACAATTTGTTGTAGAATGTCCCTGTCCACACTATAGCACTCCACTATCTCCAGCTCATGTAGCCCCTGGTAGGTTACCCTGGGTCTGTACACTCTTCTCCTCCTTCTCAATGTAGGTTGGTCATCAGCATTCACATCTTCACCACCCTCAGCCTCTTCAACGTATTGATGTATGAGAGCAACAGCAGCCCCTAACATTTTGTTAGTTTTGTCAGGTAAAATTTCCCCGTCTGTGTACACTGGTGGTGTAGAGTTTGTGGGAAAAACCAGAGTGAAAGGTGTTTGCATAGTTTATAGTAGTGTGCTGAGCTGGGCTGCTGCCTGTATAATTGGCTGATTCTGATACATTTTACCTGCCAGCTATGCTGGTTCTCCTTGATTGCCTTCCTACTGCTGTTTTTCTTTCCCATTGACTTCCGGTTTTAGCCCCGAGGTGTGCCGCCCATACCCAGTGCTCAGATGTGAACAGAACTGCTATTTCCTGTGGTTTTTTTGGATTTAAAACCCAGTGTGCAGCGTGCACACCTGTTTAGGCAATGTAAACACTGCTAGGCTGCCTCAGACACACCCCCTTCCTTAGCTGTGCTTAGATAAGGGCAAACACGGGCCACAGAGCTCCAATAAGCTTACAGCATGCATGATACTCCCCCTTAAGGGGTCATTTACCTCTTATACTTATACCATGGTGTTGCTGCACCTACGTGGTTGGGTGCAAGCTAACACTGAGAGGAATTCTGTGATTCTGTATCAATCTCCTCATTTGCATAAAACAGAATGCAAATTCATAGTTACCACACTCACTCTGAGCCTTCCCCCTTAGCAACCACTATTCCCTGGTATTGTTGTCTTATGCATGCCATTGACTATCATGGCAAAATGCTGATTTGGGTTTAAAAGCTTATTTCCAACTTTTTAAAATATTTTCGGGGTGATCCCATTTGCGCACCGCTGCCCTACACTTAAATGGCCGAAATTGGCCAGAAAACGAAGTTATTTTTTATAATTTTGCAACTATTTCCCATGACAATGGCCATATATTTGGCCATTGGCATGCCTACTACATTGAATACATGCTTTCTTTGGAGCTGTCATGCCTCCATTTTGTAATTTGCAGAAATGTATTCAGTTAGTAACCAAATACATTTCTGCAGGTTACACTATTCCTGCACAGGCACCTGCCTGCTTTCTAGATCACTAATTCACCTCATTTGCATGGTTTTCACCAGCAAATGGGGTAATTAACATATAACAGTGGTGTCCGTGCAGGAATAGTGTAGGAGCGCTCATGCACGTCCCGGAAGCACGTTCCTGGATCGCTCGTCGGCCATATTGTGTGCAGCAGCTCTTGCACTATTCCTGCACACTGTGCAGAGCTTGCTAAATGCTGGGGAATGTTATCAAAAGAGAGTTACAGAACAAGTGACACATAATTTTAATTGCAGCAACATAAAGCATTTTTACATTTAACGTTTATCTAAATGTGATAAAAATGTTGAAAGTTAACGTGATGTACACTCAGTTTTAGATCCGTTTTTGGTATATCAACTGGCAGTCTTATATTTATTGGAAAGACAAAGGCTAACAATATTGCTCACTTTCTTTAGAAATCACAATATGCAGGGTACTCCTGCCAAGGATACCTAGTGTTAATTTTGCACAGGACTTAAGAATGTATCCTTATCAACAAACAGTATTTGCACATAGTTACCACAAGCCCACACTCACATGGCACAGTTAGGTCACATGTGAATGTAATATTTCGGTCTTCCTGTGTAGAGCATTCCATTCAGAGTAAGCAACATTAAATTACTTTTTTTTTCTTTTTGTTTTAATAACAATATGATTGCTTTCAGAATATTTCCATGTGAAGCGCTTTTTTATTCTAATAAAGTGCAGGGATATTTATTTTTGTTACTTTGACAGTGAACCACATATTAGGTGTTTCCTTGGAATAAGTTGTTGTTATTGATTGCCTGCTCTAGTTTAGTCTTCTTGGGGCTTGGACGGGATGTTATGTCTCATAGGAAGTAAAGTAGGTAGAAAAACTCCCTTGTTTGGCAAAAATTTAGTTGGGAATGGGCAAGTTAAAGTGATTTTTCCCTTGGTATTTGGCAGGAATTTGAGTGTGGTACACTGCTCCATAGGACTCTGTGGTTATAGTTCAAGTGACCAGTCAGTGACTCCACTACAGCTAAGCAGTCTGGCAACACTGCCATTCTTTTTCCACCTTTTATATAAGCACTTATTGTAAATATTTATTATATTTTGTTATATTGAAATTGCATTGCATCAGTATTCAATTTGTGTGGATAAAAAAAGTACACAAATATTGAGTTGTTTGGCTTGGCAATTAATAAAAATGGTCATATGGCAAACTTGGTATGACATTGTTTCTGGACAGGTTTCAGAGCCAAATGAATATTAAAATAAATAATGTAAATGACTCCCTATTAACCTTAATTGTTTCAGTGAACTTTTCACATCATTTTACCAGCTCTGAAGATAGTGCATATTTAGTAGTTTTCACCTCATTATACTTTCACAAAGACTGCACGTGAGGCATGCAGGAAACCAATAGCATCTCAAAAGTCAAAAGTAACTTTATTGTCATTTAACCATACACAAGTATACAGCTGAATTAAATGTTGTTCCTCCAAGCATATGCACAAAGCAGAACACAGCAACGAATAAACAACAAAAATACACATATACAACAACAGTGAAAAAGAGACAACTGAAGTCTTAGATGCTTCAAAAACTGAGCACGATTCATGGACTGCTTCAATCACCATCTGCACTGCCCCCATCTCCCACACATCACCAACAACATATAAGCCACAGTCCTTTCTTCTGACAATCCTCTCAACACCACAGACCTCACAACCACCGCTACCTACAGGCCCAAATGGCCACACCATCACTGCCAACATCCAAGCTGAAGTACTTCTTTCTGACCTTCCTTCCAACAGACCTCACAACCAATGCACCTGCAGGCCCAAATGGCCAGACCACCACAAGCAAAATCCAAGCCCAAATCCATTCTACTGACTTTCCTTCTGACATCTCTGACCCTGACAGCCACCATCTAGACTGTCACAGTCACCAGTTCCATTTCTCTGACACCATCTGCAGCATCCCTAAGTCCAATCCAGTTAGCACAGACCCAATGAAAACAAATTCAGTCCTTTTAAATCCCATGGCTTCTGCTTCCCACACTCTGCATCAGCTTGGCTCAACACTGCAGGCCCAAACTTCCATCACTCAACATTTCCAAGAGACAGGCAATAAATTCCAATGAGGACACTAACAGACACCAACAGACACCGCAAACACTGCCACCACAACATCCACACACTTGACAGACAAAAACAGACTCACCATCTCAAATAATCATGAGATACACCACAAAAGCAAAAAGTGCACAATGGGAGCTGGAGAGGCCACTGCCATACAAGGCACTGCCATCTTGCCACCAAGAATTTGCTTGCTGAAATGACAGTTATGAAGAATTGTATGCATTTTGTTATTGGACAGTATTTTAACATGAGGTGGTATCAATATATTTTCTGAGGTCAGTGAGAATCAAAAATTACTTTTGGATTCATTACTTGACAGTGAAGAATTTTTGAGGACAGTTGACTGATGGAGATTGACTTGCATACTATACTGGTGATGTTTTAGATGTAAAGGCGACATGGTGGGCTTCTAGTAACTGATTATGTTTTGTATACATATATATTTTTTGTGAAGAGCTAAAAGTGCTTGCTCTAAGAGATAATTTTCAAACATGATTTGGACCAGTAACAACCAGGAATAGATGAACAGCTGCATAAAATAAAGCATATATTCCTACCAATAAGTCTGTACTTAAATGGGTATTAAATTAGGAGACAGCACCACACATACTGCTGACAGACTGCAAGTCATATTTCATTTTCAGAAGAAGGAGGTATAATTAGGATTATTGACAGTTCACTCATCCACTGTGATGGCCAGCAGCTGCTAGTGGCAAGATCACAAGAGATGAAGGTGAGCCTGGAGCAGATGAGTGCTTTTTGAAGCATTTGGAGTTGAAATATCCGTAGATGGATTATTTCCTCCAAATATTATCTGAATTACTTAGTTTGTCAAGCTGGGATTGATGATATCATTATATTACAGCAGCTATGTATTAAAAGGCTTTTTCAACTATTAAAGCCTCAGACGTTGGGTGTCTGGTATGTTATTGTGAATAGAAAGTCTAAATGGTTGGCTTTGTTCCTAGTGCCAAAGTCACCTATTCAGGGAAAGTTTGTGACATTGTTATTCTTAATTACATGCCAGTTTAACTACTGAACAGCCATCCTAGTATCCACAGCAATCCAGTGTAAACTCACTTCCAGATTTTAGTGATGTCCACCTAGCAGCACATTAAGATTAATGGAAAAGGTTGTCAGGTCTTAAAAAAGGCTTGGATGATAAACCTGTGTGAGAGAAAAACATTCCATCTTTTTGCTCTTCTACTCTCCTGCACATAATTAGTGATTTGCTTTTAGAGAATGCTCAAAGTTGGAGATGTGCACAGAATGTGAAGATGCTACTGGGCTTATAAATCAAAAAATTAGTTCAAACATAGGATCATAGGAAGTTACTAGGCTAATGGCCATAGGGCCCTTAAAAACCTAGCCAAGTTACCCTTGTTTCCACGATCAGCACATATTGTCCCTGTCCAAGAGGGACACAGGTAGAACCTCCATGGTGAATTTATGGTTATCAATCCAATCATCAGGACTGAGTATGAAGAGAGACAATGTGGTACTCTGACATGAAGTGACAGCCTCTTCCAAAGGTGTGGTAACCACTGGGAGACAAATCTGTTCCTCCAGCAAGTTCTATTAATGTCACATACCAGGTTAAAGTCTTTAGAGTGAGTAACCCATGTGCAGCATTTCCAATAAAGCAGGGTCAGAGATTGCCTTATACACAAGGCAAAGATCACCTCTGAGTAGTCTGTATGAAACAGAATAAAGTCACACACTGATTTCAGCTGATCCACATAGGACAGATGCATCTGAAAATAAGGACTATATCTATAGTGTCTCCTGATGTAAGACAACATTCAAAATATTTAATTACAGAGAACAACTAGATATTGGCCTCAAAATGTGCAGGTTTGGTTTCTTTCTGACTACTACGAAGCTGACAGGTGGAAATGGACATAGGGAATCTGTTATATCCTTTGCATAGTGGCACTTGTGGAACAAGGGGGTCTGCTAATTACGGTATCACAAACACAGATAACAGTATCACAATTATTCTTCTCCATCATCAGTATATTGAAGAATATAGTGAAATGCCATAAGATTCCCCCTTCAGCAACCTGTACAAAGACAAATTTCAGGGTGAAGATGATGCTATATACCTGAACTGTGACATTATTTTAGGTTAGTTGTTTGCTAAGATAGCTGAGATGTCATTGCAAATGGGCATATTTTTGCAGTGTACAAGGTTACAGGAAGACTATAAAGAAAGATCACATTTTAGTACAGTAGACATTTGTAATGCATAGTAGCCCTTAAAATACATAAATATTTCCATCATACATCTCTTCACCAACTCCATACACCCACCTCTTTTCCCCAGTCTATACATGCTAAGCTCTTTTAGTATCTGCTGATGTGGCTTCTGATGCACATCATTCAGGATTGATCAGATGATTTTAGCTATGGTGTAATTTTTATTTGGTTTCTATAACTGCCCACATTACTGTAAATGAAGTTTCATCAACTGTAAATAAAGAAGGAGCGTTGTCGCCTCACAGTAAGACACTGTCCGGTTCGATTCTCAGCTAGAGAGTCTTCTGCATGGAGACATGCGTGAATGGGCATACCTTCGTTGAAGGTTGTGCATCAGGGCTAGCAACTCAGCAAGTAAAAATCAACTGCCAATCATTAGTGGACCGGAGTTCCGCTGTGGCGACCCCTAACCGGGAAAAGCCGAAAGACACAACAACAACAACAATACCGATTCATTTTCTACTGGGTATGCTTCTTCTAATGAGTATTAATATTTCCCCAACTGTTTTGATGCTTTCTCAAGTTCCATGCTTATCTTAAGGACACTGGAAACATCTGTCCTTTTGTTGAGACAAGTATTTCTTCATTCCACTTATTCAGTCTTTTCTTGAGTTTCTGCTTCTCAAACTCATTATTTAGTGTTTTTGCAATATCTTTGGACTGTCACATATGAGAATATGCCTCCTTCATAGTTATGCCAATAGCTCGTGCTTTCTACACCTTATTTATTTATTATGTATTTATTTATTTGCCATTTGTTAACCGGGTTAGTCCAAATGAGCCATATGGCCCAATTTCAGTGGAGATCCGAGGAGAAAAGTTCCAGCATACAGAATTAACATGAGTTACATACTAGAAAATATATAACCAAAGAATATAAAAATTAACAATGCAATGTAGAGAAAAAATGAAATAAAGAGAAATAACGGGTTTATATTAGAACACTGAATGTCCAAAATGTAGAGTGTTCTAATATCGACCCATTTCCAGTGAATGCTGAAAATATCGAAGAAACAGAAAATCAAATTTTTTCCTAGGGAAAGAATTTGGTTGTCCGTTTCTGTTGCTTCAGTATTTTCAGCGCTGTGGTGGAAAGTTACGGGTCGGGTTCAGGTAAGTGTGCGATTGTGTGGAAGTGAGGGTTAGGGCAGGTTGGGTGAGTTAGGGTTAGGGCGCGGGTCAGGTAAGTGTGTGATTGTGTGGACGTGAGGGTTAGGGCAGGTTAGGTGAGTTAGGGTTAGGGCGCTGGTCAGGTAAGTGTGCGATTGTGTGGACGTAAGGGTTAGGGCGGGTTAGGTGAGTTAGGGTTAGGGCACGGGTCAGGTAAGTGTGCGATTGTGTGGATGTGAGGGTTAGGGCGGGGTAGGTGAGTTAGGGTGCGGTGACTGTGCGATAGTGATAGACCTTAGGGTTAGGGTTTGGGTTAAGGTAAGTGGATAGTTAGTGGTGTATGTATTGTTTAGTGTAGGGTTAGGTGTAAGAGTTTAGGTGTATGTGTGTGGACTGCTGTTTGTTTAGTGTGCTTGTGTTGTGTGTATGTGTTTTGGAACAGCAAATTTTTTCCTAGGAAAAAATTCGCTGTTCTGAATGTTCGATGTTTTAAATTTTCGATTCATAGGGTTCGGTATTAGAACACTCAACATTTTGAATGTTCGGTGTTATAATATAGACCCGAAATACCGCAACATAAAATATGCATCCAGCAAAGAAGAATGTGGCTGAAAGGAGAATTACAAATCCATGGAAAGTAATGAAAATAAAGGTGACAACTCATACAAATAAAATGTATAAATGATATTTTTCATCAAACACATTATTTCTATTTTTACATCAGTAAAAAAGGCACATTCATCCCACCAGGATTCCATGCAATGCTGCTAGTATTTACAGCATGTTTTTTTTTTTCTGGCTGAACTCCATTTATTATTATTTCCTTTGCCTACTTGTGTAACAAATCTTTTATCTATACTTCCACACTAAGTCTTGTTCTATTCTGCCTAATTAGTTCAATAGTCTTCTTTGTGGTACAGTGTTAAAAGTCTTGTTCAGTTCTTAGAAGACTATATACAGTCGTGTATCTGATCACTTTTCTTGCACAGTCAAAATGCTATTTTACACTTCAAACACCTCTTGAAATGTACTCGTAAAACTAATCTTTAACCATTAGTTCAATGAAAGAAGAATAATCCAGACCGCTTTTTCTTTGTCTTTTGAAATTCTTTGACAAGAGTAATTGGTTCACCAGATTTTTGCCTTTACAGTTTGCCTTTAGAAAGTATCTCATACCTGTGCTAAAGCTTATAGATAAGTACACATTTGAAAACAAAATAAAATAAAACTCTATCACCTTTGTTTGGTTTGATGTTTTTTCTTGTGACAGCATGCTGCCTTTGGCTGAATGCCTTATAGCCTTCCAGATATTCTAAAAAGCTTTCCTTCAACAGAAATGCCCTAATTTCCCTATGTGATGATTGGCATGGATAGGAGTTTGAATTCTATCCAGCCAGCTAGATACACGAGGAATGGTGGCACACACTGCCAAGAAATATGAAGAAAATATTCTAGCTATTACCAGGTGAGTGGACTTTCAAGTCACATCACTGGTACACAACAGGTTAAAATAAAAGAAAGAAATTGTACTCAAATGTAATTTAATAGTCAATTCACAAAATGTAATGTGACTTCATGAGTATAAAGAAAGTGTGTACTGCTATCCTGGGTATGAACTTTCCACACCCACTTTCATACTAGACAGAATACAGGCCACTGTCAGAGCTGAGTCTTTGTCTGAGCACTCTTGGCCCCTTTTTCTCTATGTGAACCACAGTGTCTCCCACTGCCTTTCATACAAGTTATTATTTGTATACGCATACACACAATTCCCAGGAAAAGCTGGCAGAATTTTCAAATTTCCCACAGATATCTTCACAGTATGGTTTTACTTCCATCACCCTGGTTGGACAGGCACCTCCAGTTACCTCTAGTTCTTAATGAAGCTAACTATGAACTCACACTCCTTAATAGCTTATTTGGAAGTAGCCCCAAACAATTTAGATAATTAAGATAGAAACCATATTCCTAAACCTTTAGTGGTAAATGGCATTCTTCTTCTCAAATAGTAAATGGCAATAATACATGCATAGAAAAAAATGACCAGCAACAAGGACTTAAAAGTGAGTAAATTAAATTAAAGTATAACACAAACAGTGCAGTTACATATTAAATACACAAATGAATAAGAAAGTGCACATATAAAAAGTAAATAACATCCAGTTAAACAAATGGGAAAGCTTAAAGAAATTTTCTAACTAATCTAGCTGTCTTCACCTGACTCTACTTTAAATCTCACTGAACCATTATTATTATAAGTTCCTAGAATATAATAGACAGAAATTACAGAAAGCACTCCTACAGTGAAGTGGTCTCCTGTTTATCTTCCAAGTAAAGACAAGACTGAACAAAGATCAGTCTCAACTATTTATACATTCCAATTCCACAACTGTACTGCCATAAACTATTAATCATATTCTTTTGAAGAAACCATTACATCAGCTTATTCTGGCTATTGGCTTTCTCACAGCAAAAGTAACTAAACCTCTTCTGCCACCTGTAATTATTAAGAGCTTAATTACATCAGCCCAGAGTCATTAGAGCCACCAATAAACAGAGTCTCAGCAGACCTCTCTTAACTGTCTGCATTTCAATGGCTGCCTTGTTTTCACATTTTTAATCAGCTACTTCTTTGAAATGGACTATAATTACATTTTATGACCCACTAGCACAGAGATTCAAGATGAAGAATCTTCAAACAGTATATTTTCCTGCCTTTCACCTCATTTTACATCTGCAAGAGAAAAAAGCTGTAAAGTGACACACATTTTGCAGACCAAAGTGATACTAGTAACAAATAAGAAATAAAAGAAAAAGATATACATAACATTTTAATCACACTTTACAAACTGTCAGATTGTATGATACAGTTCATCTTCTTTTTTGCCCTCAGTCTTGAGAAGGGGAATCATATTTACCATCTTATGTTCATCAGATACCTTACCTTTCCCCCGATTTTTAAAATGTTTTATTACTGGTGTCCCCATTTCTCTATCATTTATATAAAAATTCTGGAGGGAATCCATTCAGCTCCCATAAATGTGTACTTATTTTATTTACAAGTTCTCCAAGAAGCCTTTCCTAAACAAAAGAAGTAAGATTAACAGGAACAAGTATATGCTGATTTGGCTAAGTAGCCCCCCCCCATGATTTGTGACAGTGTTAATTTAGCAACTCTGCATTTATAGTGTTATTTTGTACAGACTTGTATATTGCTCCTCCCTGCCTTTATCTTTTTGCATTATGTAGCTATAAAATGTTTTATGTCCCTTCCTCAAAAAACTGGCTATTATTGTGTGTGCTCAAGCCTTTAGTTTTCTACTTGCCATACTTATTTTTGTATCTACTGCTTTAACTGATACATTGTTTACCCCCTGTTCTGTAGTCTCTGTTCATCTCTACTCATGTTTGACATCACTTTATTTGAGAAGTGCAGTGTCTTTTTATGTTTGCACAGATTACTTACACGTGGTTTTTTTATGAGGTTGATATTCCTTTACTCTCTCATCTTTCTTTTGCCCCTCCTTCATTCTTCTTTTAAGAGCTTTTTTTCTTTGAGGAAATGCTGAGTTTGTCACTTGACAATTTCAAATACCCTTATGAGTCCCTTGTGAAGCTATGAGAAAGCAACACATGTCAGAAAACCTTCAGCTTTGTTCTCAGATATGTCTGCGTGGATACAAAATCCAGAACAGAAACCATATAATGCTAAGATGTAGGAGCTATTGAATGTACAAACTGCTGATAAATTGCTTTCGGCATAACTTTATTTATTTTATTTACAGTTCTGTTGACTGGGTTTGTTCCACAAAGCCAGTGGTCTCCTTTCAGGTCAGACGAGCGATGGTATTCATACTAAGTACCAAAATTTGCCCCGTGCAGCAGGAAATTTCTCCTACTCACTATACTACACAAGATATTAAGGTAATAATGACAGGCTTAATAAAATATGAAGGATTGAAATTAGTGGCAATAGGGACTGGTCATTTAGAAGAGACATTTTTAAAACTGAAATATATTATCTGATATTTTCAAAAGATTGATGTGATGACTAATTTTTCAGATCACACAGCAGTATAGACTACAATATGAGATGACAGAGAGATAATAAGGGAAGGAAAATTACTAAAAATACTAACTGGTAAGGATTGTAAAAAGGATAAAATGAAGTAAAATAGAAAATTATGGAAAGATTGCATAATGATGAGAGAGATGAGAGAAAGATAATTCACCCAGGGGATCGCTCAAGTGGCTCTACTCGACAGAGGCACTGGGAACTAAGGTCGGTGGCACTATGAAAGGCTAATCCTATGGGCTAGGCTTGTAAAGGCTCCAGGGCCATTAGCCTAGTACACACCTATGAACCTTTGAACCTATGAGTGTACTATGAAAATTGGACATATTAGTGGGAGGTGAACAAGGAAGAGTATAAAAAAGTTTATTTAGAAGTTGAGAACAAAATGCAAAGAAGAGATAAGAGTGAATATAAAGAAACTAAGAGAAAATGGAAAAAAGAGATTGAACAAGGCAGTGGCAGAATAAGAGAAATAGAAATAGAAATGCATGAAAACAGAGAGAAAGCAAAGACAATAATGTATAGACAAAAATTATTTTTAAAACAGCTTAATTAGTCAATTAATTTAGAACAATTAGATAGAGCACCTACTACAGGGAATAACATCGTGGATCTTGTCCTTAGTAATATGGGGGCATCTTGCACTATCCTTTCCATATCTCCTTCACTTGTTAGGTCTGTCCATAAAGCAATCTTCTACAAAATAAAATTAAGACACACCACCTACTCCTAAGTGATATATTGACAATCTTCAGATCCTCACCAAACCCTGCTAACTCCACTGAAAACACAGAAATGTATCCCAAGTCCTAAGAGTACAATCAAAAGTTAAAAATACTCCATTGATATGTAGTGGCAATATCCCTGGATGTATCTTAAATTGTGTGCAGCATGATTTAGTCACATCCCTAATGATATTATTCAATCTCAGCCTCCATACAGATCTTGTACCAAATGAACGTAGAGCAGCTACAATTATTCCCCTGGATAAGGGAGGACTATCCACAGACCCAGCCAATTACAGTCCCATATGTCTGACCAGCCTCATATGCAAAGGCTTGGGAAGAATTATCATGAAACTAATCAATAAGAACATAATGAACCTCTAAACACTGGTCCCATCTCACTTTGGCTTTATCAAGGGCAGGTCATTCCTACTCAACCTGGTGGATTTTTTAAAAGGTCACCAAAGCAATACATGAAGGCAAAATGCTATACACTGCATATCACAACCTTGCCAAACCTTTTGACACAATTCCCCACTCAGGCATAGCAGAAAAGCTAGATAAACTGAGAATAAATCCATATGTCTCCTGCTGGATTGCCAAGTGGATCACAGATAGGATGCAGGAAATCAAAATAGGGGAAGTTACCTCTACAAACAGAATGGTCACCAGTGGAATCTCCCAGGGTTCTGTCCAGAACCACTTCTGTTTAGCATCTACTTTTCTGACACAAAAACCAACACCAAAAGAGCTCTGGATGACTAAGTTTGCAAATGACTTCAAACTAGGAGAAGTCACGGAATCCCCAGATGATTTGACCATCCTGCAGGAAGGTTTGTCTTAATTAAATAACTGGTGCCAAAATCATGGACTGAAACTAAATGCTAGAAAATTAATTATTGTATCCATTACAAAATCATCAACCCCAGGGAAATGTCACATTTAAAATAAATCTCTAGGAGGTCACTCAGTGCATAGGTGAGTACTAGGCTAGCTGCTCTTTGTGAGTCATTTTAAGCCTAGCTAATTTCCATCAATGGTAAGAATCAAACCCTTTGATCAAGAAGGTATCTTTGTATCTGTAAAGTAAACACCTTAAATATTATGTCAAACCCTAAAGTTGTTCAGGATTTGTGAACTTATATGGACAGAGACCTACCTTTTAAACCAGTATGTCCATTTTTTTAAAGAATGCCCTTCTATATTACAAGGCATATGAACAAAATGGATTGTGTCTAGATGCAAGGATGTCCTTGCCCCCATTTACTAATCCCTCATTAGGCTAATCATTTAGTATAATGCCCTCTTTGGCATGTATCTGTCAAAACACACGTAACAACTGGAATGACCACGGACATACCTTATTAAAAGGATACAAGGCCTAAGCAACATGTCCTACATGGGTCTTCTCAAAGTCCTGTCACTATACTCAGTATCCTACAGACTGCTAGCAGGTGACCTCTGTCTGTCATTCAAGGCATCCTATAAACCAATACTGATGGATTTACAGCAAGTCAAATGTCATCAGAAATACTCAGTCTATGGATCTAAACCTCTTTTCCAACATCAACAGAACAGTGTGAAGGGTGAGATATATCTTGCAGAGGATACCACTTCTCTAGAACAGACTCCCCATCCACATAAAACAAAGCTCATCCCTGTCCATATTCAAGCACAGCTTAGAACAATGAATGGAAAACAGAAAGTTTATTCCAGGGCTGCCCCCTGTAGTACTAATGGATAGAGGCAGCTCCTGAATGCTTTATGCCATGCATGGGCCCATCTCAAATTATCCATGGTATAATCCCAGTTATTATCATTAGAACTAATATATAATAATCAACCATAAAGATGGGTAAAACCATTCTTTAACCAAAGGGAAAATGGCTAGGCCTAAATAACTCACAAGGGCAAGCTAGCCTAGTACTTACCTAAGAACCTATGAAATATTGCATAACAGAGGAAAGAAATGTAATGAATAGACTGACAAAGAAACAATAAACATTTTTGAATGTAAAAGCAATTAAATGTTTTAGAAAACATTTAAACTGAGCAAAAATTAATAAATGTAAATAAGGGCATGATATTATGTAGAAAGTATGAGAAATGAAGGAAATGTGAAATTGACAAATGGGGAAAATATTGTTTGTAGCAATATGTTGTTGTTTGTCTTTCGTCTTTTCCTGGTTAGGGGTTGCCACAGCGGAACTCCGGTCTGCTAATGATTGGCAGTTGTTTTTTTTATGGTGTCGAGTTGCCAGCCTGATGCCCAACCTTCAACTAAGGCACTCCCATTCAACTCATGTCTTTCGAATGCCCACTCAACCGCGGGGAGGACATGCAGACTCCATACAGAAGGCACTCCCAATCCAAGCCGAGAACTGAACGGGAGGAACCTCTTGCTGTGAGGCAACAATGCCACCGCTGCACCACCGCGGAAGTTGTTTATAGCAATATGTATATTGTAGAAAATAAATGTGATTAATTATTCTATAATAAAAACAAAGTGAAGATGTGTTAGCTGAAATAAAAAGATGGCTATGAAAGAAAAGATAGGCAATAAAGGGATATGTAAAAAATAAAGCAATATTTTGATAATAGTGTTAATATGGTGTAAGGATACATAATAACTTCAAACAAGAGTTCAACGGAGAATAACGGTCTTGATTATTTCAGAGAACACATATATGTAGAAGACAAAGCAATCAATATCTTGCCTCCCTAAACATAAGAAATTGTCACTCTTTTATATTATTTTTAACTCTAAACCTTACAAATGTTATATATTAAACTATAGTCAGTGACACTTTTACATTATTTTTGCTAGCTAAGAATCTGCTGTGCTTTTTCAAATTAGGCACAGTTTCCACGTTCCATGCTTAAACTTTTATACTGGCACTAGCCATGTTGTTGGCAGGAAACAGATCTTTAAAAACAGATTAAAACTGCCAGGAGTCCATCTACAAATACAACAAATCCTATAAAAGTAAGTAAGGGGATAAGTAATATCATAAGTAGGGGCATTGCCTCCAGAAAAAAAAAAAAAGTTATTACTTCCCTGTTACTCTTTCCTCATCAGGCCAATAATTGAGTACAACACCCCTTTTGGTATGTACCTCTCTAAGCACCTGAGCAATTCAGCAAGTGGAGAAACCACAAAAGTCCCTCACAAGGAAAATTCAAGGTCTTCACCATCTGTCCTATGGGGATCTTCTGAAATCACTGTCACTTTATTCTGGTTCATACAGACTACTCAGAGGTGATCTCTGCCTTGCATATAAGGCAATCTCTGACCCTGCATTATTGGCAATGCTTTATATCTTAACATCAAATGGTACACGAGTTACTCACTCTACAGACCTTAACCTGGTATGTGACATTAATAAAACCTGCTGGAGGGACAGATTAGTCTCCCAGAGGTTACCACACCTTTGGAACAGACTACCTCTTTATTTCAAACAGAGCACCTCATTGAGCCTCTTCAAACATAATCTGGACAATTGGATGGGTGACCATAAATTCACCCTGGGGGTTCTACCTGTGTCCCTCTTGGACAGGGGCAATAGGTGATGATCATGGCAATAAGGGTAAGATCTTGGCTAGGCTTGTAAGGGCCCTAGGGCCATTAGCCTAGTAACTTCCTATGAAAAGAATATTCAGTGAACACTTTCTCTTCTTTTACTCTTCTTCCTTAATAATGTGAGTCAGGCGATATGAAATGTTTCAATATCGCTAATATGAAAGTAAGTGTAAATAGTTTGAATATGAAAGTGTAAATAATGTAAACATGTATAGTATTAGGATATATAAATAAAGCTACCCTTACTCTTTCTGATAAGTTCCATGGGATTCTATTCATCTACCTGAGGTACCACTAGCTCAGGCAGACAGAACATCGGTATAACATTTTATCTGAAGGATGGCATATTCGGAGGTGCATTACCCTATTATACAGCACTGCACTGTTAGCACTGGAAATTTTAATACAACTTCCTGGTGTGGGAGTAGAACCCAAAACCTTCTGATCTTCCAGGATCACAAACAAGTATGATGCCTGTTGTTAGACTTGACTAATATTAAGAAATGATAAAAGTAGTTGTTACCTTTCAGTAAAAAATGAACAGACTGATCAACACGGCTCAGAAAATAAGTAAAATGATTAATAAATTGGTAAGCACTTTCACGCCTATTGGAACTTCACCAGAGCATAAAAACACAGTAAATCACAGGCATAAACATATTTAAAAAATCTAATTGCTAACCACCATGTAATAAATCAATAAAACATATCATGTGACTTCAATGCCGGTTTTAAAGGTACAACATTATTTAAATTGGATCTTTTGTCAGCTTGCATGGTAATAATCTATATCATTTCAGCATATTCAATTCTATTGATAACGCCCCCTCCTCAAATCATTAGTCATAAGCTATAATACTAAAAATCAAAAAGAATGTTTATTTCCACATAAGTGAATGTTTCACTAATGCATTAGAAGTCTTATTTCTGTGTATGTCATACACATGCTCTAGAATATGTTCCTTTAACAAACAATTCATTTTACCTATGTAAAACATGAACAAATAGTGCAGAAAGCCAAATAAACTAAATCTGTGCTATTGCAGTATGCAAATAAGTTTGGTGGACAACAAACTCCTGTATTTGGGTGATTAAAGCACTGAATAGAGCTTATATATTTACATGCATTGTAGAAATTGCAGGGATAAGTACCTGTATGTTCTGAAGTTGCTAAAGTAATCATGCTTTGTTTATAGCAAAGTTATAACTTTAATGATTTTTTTATTTTTAAAACAAAATTTTGCTTTACCACCTACAGTTGACTTTAAGGTATCATCAGCCATTAAAATTATTCAATATTCTTAATCACATCACACACCAAATGAATGTCACTAGAATAAGAGGAACCCCAGTGAAATTAAACTGTGCATCAGGTGCATGAATGGATGTATTAGCCAAGTTGTCATATAAAGAGAAGTAGGGTTTAGCCATACTTTCTCTAGCATAGTACATCTCATTCATAGTCTTACTAATATCATTCACAGGATCACTACTGCTTACAAAATCATTACATAAGCCCTGAAATGCCTGTTACAGTTGATCATCTCCATTATTTAACCTGGATATCTGGATAAACTAGCCTTTAACCACATTTTACTGAATATACCCAGGGTGCATGCTAGACTGATGCAATAAGCTATTCCTTTACAAGGTTTTTTTTATATGCACTTGTACTGATAGAACCCTCAGCGGTCTTAGTCATAATGATGTCCACAAAATAAATGCAAGGGGGAATAGTTTGATGTAAACTTTTAAAAGGTATTAGTGCTTTCAAGATAACAGACACATTCATATAATAATGATGCAGGACCTGCCCATAAAAAAAAAAAAAAAAAATATCTATAAAATGTTTGTATAATTTAATATATTGATAAAACTTATTGTCTATTAAAACCCTGTCATCTCCCAGTGCACCAGCACCATATTGGCATAGCTATTGCCACATAGTATGCTCATGGCTACCCCAAGTTTCTGTAAATAAAATTTATCCTCAAAGATGAAAACATTGTTTTTGAGAATCAACTCAAGAAATAGGCAAATCAAACTAATGTTTCCATTAGAATACATTCTATTCATAATAAGAAACAATCTAACAAAATCAACCCCAGTTTCATTTGGTATGACAGCAAACAAAGAGCATACATGTACATTAGCAAACAGACAATCAGAGACCCCATTAAGGTGTTGCTCACATTCAAATAACATTTGTAAAAAAATGTTTAGTTTCTTTAGAAACTGAAGATGCCTTATCTAACACAGGTTTAAGCATTTTCTTCAACATAAATGGACAAAGATACCGTAAGCCAACCGTGACCAGATACAATAAGTCTCATGGGCGGTTTAATTGGTCCTTGTATTATTTTTGGTAAACCACATATTACTGGAATAAGTAGGTGTTCAACAAGGAGAAAATTGTATATATCAAGAAATAAGCCCACTCATAAGAAAATCATATAACACAGACTGAACCTGCCTAACCAATCTATCAAAGCATGACTTTTTTAATAAAATATAAGCATTAGAACCAGAGACCATGGTAGACATATAGTCCAAGTAAACCTTTCTGTCCATTTCAACTATTGCTCCACCTTTATCTGCTGCTCAAATTTGAACTAACTGAAGTTCTTGTAATTGTGTCAGAGGTGTGCGTTCTTTCTCTGTCAAGTTAAAAAAAAACATACTCATATGTAGCAAAGATAAAGAATCTACAACATCTGATTCACAAGTTCTAAGACATGACTCCAATAATGGGTGCAAAAATGGAGCAAAATTACTAGGTTTTCTCAAATTAGAAACTTGCATCTCATTTGAAAAAAATACATTTCAACATTACATTCCTAACAAGAAATTTCAAGTCCAATACTACACCACAGATATTTGAACAGCTAGCCGGTATGAATGATAAACCTTTCTCAAGTACTGCAAGTTGGTAATCAGTCAATTGAAAAAAAGAGATATTATAAATCAATGACCCTTCATGATTTTGCTTGTTGAAGCATCCATCACTTGTTGAGTTTGATACCCCAATACCTTGCATCATTTCCTGCCATGGCCCAATGGCCCTCCGACATGAACATCTCCTCCACTTTTTAAGGTACAGGCAGATATCAGATGCAACCTTATCAGATATAGAAGGCACATGACTGGCAATATTCACTCTCGTAGAATTAGATGGCCCCCTCACCATAGTCATTTAAATTTAAAGATTCTTCCATATTATTCATGGCATCAGACTGTGCATTATTTTGCATACTGCTCCTTGGCCAGGTAAAAATATTACTAGGTTTAAAATGGAATAATCATGTTCAATGTCCTTAGGTTTCTGACTCTGCAGCCACAGCTCATATACAGAGATGTTGCTATATATTACATCCAAACCTACCTGATATGTTTCTGAAACAAATTTAGTGTTCATCATTTCTTATAAGAAATTGATTTCACCAAAGAGTATTTCTTCAGTGGGTTTAAAAACTTAAATCAACAGCTTCATTTAATTAAAGCCCAAATCAAGATTGAGCATTTGCCAGCATTTCAGAAGTTTTGGGCAAGAGTTCCCATATGTAGGCATTTTAAAAACTCACAGCTTTCTAGGTATAATTTTGAAATGCAGACAAGCCTCTAAATGAAGCCATTGTCACTGCAATCATTTGAACTTATATAACTTATTTTCAAGTTCTTTCAAAGAATGTTGAAAAGCTTCCATACTCACAGTTTCTGTTTAAGGAGCATTTTCATTCATATCAGTGGTATTAAAATGTAACAAAGGATTCTCCTCAATGTGGAGCACACAACACAAATGATCTGGGTTTGAGTATTCCCAAAGGTTATAGGATTATAGTCCAACTCAAAATCATGACCCTCTGCCCTATGGCACGTACAAGACCAGAACAACAAAATTCAAATAAAGAGCAATAGCGTAGATAAAGGCAAGTCCAAACAAAACTACTAAATCAGAAAAAAAATAATGGCCTGACCAACACAGCTCAGAGATAAAGTAAAAAATTTTAATAAATTGGTAAGTGCTTTCATGCCTACTGGTGCTTCATCAGACCATCATGTGACTTCAGTGCCAGTTTTAAAGGTACAACATCATTTAAACCAGATTTCTTGTCAGTTTGCATGGTAATAATCCATCTCATTTCAGCATATTCTGTTCTATTGTTAAATTCTCCCCCTCTCAAATCATTACTCATAAGCTGTAGCAATAAAAATCTAAAAGAATGTGAATTTCCACATAAGTGAAATGCTTTGATAATGCATTAGAAGACGTATTTCTGTGTATGTCATACACATGGTCTAGAATATGTTCCTTTAATAAACAATTAATTTGACCTATGCAAAAACATGAACAAATTGTGCAGAATTCCAAATAAATTAAATATGTGCTATTGAAGTCCACAAATAAGTTTTACAGTATATATGCTTGTGATTTATTGTGTTTTTATGGGCTGATGAAGCTCCAGTAAGCGTGAAAGTGCTTACCAATTTAAAGTGCTTTTACTTTATCTCTGAGCCATGTTGGTCAGTCCATTTGTTTTTTGCTGATTTATTAGTTTTGTTTGGACTTGACTTTACCCATGCTACTGCCCTTTATTTGAATAGTTGTTATCTTTGCTGTCCCTGCTTTGCAATGATCAGGGACTGCTGTTACATAGATGTGTGCAATAACTGAATAAGCCATAGCACAGAAGTATATTAATACTGTAAATTAACTTACTGGATTATGGTAACTATGTTACCTCTACAAATTTATAGCTAAGCCTATCTGAACCCAGTATGCTCATGCCTATGAGTGGTACTAGGAATTTTTCTATTCTTCAGTTAACAACAGCTTAAAACTGGAAAGGACTTCCAGATGGCAATTAAGTACTGTTTGTGATTGTCTGTGGTTATGATAAAAAATGCATATTTATCCATGAGAACCTGAGGTGTTTAGGTGAAATGGCAGTGGAGTTTTTAACCAGATTGTTTAATGAAATTTTGGAAAGTGAGAGAATGCCTGAGGAATGGAGAAAAAGTGTTTTGGTACCGATTTTTAAGAATAAGGGTGATGTGCAGAGCTGTAGTAACTACAGAGGGATTAAACTGATCAGTCACAGCATGAAGTTATGGAAAAGAGTAGTGGAAGCTAGGCTAGGAAGGGAGGTGATGATTAATGATCAGCAGTATGGTTTCATGTCAGGAAAGAACACTACAGATGCGATGTTTGCTCTGAGTTTAGATTGTTGATGGAGAAGTACAGAGAAGGTCAGAAGGAGTTGCATTGTGTTTTTGTAGACTTAGAGAAAGCATATGACAGGGTGCCTAGAGAGGAGTTGTGGTATTGTATGAGGATGTTGGGAGTGCCAGAGAAGTATGTAAGAGTGGTACAGGATATGTACGAGGGTAGTGTGTCACAGCGGTGAGGACTGCGGTGGGAGTGATGGATGGGTTTCAGGTGGAGGTGGGATTACATCAAGGATCAGCTCTGAGCCTTTTCTTATTTGCAATGGTGATGGACAGATTGACAGACGAGATCAGACAGAAGTCCCCGTGGACTATGATGTTTGCAGATGACATTGTGATCTGTAGTGAAAGTAGGGAACAGGTGGAGGAGACCCTGGAGAGATGGAGATATGCTCTAGAGAGAAGAGGAATGAAGGTCAGCAGGACTAAGACAGAATATGTGTGCGTGAATGACAGGGAGGATAGAGGAGTGGTGAGGATGCAAGGAGTAGAGGTGGCGAAGGTGGATGAGTTTAAATACTTGGGGTCAATAGTTCAGAGTAACGGTGAGTGTGGAAGAGAGGTGAAGAAGAGAGTACAGGCAGGATGGAGTGGGTGGAGAAAAGTGTCAGGAGTGATTTGTGACAGACGAGTACCAGTAAGAGTGAAAGGGACGGTCTACAAGAGGGTAGTGAGACCAGCTATGTTATATGGTTTGGAGACAGTGGCATTGACAAAAAGGCAGGAGTTAGAGCTGGATGTGGCAGAGTTAAAGATGTTAAGATTTACACTGGGTGTGACGAAGGTGGACAAGATTAGGAATAAGTATATTAGAGGGTCAGCCCAGGTTGGAAGGTTTGGAGACAAAGCCAGAGAGGCAAGATTAAGTTGGTTTGGATATGTGCTGTGGAGGGATGCCGAGTATATTGGGAAAAAGATGCTAAGGATGAAGCTACCAGGTAATAGGAAAATAGGAAGGCCTAAGATAAGGTTTATGGATGTGGTGAGAGAGGACATGCAGGTGGTTAGTATGACAGAGCAAGATACAGAGGACAGGAAGTAATGGAAACAGATGATCCGCTGTGGTGACCCCTAATGGGAACAGCCAAAAGAAGATGATGATCCATGAGAATATGAGTGAGAATAACTGTGTGTTTTCTGAATGGTCTTGTTTATTTGGCAGCCAGTTTAAGTAATTTAAATACAAGTTCCTCTTTTCAGTGGTAATGGGGAATACATGATTGTGTTAAGTGCCTTACTAAAATTTATACAGTATACCACAAGAAATTGAAGGAATCAAACCCTGGTCTACAGCATGAGGCTTACTAACTTCTCATAGTCTAATCCTCTGCTAGGCCATCAGATAACATTTGGCTTTATGAGGTAATGATGCATTCCTAGGATGAATAGATTATATTACTTCAAAGGAGTCTGTCATCCCAAAAAAAGGAAGGCATGCAAATAATTATTCTTGTTAAGATTTTTTGATTCGGTTTTAGTGGCCTGACTTTTTTATGTATTGTTATCACATACCTCTCAACTGCCCAGATTTTTGCAGAAAGTCCAGATTTATGCCTCAAAATTTCAGTCTGTTCCTCATAAAATTTTTGGTTTTCTGGCAAATCACTGGGATGATCTGATAACGTTGTACATTTGAGTTTCAGACTTTGTATCCATTTTAATACATACCCTGTTATTCTAGCAACTTTCTAAGATTATAACAGCAATACTTAAAATTTGTCCCTATTTTTGGGCATTTGTACCCCTATTATGGCAGGTTTTTCCAGATTTCTAGAGATAAGAGGTTGAGAGGCATAATTACAGGAGCCTAGAGGGAATTAGTGCTTTATAGGGCTAGTCCCTTGAGCTTCATTTTGATGATCCATTAGAGTTTGTCTCTCAGCCTTTCTCATATGCTCCTGGGAAGATTTGGGAAATGATGAAAACGCTATAAGCAGAATTGTGCTTGTCTCATGTAATAACTAGTGCACAGTCTTTCCCATCAGGTCAGCAATGATCCCAATTTTGCTCATCATTTTGTAATGTAGAAATACATGACCGTAGGTGAGGTAGTAGACTTTAATTCCTATTAACAGCATGTGACACTACAAATGTCACTAATGACATGAAGAAATGCCACATCATGGGAGGCGACATCTTGCATTACATTGTGGCTGCACTCCAACTGAGAGGTAGCTTATACTCTGGTGTCACACATTGCCAAAAAGCACAGAAGCTGACAGAGTGATATAAAGAACAGTATAGCACCAATGTGGTGTTAATATCATGGGCAGGAAGGCTATTTTATTTTTTTATTTTCCTTGTATTTGTTTTCCAAGGTACAGCACTGATTTCCATTGACCTCATTTGAAGTTTGTATATTGCTAAGCAGCAATAAATATTCAAAGGATCAAGAACAGAAAATATGCTTCTAGGATTAATAGATTATATTACTTCAAAAGAGTCTATCATCCCAAAATCCATAAATGTTTAGGCTTGGATGTTTCCTAAGTTACTGGCCCACACTTTTATACACTGACATGTACATTTGTGACCTGCAAATGCACTTTTTGTGTTATAGTCATGTGGTACAAGGCAATACAAGACACACTGCAAGCATACAGTATACTATATCATACTGCCACTGTGATATGTTGAATAGCACATCTGTTGCATGTGTGCGTACCCTGTATCTTGCCAGTGTCTCATTATCCAGTTCATATAATACACTTATCACATGCTGTCTTCCTTACCAGTACATACTACAGGCTAAGTATTTAATGAATTAGCATGTAGTGAATACTGATTCTTATACTGCTGCTGTCAAATTTAACCACTTTGTATATGCTGTGTTACAAAGTTATAGCAGTCTCCATTTAGGAGTAGAGGCTAAATAACTGATTTTAGAATAAACCCCCTTACTGCCAGGCAATGGATTTTCAGATGTTTGAATGGCACTTTAAAGGAAATCCCCTGTTAACTACCTTAATAGTTTGTTACAGCAGCTTGTCAGATTTTAGGTCATTTTGCTCTCTGAGGTCATTCATGGAACAAAATGAGCAAAACCTGTCTAAGAAAAGTCGCAAATCAAATAAATAATTTATCAGTTATATTCCCTGCATAGGTACAACAACTGATATATTCAGTCATTTTCTAACAACCAGTTACCATTTTCAAGGTTGAAGGAAAGTCAGAAGCCATCCTGGTACTTTATGGGTATAATGCATAACACTAATCCTAGACAGTTTGCCAGTCTACCATAGGACACCCACATATGTATTGCATATACATATGGCTAACTAGAGGGTCATAATTTAGCTGCCAAAACATCTTAGAATGCAGGTGAAACTGAAACATTTGGTAAAAAAGCCTACATAAACAAATGAAGGTCATGCAGATTTTTGCACAGAAGGCATCTAATCTGGGAACCAAACAGGAAAACTAACCCCTGTAATGCAACTGTGCTAACCACTGTGCCACTAACAAGAGTTAATGACACTTGGACTTTAATACATTTTCTTTGGAAGCAGTCTGTTTCTAGGTTTATCTTGTTTACTTGCAAATAATTCCATTATTTTCCTGTTCTGCTAATCATTATCTTCCTTTGCATATTTTAACCAATTGCAAAGGAAGTTCTATTTTTTAGGTTTTACTGGTGAAGGCAGCATCATTACCTTGTTATAATGTTAACGTCTTCTGTACACCCACACATTTACGTTATTGTCTACTACAATCTTGAATGGTTTTGAGACTTTTGAAATTACACCAATCATATTGTCTCAGTGATCATTTATTTTCTCATTTAGATTTAATTAGAAGTCTTACATTTAAAATTGTTCAGGTTTCTAAATCCCAAGACAGTGGCATTTTATGTTCACCATGCTACTTGATAAGCCCGACACACAGCAGCTTGCAAATTATTTCAGATGTTATTTTTCCTGAGGTTTAGTCATCTTCAATTTGACAAACTCTTAATGTTTCATCTCACAAATAAATAACTTTCAAACAATTTACTCTCAAAACTGCCATTAGCATCTAAAAACTGGAAAGTATATTATAAAACAGACTTGGTTTCACTGCAATGCAGTGTTACTCGTTATAATTACATAAAGAGAAACAATAATAAAAACATTAGCCATTGCATTTATATATTACTTTTAAAGGAACTAAATGTTCATTCATTAGAATTGTTCAGTTCCTTGATTCTGAACTGTACGTTTCAGATGCCCTGAACAAAAATTATGCAAAACCTAGACCACTGTGACTTTTCATATTTTTTTCTTTCAAACATGTCAAACACAGTAAAAAAGATTAGAGTCATGAATAGCACATAATATCAAATCAGATTTCATTAAGTTCTTAACTCACAAGTCTATAACACCATTTTTATATACTTCACACCCATTGCGCCTTATGGTGTCAAGACATTTTGTGGACTTCTTGGCTTCTTTAACCACATGACTTATCAGCTAATAAAAGGCAGCATTAAAAGGTACAAATATCTTTTTTAAAATAGCACTATGATTTTTAATCTAGGATGCCTGCAGTACAGAAATCAATCAATTTGTCACTTATTCATATTATTTCCATAGCTGAGAACCCTACATATTATTGAGAAAGAGAATTCATTGTCAAAGTCCTTTTATATCACATTGTGCCTAAAATATTGTAGTTGTTTGTAATAATTAATGGAAATAAACAATATTTTCTGCAGGTACTTAATATTTAAAAAAAAACAAGTGGCTTACACACTGTGCAAGACTTCAGGTGAATCCCTAGATGCTTTTAAAGAAATCTCTTTGATATTTGCACTGTAAGTTGCACATCTTTTGAAATATTCAGTCTTATTTATATGGCTAATTATACAATTATGCACACGTTTTCATATTTCTGTAAATATCTTAACAAACATGCACTCATGAAGGAAGTTCTTGTCATTTGAAACCTTATTTCTAGTTAACACTAATGTTCTAACAATATAAGCCCAGGTGGTATAGTTTTCAAGATATAACCATTTGTTTGTGAAAGTTTAATAAAATTATAATTTGGGATTTGCTTGTTTTATAATATATTATTGTATTTATGGAAAGACTATAAATGCACTATCATCATTGTAAAGAATATTTCTTACTGATAAAATTGCAATGTGTATAGTTTTAAGCAAGCAATAACACCTGACAGAGTGTGTGTTAATGTGTAGTTAACACCCACCACTTGGTGTTATGAGGCTGAATGCAACAGGCAGAGGGCCTCTACACCCCCTGGAAGGGCATTAGTTATACATTAACACATTCACTTGGAGGGCATTATTGCACTTAGAGAATGGGGTCTCTGTAAAATTGTTGTTTCACTTGCTTATTTATTTTTTAAGTACTATATTATTTTTTATATATTTTTAATGTAAAATCGTTCTTCCACCTAATGTTTCAAACTTGGTGTAGTATTTTACATCAAACATAAATAAAAAATAATATAGTGCTTAAAAAAATAATAAGCAAGTAAAAAATCTTACGTACAGCCCATTCTCTCGTATACACATACACAGTCTCTTCTGCTTTCACACACATACATATACACACGCAGTCTTCTCTGCTTTCTCATACATGCATTCACTCAGGCAAAATCGCTCTCACTCGCTCTCGATCTCTTTTACACACACAGTCTCTTCTGCTTTCATACGCGTGTTCAGTCACACAAGATCACTCTCGCTTTTTCTCTCATGCTCTCAATCTCTCTTTCACACACACACACACACACACACACACACACACACACACACACACACACACACACACACACACACACACACACACACATGCACTCTCTCACCTTTTTTTTAATTTTTTTTATTATTATTTTTTTCTTTTTTTTTACATTTTATGCTCGCTAAACAGCAGAACCGCCACTTAATGAGTGTAAAATAATGGTGGCCATTAGTTTTTTTTTTTCAGTCCGATTTCCACGGCAGCTTGATATGCTGCCATGAAGTAGGGGACTCGTTTGTCAGAGGGCATTACTTGTACATTAATACCCTGCTGGAGAATGTTTATTCTCCAGTTGGGGTGTTGATGTTTGTTCTCCATTTGGGATGTCGATGTACAATTTGTCCATTCTCTAATAGTTTTTATTCTTTGCAAAATATTTGAATTTGTTTATCTTATGCATTTTAAGTTTATTTTTCAGAAAATACTGTGGCATGCAAGACATGTAGGCTGCTAGAGATGTGAGAGATGTGACATCCCACACCACAAAGGTGTTAATGATCTGAACAAGCCAAAACACAGGTCAGACTCATTGAGCAAGACTATCTGAGAAGATATCATTTACATACATGTAGCAGTTATTTTTATTGTGGATTATATGTTTGCTACAGTAATTATTTAATGGACATGTTGACACTTTATTTTTGTTTTAATGTGCTGTTATTGTAGTTACAGTACAATAGGCTGTTAGTAAGCTGCTATGTGCAGTTCAGGGTTTGATTCCCTCAGCCTCCATTTGAATGCTGTGTGACTATGCGCAAGTCACTTAACCAGAGAGCGCTCCTGGGCTTAGTCTAGAAAGGTCCATGTGGATTACTGTTCTACCCTGAATAGCAAGCCAACAAACAAACAAGAAAACACATTGATAACAAACTAACTAATAGGTCAACACTGACGCCTAACACCTGGGTTTGCTGATCATTTTTTTTTTTCACTAGCAAAGCATTACTAAACATTAAAGACTGATCCAGTATTTTAACATAAAACAGAAAGTGACCAAGAGAGAAAAGCAGAACATGAGCTTGGTATTCTTTACCCAGAAGACAAGTACTTACAAAAACGTGTATATTTATAATGAGATCCATGGCTGCAAAACATGAACCATTTCAAAACAGCAGATGAATTTTCTAATATATAGCTGCCATTGTTTCTTCTTTGTTTTAATTTGTGTGCTGCATTAATTTAGTCATCACAATAAGGTGCTGAGAAAGCTATTTTGTACCAAAATGTTAAATGCAAACAGTGGTTGGAAAGTTTAAAAATTATTATAGCTATATGAGATTAATTGGGTATCTTATATTATTTAGTTTAATCTGTATTATCAATGCAAAATTTTTGAAATGCAAAGCTATTACCTCTATTTCAAGTTCTTAACTTTTTGATAATATTATAAACAAGGCTGACAAATTTTATTTTTATTAACTCCCCATCAGTTTTAACACGTCTGAATGCCAATGCCCATTCTCAGCAAATGATAAAATGGTATAAAGAAAAAAATAACAGTACAGGCTGCCTACTGTCCAGCGGTTTTGTAGGAGCATATCAGTATATGGAAAAAAGCTTTGGCATGTTGGAAGGGGAATGGGCAAGCAGTGACACTGTACACTGCAGCTTTTTATTTTCAGTCTGGGTCTCCACTAGTCCTGGAATGGAAATAAATGCCCTTAGTGCATAGAAGATCTAGGTTCATCATGTCTTTGCTTACTATAGGTACCAACTTACCTGCTCTTATGAGCATCTGCTGAAAAGAATTTACTGTTTGGTGTCTCAAAGCAAAATCTTTTGTCTGCTTATCATTTCGGCTTTTTATTTCAGGCTTTAAGTAAGTCTGGCAAAAAATGCACAAACACAAATGCTTTCATCACATACCGATGTACTAAGTAGCACAAAACCTCTATGTTACCATACCCTAACATTACCTGACAAGAGTTGTCATACTGATAGCAGTTTGTTTAATGGAAAAAAGCATGTTTGCCTAAACCATAATACGCATTCAGCATGATTCAATAAAGTCCTTGTAGGTACCATGTAGAGCCTACACGGACTTTATCCACGTACATGGCCCTGATTCTCCCTCTGCAGTTCACCATGCATATTAATTGCCGTGCGCACCTAAGGGAGGTCAGAACAACATGGATATTGAATCTGTGTAAGACCGGCGGTACACCCACATACCTTTCAGCCCATTAACCTTAACCGAAAGGTCTACAACACATTTTATTTCACTAAGTTTGATTGATTTTAATTCTTTTTTTTACCTTTATGTGCTTGTTTGCATGATGCGCCGTGTTATTTAGCTATGCTTAGCTCTTGGCAGCCATACATCAGACATGTGCCAGACATCTAAAAATAGAAACCGGATGCGTTCGGTTTCTATTTTTTTTAATTTTATTGCTTGTTTGCATGATATTTATCTATGATTAACACTGTGCACGTATGCATTAGACATATGCTGGACAGCTTTGAAACAGACAAAATACTCTTGGCCTGATGAAGCCTATCTGGGTGAGAATGTCTTCTGCACTTGCAACTTTTTAAGTATGTTTTGGATTTTAAACTTGTGGAATAAGCAGCAACTTTTTAAGTAAGTTGTGGATTTTAAACTTGTGGAATAATCACTTCTAACTACATTATGGGTTTTAAACTCTTGGAATGAACAACTATTACTTTTCAAAAAAGCAACTCTTCAAGTACGTTGTGGACTTGAATTTTTTTAATTAACTACTGTTTATCCCTGGTCATGGTTCCTGTTACTTTTTTGTTTTGCCAGTCTTCCCTTTCTGAAATACTGAAACCTGGATGCAAAACAACTACCTAGCCCTTAATGCCAATAAAACCAAATTTATGATTTTTTTCTCATCTAAGCACTCCCCCATTGATAAAAACTCCTTCAAGATCATAAGCCAGAATAACAACCCCATTGAAATTGTCCCTCACACCAAACTTCTCGGCATCATTATTGACGAACATCAACAATTCGATATTCACATCCACACTAACATAAAAAAACACCAAAAATTAGGACTCCTATATAGGCATAACCATTATCTCTACCCCTCCACCAAAAAGACCCTCACCTCCACATACCTTTTCCCCTCCCTAATGTATGGCACGTCTCTGTTCATGAATCTTCAGCTCAGCCTTCAAACTAAATTAGAGGCCTGCTACAATAAAATCTGCAAATTTGCAACCAACTCTAGGAACTCATCCCATCACTGCATCTTCCTCCACTCACTGCAATAGCTCGAGCTTCCCAATTATCTGAACCTCCTTAAACTCACCACTGCCCATAAGCTCATATTTAACCCATCCTCCTGCACCTCTGTCTCCACCTCCTTAACCCTCTATATTCCTAATTGCTCACTTAGGTCAGAAAATCTGAACCTGCTCAAAATCTACAAACCTTTACGGCCACCTGGAGACTCTCTGCTATTCTGCTCCTTAGATAAACTATGCATTTCTCTTCCTGCCTCACTTAGAAATCCTCATAACCACTCTAACTTTAAATCCGTCCTCCATTCCTACCTATCTTCAAAGTGGAAATGCCCTCGCTCCTTCCCACATAGAACCCTCCTATATCAAAATCCACCTTTTAACTCTGTGCATCATCTCTGCACTCACATAATTTGCCCTCCTACTCCTCCTTAACCTCCAAATTTTGTTACTAGTTTATTTCCAACAATTTCTCATCCTCAAATGTAATTCACTGTTAATGACCCTTAGCCTGTTCTGTTGCTAGATTTTTACTACTATTATTGTGGAATGTACATTTCAGTTGTAATTCACTGTTAATGACTCTTAGACAGTATAGTTTCTAGATTGTATTATTATTGTAGAATGTAGTAATGTTTTACTGTAGAATGCTGCATAAAGTTGTATGACTTCTTTGCTTTGCATATGTATATGCTAATATGTTTGTCATTGTTACTGGAGCTTTTGTCCCCAGGCTTCCATCAAAATGGGCTCTTTTTAGGCCCAGTCGACTTCCCTGGTCATCAAACTGAAATAAATAAATAAATACATTAGTAATGCACTTGTCACTGCACTAATACTGTTGTTTTACTTTTGCTATATCTGAAGATATATGAATCCCCTTTGCTATCCCAGTGGCTAGATAGGTTGAGTCATGACCTACAGTGTAGTAGGTCCCAGGTTTGAGTCCTGGGCAGTGATACCTTCGACATATACTGCTGTGAAACTGTGTCAGGCGACTGACACATCAGTTGTCTTTAAATTTAATAATTGTTAAATTTAGAAAAGGTGCATGATGCTAACCATCTCTTAAACATGGTCAATGGTCTTTTCGTGTTTGCGAGTTACTAAGCTTCGCGTAAATATGGATTGTGCAAGTATGTGCGATGCTAAGCAATTTGGTGCATTTTTGAAAGTTACAGTATGATGCGTAATGGGGGGAATGCCACCTATTTAAAGGCAATAGGGAGGAATTTCACACTATTTCTTGAAGCCTGACCTTGACTCTGGACATGGCTGCTGTTGTGGGGGAAGGTGTGCACTTTTGGGCACAATGCAGGAGTCTAGGCTTTTCATTGAACTCCTGGTAGAGCACTGTGGACCCCAGCTGCTGCAGGGCAACTATCAGAGATTAAAATGTAAGTCTGAGGCCTGGGATAATTTGGTCAGAGACCTGACTAGAGCAACTGGTATCCCCCACACTGGTGAGCAGTGTCTTCACTATTATGATGACCTCTACCAAAGGAAGAGGAGACCCTTGGATACCTGTATCCAAAAGGCACTGGTGGGGAGCACCCCATAGATATGTAAGTATGTTTTCTAGTAATTTATAAACATACAAGCTGAATCTGAGCAAACCTGGTATGCATAAAGGATTCCTTCTCTTACCACAGAAGAGAGGGCTTGCAACATATGGTCCCATGCAAGGTGTTTGGTCAAGATGAGGCAAGCACGTGGTATGTAAGAAAATCAATAAAGTAATAAATGAATGCACAACTTCAAATAAAATAAATACAGATATTGCAGTCTTAGTCATGTATGAAACACCTGGGACATTATAAACTTTCATTAATGTGTCAGTGCATATCTGAACTGTCAACATAAGTTAAAGTAAGTAAGCATGCTGTACTGTGTAGCATAGCTTCCAACCATTAGTTAATGTTGTGGAATACATAGATTAAAAGTCAATGTTGTGTAGTCTGCTCATTGTCTGAAATATGCTGTAGTTTGCAGTCAATAACTGAATAGGTAAACATGTAAGTTAACAGAAGTCCTAGACAGCTATCCATGTGTATAAATGCAAGAGCTGAGACAACATGAATCAATGAAATGTAAAAGGAGATGGTGCTCTGATAATTTTTTTATTCAAATAAAATGTTCAGTATTCCTCTAGTCACTGCTTGTGGGTTCTGATCCCACATGAGCCAACTGAGAAATTGTGCAGCTTTCAATACTGTGCTAGCATTTCATCAATAAAACATACCCATGCTTGCATGCAAAAGTGTACACCTATAGACCTGTGCCATGACTGTCCAGCTGTCAAGTGTAATCAGTGTACACAGACATACCTCTCACCTGTCATGATTTTCACAGAATGTACTAAATATTGCCCCATATGTCTTCCTCACCTTCCCAACTTACTTTCCCCACACATACCTATGTCCCTTCCCCAACATTCCACTCTCTCTCCTTAAAAAAAGGGCACCTGTCCCCCCAAAACATTTGTCCCATACAATGCAGTTATGTTGTACTCACCCCTCTCTCTGTGGGTTAGAGTTCAAAGCCATGTACAAATTCTGTCAAAGTGCACAGTTGTTGCTGTACAAGAAATGGATAGCTATTGTTCTTTCCTACACCATTCCTGCACATTCCTACCTGTCTTGCACTATCTTTTCCCCCCTGCTTGCACCCCATTTCACCACTGAAAATATCTCTGCAATTATCTTTTCCTTAAAGAATTATTGTGTGATGCTGCACTATGCACAGCGCTGTGGTAAATGGCGGTATATTGCTACATGTACTTGAAAGCATACTAATCACATTCAGAAAGTACACCTACACCCTATTTCAAACCCAGTACCATTTTATTTGAACAACAGTGCATCAACCCAAGTCTACTTTCTTTGATAGCAATTGTAATAGTACACTGCTATTTTGTTGGCACTGTTGTTTATACATATTATATGGTGGGTGAGGTGATTTTTCCTGCTATGGGGCACACTGCAATGGACTCCTGTGTTGGGTGTGTGATCATATGTGAGTATCTGTCATGGCACAAACAGGAAAAGGTCACTATTGCTACTATCCTAGTTGCATTCTCACCCTTTGTATGTTTGGTACACTGTTAAATATGAGATGTGTAATCAAGTGGTGAATACTGATAACCATCCTTTATTGTTGTGTCTCTACATACTGTACTTCTATGTATGTGATCCTGACATGTGTTCTCATTTATTTGTATTTCAGGAAACATCATGCATGCACGTCACAGGGCACCATTTACTGAGGCAGAAAACAACCTCATCATTGAGGCTTTGCACCTACATTACCAGGTCCTGCTGTCCAGAGGGAGGGCAAATAGTTCAGACTGTGCAGCCCTGTGGGACGAGTTGGTGCATAACATCAATGCCATGGGTCACCATTATCATGCCTAAGAGCAGGTGTGACACAGTGCCACAGATATGATAAATTTAGCATGGAGACACGTGCAGCTGATGTGATCAGGGATAGTCAGGCCACTGGTGGTGGGCCTGCAGCAGAACAACCTCTCTCAGCCACAGTAAAATTCCTGGCAAACTTTGCAACACAGGACAGCTCCCAGGCATCCATCAGCCAATATGTCGTGGATGTGGGTGCCACCCATTCCTCTTAAGAGGAGCATCCAGGTATGCTTAGTTAGATCAGCATTGGGATACTGTTGCATTCAGTGTGTCCAGGTGTATATAGTTTTACATGGGTGTCAGTTGTTTTATTGGTGGGGGGTTAGCTGCAGTTTTAAGCTCCTGTAGAGATTGTGACCCACATACCTGTTAACATAGCAGCTACTGTAAATGTGAGGTATTTGGACATATTACCCCTGTTATACTGTAACATGTGGTGCTGTTACCATTACCTTTACTTCAAAATTTTTCAGGATCATCAGGAATTGAAAGAGAGTGTGCTCCTGCTGCTGGTCAGCACAAAACTGTTTTGTCAGAGATGTAGATATAGTTCAATGTATGTGCTAAAGTGTCATCCCAGGTCTGCTGGCTGGATTGATGCACTGTACTCATGACTGGCAAATGGACAGATATTTTCTGAATGTCCACAGTTTAGTGTCATACCTCTGCCTTGTAGGTGTGACCATAGAGTTTGACTTGAGAGAATTGTCAGGACATTACATATTGCCATTACTGTAAACAGGGAAGATTTTTGCAGAATGTCAACAATGTACATAATTTATATTTTGCTCATGAGATTCTTGTTTAATGAATAATTATTTCCAAATAATTACAGATTGGGGTTAGAAAATAATGTACTCATGTCCTACTATGTGAGGTTGGGGTGATACAAGCCTATAATAGTGATAGAAGTGTATACAGCTTAACATATATTGCACCATAGTACTGCAGAGCATAGTAGTGCATGTATTAATGTATTGCTTTTTCCTTTTTATCACAGGTGACCACAGAGGTTGGTATTTGTCCCCTTTACAACCTGATGTTAGTGTCTCTTCAGACTCTGATGATGATGGTGGCCAAATTGAGGCACAGCTGAGGATTACAGAGGCTGAATCAAACACAGAGGTTGACATCCACAGCCAGTATGCCTATGCATACCTGGTCCCCTGAGGCCACAGATATCAGACAGTCAGAGGGTGGGGACATTGAACAGGTAAGTATAGCTACTCTGGCTGCTGTGACTGTTGGCACTAGCCACAGCCAAACAGTTGGCAAGGTTCCACATAGGTGGATTGATAGGGGTACTCGTAGGAGGCCTGCTGTCCCTCCACCACTTGCTGCACATGTTGCATCACGTGTCACACGGCATAGATTTAGAACCATCATGGAGGCACAGGCATGTTCAGAAAGGAATTCCTGATGAATGCTCACAATTATGGATGCAGCAGAGTCTGACATCCATGACTGCCTCCACCATGTTGCTGATACGCTGGAATGATTGACTGACACAATGGAAAGAGGTAGGTCTGAGACAGATCACAAACTGTCTTGGAACTCACGTTGTCTATGATGGAATGTCTGATTGCAGTTGAGTGTCAGCCTCATGGGTGTAGGTCAGCAACTACATCTGCTGAGAGTCAATGTGGCTGTGAACAATCACACTCCTGTAGTGGCAGTACATTCAGTGCTACAGAGTGGAGTGTGCTGTCCAGACCAAGATGTGGCAGGCCATAGGCGCATGGTCCTGGGCATTCCCATGGAACACATGTTCCCAGCATACATCAGTCACCCTTCAGTAGTAGCACAGCATCTGACCTTGGGCATGAAGGTGCCAGGGTAACTCCTGGCAGAGCCAGTTCTCATGTTTGGGTGCAGAGACGATGAACTGTCAGCTCTACCATGCACGGCTCACAGCTGTCCAACATACAAACATGTAGGGCTAGCACTAAGCTTGACTGTGTTTATGCAGACACTCACACGCCACTGTCACATTGAGGGCACCAACAGACACACACACAATATTTCCATGGTCCATTTTGCCTGCTTCCCTTCCTGACTAACACACATGCTTTCAATCTATTGGCTCAGCCTAGGCCTCCTGCACCTGCTCACAACACTCTGTGCAAGTCATGATACCTTCCTATCATCTTTCTCATGGATGCAGGGGAAATAAAACTATATGTCTGATGCACAGGGTGGCTATTTACTTTAGTATGGATTTGTTTCATCCATTGTTGCTTGTAAAAGGTTAAATGTATGTGTGTTAGCAGGCTAGTGCACATGATTGCAAACGTATCCTGAAGTCATGAAAAATTACTGTGAAGAAGCTTAATAAGTTTTGTTTTCCTGAGCCTGAGACACTGTTTCTTGTTAGCCACGTAGTAAAAAGGAAACGTATTCCTTATTATGACAAAATATAGATAACAAGTATGAAATGTATTTTCTTACTAAACTTGGCAGTTTTCTGTTGGACATAGGATAGTGTTCCGATGGATGAAACATACTGTCTTGTTATATTTCTATTGGATGTTATTATTTTGATAAAAAGTATTATAAAATTGCTTTAGTTTCCTTTGTTTGGGGAGACATGACTTTCTGAGTACTGTCTCCTGCACATGTATTTTTTCTTTAATAAAAGGGTTATAATTTGATCTGCCAAGAGACTGAAGTTTCTTTTGTATACCTTAACAGTTGTTGCCATCACTCAGATTTTCATACTTTTGGGAATTGCTACTCCAAAAAAAAACACTTTTTATTGGGCCCTCTGATAGTTTTCTGTCAAGTGCATTTTTCTAAGGAATCATATCACAACTGCACCCTTTCCCTTTGCTTTCTCTCTTGGCAGGCGTGCAGTCGGTCAAAGGTAAGTGCCATTTTCTGTATGCTTGTGGGATTAGTATGAGTGTGGGATATTTTTTTCATTTTGTGTTCACATTGTAATTTCTTTTTTATGATGAGAGCAAATGTGGAAACTTTAAAAGAACCTGAGTAAGGAATGCCTACTAGATATATGCATTTTAAATGCTCTAAAGACAGCTGTTTGTATTTAGATAAATTACATAAATTGTCTAAAATTGATAGTAAACTGACCTTTCCCCCTGCAGGAACTTTTGATAAAGATATTTGATTAAACTTGCAGAAGCTCCTTAAAGAAAATGGTAATAAAGTGCCTGCCAGCTGCTGGTCAACTTTTAATTTTTTTTATTTTATTTATTTTACATTTGTTCACCGGGCTGGTCCAACTGGATTCATGTCCATTTTCAGCAGATGCCCGGGGAGGAAAGCTCCAAGTGAGGTACAATAAACACTGAGCATTATTCATTAAAAGCATTTAACAGTAAAAAAAGTTACACGTATAGTTCAGAGAAGAAAAAATGTTTTTTACAGTGTCTACAATAAGCAAAAATAAGAACATTAAAGGGAAAAAACGCAAATTCGAAATTAGTAGTAAGTTTTTGATAAGATTAGAAGCAAGATAAGTGAGAGTTCTAGGAGCAGAATGGTATCTAGTCAGGGTTAGAGCAGGGGTGAGCCAGTGAGTTAGGAGGTGAGTTTTGAGTTGGGATTTGAAGCTGGGAAGAGTGGAGAGAGCAGTGAGGTTGGAAGGAAGGGAGTTCCAGGTTTTCCAATTGTGTTGGAGAACAAGGATTCACCTGCTAAGTTGTTGGATTTGCAGGTAGATATTAGAAGTTTGTTAGAGGAACGCAGACTTTTGAGATTACAATAAGGGCTAATGAGAGTTGTGAGTATAGGGGTGCTGGTAGGTTTGTAAAGGAATTTATGGGTTAAAGAGAGCTGGTGAAATAAGATGAGATTTTGCATGTCAGATAGAGTCTAAAGGGAGGGAAAAAGAATCCATTGTCCGTAGTTTGAAACATAATACAGCTAAGTTAAAAAATCAGTTGCAAGCAGCTAATAAGATGGTTAATCACCTTCAGTCACTGTCAGGGAAAAGAAGAGCATGGACTATATCCCCTTAGGGAGCTTAAAAAAATGCAGCTAAATCAAGATGAGTCATCGGAGGATGACTGCGTCCTTGGTATAGTGGTACCCACTGCACCACCTCCACCTTATAATGAACCCCCCCCCCTGCACAACCCTGTTCAACTGTTCCATCTTCTTGACCACAACTTCCACCACCTTTTCAGAGAGAAACTTCTTCTGAGCTACTTCCTCAGCAGCCCAGGTGGGTCCCTCTTTAACCTCTTCCCCCAAGACACTTTCAGACTGTTTTTCTCCTCTTGTTTCTTCTCCACTGGCTAGTCATACTCACTCTAAAGAATCACTAAAGGATGAACATGCAGCTACATCCAGGTCTAATAATAAACAGATGGGTGACACAGATTCCTCCTTAATGTATATTAATTTACCAAAACTACATAAGCAGAAAATCTTATTCCCTTTCTCTAGATGACACAAATTATGCCCACAACCCTTTGTTACCCAATTTCCCATAATTATAGATGGGTATGGTTATATGGGCCCTGACAAATTTAACCCAGATGGAGATGATGATTCCTCCTCAGATGATGAAGATGGCACTGCAACAAATTCCAAACCTACACAATTGTATCCCCTGCATCAGGTTCCTAATCCTGCTCATAGCTGAGATGACACAGCACCTCCCACTATGCATGTATAGTATGTACTTGGTTTGCCATAGACTTCCAGACCATATTAGACTCCCTTCCACCCATTCATAAGAATTCATCCAAATTTGCAAGAATTCTTACAGGTCATGTTCAGCTACAAAATCCTACACTAGAGGAACTTAGAGCTGCATAGCAACCTGCCATCTGTCTTGATTTATTTAAACATATTTGGGATCATGGACAAATACATGATCCCGTTTTTCAGCATACTGACACTGAAGCTTTTAAGAATGCTAGAGATCGCCTGTTAGAAACCATAATGGCTGTATGTCCCCAGTCCCTAACTGGTCTTTATAAAAGCTGTCATGCAACAAGAAGATGAACCCATAGACTCCTATTTATGTCACATGACTAAGGTGTTTGAAGCATATTCTGGCTATCTTGTGCCCACTGAGGGGCCAGCAGCAAGTGGTCTTTCTGCTGCCTTTGTGGATGGGTTACTTCACTCTATTCATGACCAGTTAAAAAAAAGTTTGCTTGAATTGGCCTAGTTTAGGGCTCCATGAGTTAGTTAATTAAATTTAATATTTAACAGACACATTTACTAGTGAAAAAAGGAATGACAGGAACAGTTATTGAATATTCAGCTCCAGTTGCTTTATGATTTCCCCCATTCCAGAGGAAGAAATAGAGGAGGAAGTGGAGGATGAAATATACCTAGATTTTCTCAACAGCATACAGTATTCCCCTCGCATTTTAATAATGTTCAAAATCATAATGGCCAAAATCAGAATTCCCAAAGTGGTAACTCTAACCTTTGTTTTAACTGTGGACAGAATAGTCATTGGAGGAATGATTGTCCTTTTTGGCAACCAGTGACACCAACACCACAAACTAGTAACCCATTTGCAACACCATTCCCTGGGTCACAGAATAACAGACAACAGTGGCAACTGCCTACATTGACCAACCCCTGGCAATTAACTGCATGGCAGCAAAATGCCTAGGGCAGCCATGAACAGGAATCACAGCTATTTCTTTTGGTACCTGTAAGCCAAAAAAGTCCATTTATTAATCTTAAAGTTCAAACTAATGGGGTACCCTTTTAACTAGATACCAGAACTACTAGATCTATGTTTAATGCATCAGCTGCACAAAATCTTCCATTGTCCAACACTTTAGTCCATGGAGTTGGAGTATCAGGAGTCCCTTTAGAGTACCCAGAGATGGTTTCAGCTCCTATTAAGATAGGACCACTGATAGAGAAGCATGCTCTCCTTGTTGGAACTTCTGTACCCCTTAATCTTTTAGGAAAACGTCTGTTCTGTAAACTGTAGTGCACAATATTTTGCACACCCAACATCATGTACTTAAATCTACCAGATGCATCCCCAGTGATGCAGATGGGCATCGTCATAGATCAGCTAGATGAGGGTGCTCTTTTCTCTGTTCTCACTGAGACGGAACCTGTGCTCATATCAGATGCAGCCTTATTAGATTCAGTTCCCAAACAGTTGTGGACGACTCATGAAAATGAGCTAGAACTTATCAAAGATGCCACCCCAATTCAAATTACTTTAAAACCCAATGAACCTTTACCTATGATGGCAAAATATCCACTCTCTGTGGAAGGAGAGGCTGGAATTGAGGCAGTCATTTCAGCATTATTACATCAAGGTATCATTATATCCACTAGAAACCTTTGTAATACACCTATTTTGCCAGTAAAAAAACAGGCAAGGATACTTATAGATTTGTATAGTACTTACAAGCTGTAAATGCTGTAGTACTACCTGCTTTCCCTGTTGTGCATAACCCAGCAACCATCCTTAGTTTGATTCCTCCTTCTGCTACCACATTTTCATTTATTGATATTTCCTCAGCATTTTTCTCTATTCCAGTTCATCCAGACAGGCGGTATCTGTTTGCATTTACTTATACTGCCCAACAATACACCTGAACTCATTTGCCTCAGGGTTATGTTGAATCACCCACATTATTTTCAAGGGAAATGAAAATTCAGACAAAATACAGTTGCCTTATCAGTCCACTTTACTACAATACATAGGTGACTTCCTTGTAGCATCCAACTCATTGGCTGATTGTCAGATTGACACTATTTTTCTTTTGACTAAGTTAACTGAGTTAGGCTTCAAAGTAAATCACTCTAAACTACAATTGTGGGAACCAAAAATTCAGTATTTAGGCCATTTAATCTCTGATTGGGCTAGCAGGTTATTGTTGGCAGTGGATCTCAAATTACTCTGAAGTAGTGAAGGCTTTTTTAGAATTGCACAAGAAAGACACTCCTGAGCCCCTCGCACAGCAATAATGTCATGAACAAGCCTTCATTCAATTAAAATCCCTTCTTTCTAATCCCCCACTATAGGCCTTCCAGATTATTTTAAAGTATTTTACTTTTTTGTTGTGAATGCAATAAAGTTGCATTAGGATTGTTGGGTCAGAAAAGAAATGATGGCTATGGACTAGTTGCTTACTATAGTGCAAATCTTGATGCAGTGGCAGCTGCTCTTTCCCCTTGTCCCAGATCCATTGCTGCTACTGCCCACCTGGTGGATATGGCAGCTGCTCCCACTCTGGGTCATGATACTTCTATTGCAGTATTACATTCTGTTGATGCCCTATGGTTGAAAACTAAGACATAATACCTGTCTTCTTCCAGACTTTCTGAGTTAGCGCTACTTAATAATTCTTTAAAAATCATCAAGTGCCCTCCCCTAAAACCCGCTTCTCTTATCCCTACTGCTGATGAAGGAGATCCACATGACTGTGTTTTTGTGTTAATGTGCTTCCTCCTAGACCTAATCTGAAAGATACACCTTTACAGAATCCCAATCTCATTCTCTTTGTTGATGGCTTCTGCATATGAAGGGAAGATGGAAAGTTAACTGTGGCTTTTTCTGTGTGTGCCAAAGACACTGTTTTGTTAACTGGACAATTGCAAGGAAATGTTTCGGCTCAGGTGGAAGAGCTAGTGGCAATTACAGAGGTCTGCAAGTTGACTAAAGGTAAACTTGTTACAAATTACACTAAATTACACTGACTCTTGCTATTGTCATAACATCATTCAAGACTTTGGCACCCTCTGGAAGGAGCGTGTATACTTAGCAGCTGCTGGGACAATTATTGAAAATGCTGTTTTTGTTCAAAATCTGCTTGATACTCTGATATTGCCTGCAGCAATAGCTATGATTAAATGTGCAGCTCATATGTCAGATTCCTCTTTTGAGTCAATGGAAAATGCTTTCACTGACATAGTGGCATGACAGGCTGCCTTGTTAAGTCCTGTTCAGGCTTCCTTTTTGCAGCTTTTTCAAGTTAGTGATGTAGCTGTGTCTTTTGAAATTGTACAAAGTTTTCAAAATAAAGCTGATTACTCTGAAAGAGTAAGGTGGATTTGTGATGGCTGATGTCATTCCACTGACTCATTATGGCACCATCTGGATGGAAGGTTAGTAGCCCCATAAGTTTACTTACCTCAGTTGGCATGGGCTTATCATTTGCCATCCCATCTGGGAAAAAATGCATTGTTAAAACAAATCTTAACTAATTGGTATGCCCCTTATGCTTCTGAAGTCATTCAGCATATTTTAAATGCTTCCAATATATGTCTTTTTTAAATATTTCTAAATCTGTTGCTGTCCCCATGCAACCTATTAAAACACATGGGCACTTTTCTGTAGTATTCAATTGGGATTTTACTGAGTTACCACCAAGTGCAAAGCTTAAATATGTATTGGTTATTGGAGATATTTTTTCTGGTTGGGTAGAAATATACCCATGTGTAAAGAATGATGCTGCTATGGTGTCAAAAAGTTGATTTATGAACTAATACCTCAGTTTGGGGTCCCTTGTAATATACAATCTGACAGAGGCACTCATTTTACCAGGCAGGTGGTTCAGCATCTTTGTATGGCATTAAATGTCAATCTTCAGTTTCACTGGCCTCACAGGCCTCAGGCTTCAGGCATGATAGAGTGTGTTAATCAGACATTAAAGACTAAATTAGCTAAGCTCACTGGAGAAACAGGACTAAAATTGCCAGAAGCATTACCTTTAGTATTGTTTTCACTTTTCAGTGCAGTAAGTGCACCTAGAATGTTTTCTCCACATGAAATCCTCATGGGGCAGCCCATGAGAATGCCAGACACACTCCTACCAACCAATCTTGAATTGCAATTGATGATGATGTATTATTTAACTATTGCAAAAGCCTCATTTCTGTTCTGCAGCACTACCATTCACAGGTCCTCTCCACCCAGTCTCAGCTTGACCCAGATATGACACATGACATCCAACCAGACAATTGGGTGCATGTTCAATCCTTCTCCAGAAGGCATTCCCTCCAACCCTGGTGGAAGGGACCTTTCTTGGTATTACTCACAACAGCCACAACCATCAGAGTGGAAGGGTCTTCAACCTGGATCCATGCCTCTCATGTTTGAAAGCAGTCCCAAACGAGGGAAGACAACCCATTCCTTTTGACTCCTCTGCTGAAGCATCATCCAATGATGAACTAGTATCCTTCCATACCAGAAGAAAAAACAGGGAGTTGGAGAAGAAATGCGATGACTGATGCTGTAAAGCCAGTGTAAGAAGACATTTTCCCTGAGTCAGGCAACCAAGCACTGCTCATGGGAGACAAACAGCAACTGCAGATATTGGGAAATATATATAGAAATCAGTAGCAAACTAATCATCACAAATCACATTTCTGTAAGGACATCTGTGAGAATCCATTACAACCCCCCAGTTCACTCTTCCTGTCTAATTGTCACTTTGATGACTGCAATTGGTATTTTTGTCTTGCTGTTACATTTTTTGAATCCTGCAGAAACTGTAAGTACTGTTCAATTGCTTGATAAAAAAAGTAAAGCATTTATTAAAACTCAGACAGAGATCAGCTGGCTGACATCCAACTTTTAATATATTCCATGTCACATTGAGCACTTATGCCAAGACTTTAAATGTCAGTAGTTGCTGGGTATGTGCCCATATACCCACTGCTCATGATGGTGGCATTCTATTGTTTTCTGTGCTTGTAAGAGAAGTTGAAATGGAAATAGCCTTCTTAGCAGCAGTCTTAACTAAAATGTTTCATGGCATAACATTACATCATTTACTAAAACTGCTGCACTTAGATTTTCAGTAATTGTTAAGGGGCTATACTTGTTATGCCACGAATGGAACTGTGGAAGTTGGACAGACCCAGTATAATATTACTAGATGAATGTATAGCAGAACTGAAGTGAAAGGTATGGCTATGCTGAAAGACTTTTATTATGTTTGTGGCAGTCTAGCATACCCATGGCTGCCAGCGGATTGGTCAGGATGTTATGAAGGAAGAATCCCACCAGTCATTCAACATGTAGATGCTCTCCCCAGTGGAAAGATTCACAATGTCTGAGAGACTCATTCAGTAAAAATCCCAAATGGTAAATTTGATGTTTCTTTGAGCTACCACCATGATTTAGAGAAAGCGGCTTTCATAGGACTTTCTCATGTGGACCTTAGTGATTATGTTATTTTTGAGGCTGGTATACTTCCTGCTTTTGAAGCTGCAAAAGAAATATGAGAGCTCAGAAAGTTATCTAAGTTGCTAGAAATACTCTGTAATGTGGCATTCAAGTCTGTGAATTTGATATCTGCAGAACTGAGTGTTATTTGTACTTTAGTACTGCAGAACTGAATGGAGCTTGACTTTGTGCTTGTGTCGAAAGGGGCTACATACACGCTTGTGCATGAGGAATGCTGTACTTTTATTCCTGATAATGAGCACGTCACGCATAGTCATTTTGAAATCAACCAAAAAGTAGCTGAGCTATCCAATACCAAGAAGACAGATAGCTCACAGTGCTTTTGGCTCATTAATGGATTTTCTGAATGGGGTGGTTGTATTTTGAAGTTTATCATACTTATTGCAACGGTTATTATGATTATATTTTTTCTTTTATTTTTATGCAAAACCTTAATAACTAAGCTTATTTCATCTCAATCTTCTATTGCATTATAAAATATACATGTCAATAACTTTAAAAATATATACATGTCAATAACTTTAAAAATATGCCATCTACCAAGTGCACTCATGAAGGTCTTGTGGGAAAATGAAAATGAAAAAACAGTCTTTGAGGGATTTGGTAAAATGTATGACAATATTTTTGGTCTCTGAAAAGTAGGATTTGCTGTGATGCTTTCTCTGCATCAAAGGGGGGGACTGTAAAGGGTTAATATATATGTGTGTTAGCAGGCTAGTGCACATGATTACAAAGGTATCCTGAAGTCATGGAAATTACTGTGAAGAAGCTTGATAAGTTTTGTTTTCCTGAGCCTGAGGCACTCTTTCTTGTTAGCCACATAGTAAAAGGGAAACTTATTCCTTATTAGAACAAAATATAGATAACAAGTGTGAAATGTATTTTCTTATAAACTTGGCATTTTTCTATTGGACATAGGATAGTGGTCCAATGGATGAAACATACTATCTTGTTATATTTCTATTGGATGTTTTTTTAGATAAAATGTATTACTTTGATAAGAAGTATTATAAAATTGCTTTAGTTTCCTTTGTTTGGGGAGACATGACTTTCTGAGTACTTTCTCCCGCACATGTGTTTTTTCTTTAATAAAAGAGTTATACTTTGATCTGCCAAGAGAATGAAGTTTCTTTTGTATACCTTAACATGTTGTTGATGTACTAATTGTACTGGTTAGTTACAGATATTGTCCTTTGCCATTTATAATGTGCATAGCATAATAATTTGTGTATGTTACGATGGATGCTGTTGTAAGGGCAGTGGAGTCACACAATGAAAAGTGTCTCATGGAAATGTTTACATTTCACTTTCAGGATTATGTAGGACATACCTATGGGTACACATCTACAATCAACCCATCAACATCAGAGCACAGGAATAAATGTCATCACAGAACAGAAATGTCATCAGAAAGGTAGTGCAGTATAGGTTCATAGGTGTTTACTAGGCTAACAAATACTAGGGCTTCTTTAAGCCTACCCATGCATCACAAATCTCTGACAAGGTCTGAAACCCTTGATAAATTTAATCAGGGTTTTGGGAGATGAAGCATTTACAAGCAAGAGCCTGTGAGATTAACCATTTACAGTTTTCTTGTGGCCATTCGAGACATAGGTCCCAAACCATGGATGATTGTCCTATTCCCCATCCAATTGTGTAACTTGCACTTGATTTAGTTTAGGGCATAACTCTGCTTCACATGGATGGGGAGCCTGTTCCATATATGGTGTAGTCTCTGGGATACATACCTGTCTCTCCAGCATGTCCTATTTATACCACAGGCAAGGTGTAGGTCTGTAAAATAGGTAATTCTGGTGCTAGTTGATTCGTGGATATGCAGGAGGTCCACAGTGGGATCTGACAATGCCCTGTATGACAGGCATACACTTCCTCTCCAAAGGCTGTAGTATACAGAATTCAGGGATAGGGTCCTGACGTGGTCTGTATTTGTTTACTGAAGAACATCTGTGGATGTTCCAATTGTTGGATATGCCTGGCTAGGTACATACCAAAGGTGGCATTGCACTCAATGACAGGTCTGATGAATGCCAAATACAGTGGAACAATGACTTCCTTGGACTTACATGCCATACCTTTGTTTATAAGTTGTGCAACATAGAAAGATTTCTCCAGTACTGCAGACATGTGACAGTCAAAGGCTAGATTGCTACCTGTGTGTCCCTAAGTCCCTGATTACTGGGTCAACTATCAGATGAATGCTGTCAATATGATAGTTACCAGGAGTGGATGACTTCCCAAAACATAGTATTGTGCATTTCTTGGTATTTAATGTTACTCCATGGCTCTGGCGCCAGTTGTATGCCTTTGTCTGCCCCTCTAGGAAAATATCTGTGTCAGTATGGGATTCAATGACAGCTCCTAATTTGCAATCATCTGCAGATTTAGTCAGCCAGAGACCACTGACAGTGGTCTTGACTTCAGACAACTAAATGCCTAAAGGAGCAGTCTGAGGAATGATTCATGAAGGAATCCACTTGTGAGTGGCCTGCTTGTAGAGGTGGACTCCCCAGTGCTAAGTTCCTGAGGTCTGTCTGTGAGCCACTTGGCTATTCACCGACTGACATACTAGTTTGTACCTAAACTCTTGTGTTTGTCACAATGCCTCATACAGGTATATTGTCACATGCTTTGGCAGGCCATCATAGGCAGTGTGAACCATTTTTTCCTCATCCGTTGCTTTGGTTACCATCTCAAATAGGTCCACCAGCTTGGAGAGGCATAATCTGCCTTTGATGAAACCAAACTGGAGTTGGTCCAGTGTCTGGAGGTGTACAACATCTCTATTGATCATTTCCATGATAATTCTTTTCATGGCTTTACATATCAGACTAGTGAGACTTCTGGGTCTGTAGTCTCCAGGGTCTGTAGATGGCCCACTTTTGTGCAGATGGATGACTGTTGCTGTTCTCCATTCATGAGGCATGAAACCTGTTTGGTGGCTACACGGAAACAGTAATTCCAGAGGTCCTGAAGGGTCATGTTTCATGCTATTTAGAAGACATACTGGGATATTGTCTGGGACCATTGATACAGTGTACTTGGTCATAGAGAGAGCATTAAGGACCTGTTCCCTAGTGACAGAAGATGTACTTATATTTGATGGTATTTCCTGAGGGAAGGTTTAGGGGGAGAAAGGGGCAAAGTTGGGGCTCAATTTATCAGTCAGGAGGTTTGCTATATCTTCTGCCTCATTATAGGTGGTTCCATTTACAATGAGATGTACACACAATTGTGTCTTGCCTTTGAGGTTGCGGATATAACTAAAGTATGCTTTGTGGTTGTCCTTAGCCTGGGAGCCCAAACTTTCCTCAAATCTGGCTTTGGTAGGCTTCATTTGTCCTCTGATTTCTTTTGTTTACTTTGATGAGAATGTTTTTATCCTGCTGTGTGCTGCATCTCCTTCATTTTGCCATGAGTTTCTATTGATTCTATGATGATTCCACCAGGGTGACTTGATTTTGAGTTAGTTCTGTACTTCTACATGGTGGGTACGGCTGCCTCTGTGTAGCTATTATCATGCTCATACAGGAATTCTGTGAACACTTCTGCATAGGCTGCAGTGTCATCAGTGTTTATCAGGGCTTGAAATTTGGCCAGTTTATCACCTAATAGCTGGAGTTTAGCCTTAGAGTAGTTCCTGAATATTCATGTTTAGCTGGAGGTCCATGTTTTATTTTTACTTCAAAGGAGACCAGCTTGTGTTAGGACTTTATCAGGGAAGACATTACAGTAGGGGGTGTGCATGACTGTCTCATATTGGTGAAGACCAGATCCAGTATGGTTGCACCGCTGGTTGGTGTATTGGCTATCTGGTTCAGGGAGTTTGTGTGTACAAAAGCCAGGAATCCCTGTGGCTGTATGTTTGTTGCCACATAGGAATAATAGTGGAATAATGAAAGTCACCCATGAATATGGATTGGGTTGGATGGTTAGAGTTTCTAATAAGTTTGCATAAATGGTATGGGTGTCCTGGGTCATGGGGGGGGGGGGGGTTGTAGCTTGCATGGAAGTAGTATTGAATGTTATCTATTGTGAATTGAACCTGGATCAGATCAAGTGCTTTGTTCTGTTTGACCAGACTTGAAGTATCTTTAGCTTTGATGTACATAGAGGGGTCTACTTCATTTGCCCTATCTTCCGATTGCCCGACACCCATTTGCCCAAGACCAAATGACTGAAATTTCATTTGACCGACACTTCATTTGACTGACACTGCATCTGACCGACAAGTATTATTGGCAAGAAAATGTGATATGCCCCTTCCCCACTGCAGTGCGACCCTGGAGTTAAAATATATAGTTAGGGAAGTGTGGGGGGGGGGGTAAAGCCCCCCACTTAATTTCATATTATATTGTTTAGTTTTGCTTTAATATTGCTTAGTAAAACAAAAGTATGCCCCCCACACCCCCTTAACTATATATTCTAACTCCATGGTCTCACTACAGTGGGGAAGGGGGCATATCACATTTTCTTGCCAATAATACTTGTCGGTCAAATAAAGTGTTGGTCAAATGAAATTTCGGTCAAATGGGGTCAGGCAAATGTTTGTCAGGCAATCAGAAGTTAGGGCAAATGAGGTAGACCCACATAGAGACACCTCCACCTTTAGTCACTACCTGTGAAGTACCTGGTCTAAATCTGTGGAAGGCATAATAACCTTGCACTGTTGGCGTGCTCTCTGCAGCTTTAAGTCATGTATCAGTGACCGCACAGATGTGTTCCGAGAGCTCAAATTAGTATCTCTAAGTATAGTCTAGGGAGGTATGTCGCAGGTCATGTACTCCAACCTGGTCTATGACTGAGCCATATCACAGGAAGTTACTAGGTTAATGGACCTATCGCCCTTACAAGCCTACCCAAGTTCTAAACTTATTTTCACAATCAGCACCAATTGCCATGGTCGAAGAGAGACACAGGTGGAACCCTGGAGTGAATTTACATTTACATATCCAATCGTCCACATTGCATTTGAAGAGGGCCAGTGAAGTGCTCTGTTTGACATGAAGTGGGTGCCCATTCCAAGGGTGTGGTAACCTCTAGAAGAGAAATCTGACCCTCCAGCATGTTCTGTTACTGTCACATACCAGGTTAAGATCTTTAGAGTGAACTTGTGTACCATTTGATTTGCACATATGCAGCATTTCTAATAAAGCATGGTCAAAGAGCGCCTTATATGTAAAGCATAGATTACCTCTGAGTAGTCTGTATGAAACAGAATAAAGTAACAGTGATTTCAGATGATCCACATAGGACAAATGCTGAAGACCTTAAATTATCCTTGGGAGGAACCTTTGTGGTCTCTCCAATTGCTGCAGGTGCTTGGAAAAGTGCTTAGCAAAAGAGGTGTTGTATTCCATTATTGGCCTGATGAGGGGGAGAGTATAGACAGGTTATAACTTCTTTTATTTTCTGGATGAAATGGCATTACTTATGAGATGAGCAATGTAGATTGCCCTTCTTACCACTGTGGAGACATGATGATCAAAGGTAAGGTTACTGTCAATCTGTGTGCCCAGGTCTCTCACCAGTGAGTGCATACTTAGGGTTTTGTTATTGATGTGGTAGTCAGCAGGATCATCGCAAATACTAAGAGGGATGATAATATATTTTTTGCACTGAGATTAAAGTCACAACTTTGGCATCAATCATTTGTGTGTGTAAGGCCATTTTGTAGGATGTTGACATTGTTTGGAGAGTCTATGGCCACTCCCAGTTTGCAGTCATCATCAAACTTTGTCAGCCACAGACCTTTAGTTTTAGCTTGTACTTAGATTCCAAACGTTAGAGGTGCCAGGACAGATCCCTCTGGAACACCACTGGTTACAGGTCTGCTGTTGGAGGTGGATTCTCCTATTTTGACTATATGGGTTCCAACAGTGAGGCAGTTAGTGACCCATATAAAGATATAAGGGTTGATACCTAGCTGGGTGAATTTGTCAATGTCGCCAGAGTGGGAGATCATGTCAAATGTCTTGGCCAGGTCTAGGTAGGCTATATGCACAGATTAACCCTTGTACAGAGCACTCCTACATCTGCCTACAGGGATATCAGTATGAGGTTTCTCCTCTGAGTCCTCCTGTGACTATGGTGATCTAGGCACTGATGGGGGGGGGGCATGTGTCCCTTCCCTTTGTTGATCCTGCTACAGCTGTTTCCGCAGGATCAGACTATGTTACATAGCACATACTACGAATATCTGTGCACATGTGCATGAAGTATACTGCAGGGCTCCAATAGATATATCAAGGCAATGGAAGCATAACTTCAGAAGCCCAAACACACACTCTATGATGTTCCTATTTTGTGTGTGTGCCTCATTATGGCATTCTTCCATGGGTGTGTGCATTTCTGATGGGTGTTATCATCCAAGGTTCCAGAGCGTACCCAGCATCCCCCAGTAAATGGCTCTGTGGGATGTCCCCCTAGCAAACATCTGGTACAGCTGTTATGTGTGCCAGATATGGGAGTCATGATAACTGCTAGGGTTGCCAGCACACACATTCATGATAATCCCCTGGGCATTGCACATGACTTGGCAGTTGATGGAGTGGTATCCCTTGTGATTAACGTAGATTCTACCCTGCTCACCAGCTGGTGCTTTGATGTGTACATGAATGCAGTGTATGGCACCCAGTACTTCAGGGTAATGTGCTACATGGTAGAAGTGTTGCTTATTGCTGGCCCTCACCTCAGGCGAAAGGGGAAAAGATATGTGCTCACTGGCATGTGGGAGAATAGCATCCAGGAATTGGCGGAGTATCCTGGATGCAGATGCCTATGACACCCCCATCATGTCCCCAGTTGGTCTTTAAAAAGTACCTGCAGCTAGTATCCTATGGGCTACACGTGCTTTAGATTCCACTGGGATGGATGCCCCTCTGTTAGCTCTGGCTCTGAGTTGAGGGTGGCAGAGCTCACTGAGTTCTTTTAATATGTCCCTGTCCACCCTGTAGCACTCTGCAATCTCCAGCTCATGTAGCTCCTGGAAGGTTATCCTGGACCTGAACACTCTTCTTCTCGGCCTAGGCCTATTGTCAGCAGCACCAGCAGTATTGACTTCAACATCTAGCACATACAGATGTAGAATAGCTGCAGCACCCCCTAGCATTATCTCAGTTAAAATGTCCAAATCTCTACTCCAATGGTTCAGTGTACTGAGGGAAAATCAGAATGTAGGATGTATGCATACTTTATACAGTTGTGCTGTAGGTCCACCATGTAGGATTGGCTAATTATAATGCAGTTTACCTGTTTAGGATATAATCAACATGATTTAAAGGCTGTACTTTATTGCACAATGAGGTGCAATGGGCAGTGTTGTGCAGCATAGCTTATACAAATGTATGTATTATTAATTGAATATATCTGTTTTCCATTCATAGCTGGCTACATTGTGACTGCGATCTGGGTGCTCTGGATTGTGAACATGCTATGCTATACCCAAACTGTTTGCAGCAAGTGGTATGCTGTGCAAACATGTGCACTGAGCATGAAATATTCTAAAAGTAACATGACACCCCCCCCCCCCAGTTGCCATCCACATCCAGTAGGAATATAAACACTGTGTAGGAGCCTACACAAAGTGGATATGTGGACACAGTTGCTCCCTTTAGTGATTCAACACATCTGGGCATTTACCCCTAATTTGCATAATATTCATACTGACAGCCTGGAAACTACATGGTTCATAGCTGTTTAAGGTGGGTAACAGCACGAATGCACCATTGTACAGACCCAACGCAAGGTCTTACAATACATTTGTCTGAAGTACATTATAAGTGTTATTTTACAAATTTTTATTTTATTTTTATATTAAGCATGTTTGTGCAATGTGGCACATGGCACAAACATGGCAATTTAAAAATAAAGAAATAATTATTAATTTCACATAATCCCTGTTGTTTTCAAACATCCACAATGTATGTTTTGAGCATTTATGTATATGATCTTACCTTTTCAGGGGAACTTTGTCTCTATTTGTGGACTTTTACATCCCCTTCTTCCAGTGTAGACTCCTGTACACAGAAATTTTTTGCATACACTACTGACATGGACATGAAGTCTACACAGATGCATTCCAGATTGTTGGATCTCTCCACTTGGCTAATTTGCCTGAAAGTCAGCTACTTAATCTTAAATTTGCATTGCACGGAAGTTTCCGTATTTGTGTGTGCTTGCACACTGCTACACGGGGTTTACATGTTAACTTTATTGAATTTCCCTTATTCTGTTCCCATTATAATTCATAGCAAGGACAGAAGTTTTGTTATTTTATTGACTTTGCTCTGAATTGTTACTTTCTTTAAGTAGCTCCGAACAGATTTCCAGTTTTGTAATTTTAATGACTATTTTGATTTATATTTATGCAACATCTACATTTTATAGGAAATGTGAATATTCTGTCACTAAATTTATGAAAATTCTCCTGTAAGACTGATCTAACAGTGTGTTTGTAGTAATGGTGTGTAAAAGTCCAGCATATATGTTGCTTAATAAGTGGGATTTTTAAGGCTAAAAATATCTTAGTTGCAACTTCCTCTTCCTCGCCATTAACATTATCTGCTGGTGGTCCTATAATGTAGACAATCACACAACAAATATCAGAAAGAAATGATGAGATATTTTATCAATGGTCAAAATGTTGTGGACAGAGACTGCAGAATCAAGTACAGACAGGAAACAGAAGAATAAATAATTAAATCTCATTTTATGCTGAGAAGATAAGTATCACACCTAGGGTTTGGATTAGAAAAGTAGTTTAATATCTGGATGAAAGTGTTCTTTAAGTAACTTATCATTTCCCTTCAGAGTACTTCCAATATCGCCAAACTGTCAAGCACTATCCATTCATTGATTTATTCTTTTATACATGCTTTATCATGTTCAGAGTTACAGGACAGACAGACAAACACTATTTTGGCTAGAAACAGGTGCAAGGCATGGAACAAGTCCTGCATAGTTCACAGCAGGGCACACACACACACACACACACTCCATCCACGTATAGCACACATATACACAAGTTATAAGACTGTCAGTTCAACTGTATACAAGGCCTTGAGATGCAGAAGGAAAGTGGAAACCCCCTTTTGTTTTTTGCTTACTCTTTTGTCTCCCATTAACTGACCATAAGCAGACCCCAATGCTGCTCCTCAATCACTAGGTCTGTCCATCCTTCCTGGCCTCCCCAGCCTAGCTGTGAATGAGGGTTGGGGCCAGCAAGGAGATGAAGGTCTCTCAGGTTCATGTCATACAGTTGCCAGGACTGTTTTCTTATTGCTACCCTCTCCCCATGTGTGCCCTGGTAACACCCTGTAGATGGAGCATGCAGTGGGTGGACCACAACAATTCAGGGAAGCAAGGAGCTGATATTGACAAGCCACCAACCAACAAGAAGCCCTCCACAGTTGTTTCCCTTGGTCACTGCCAGTGAAAGCTAACCATGTTTTGTGGCCAGTACATGCAATACTCTTTAATAACCATCAGGACAATCATGTCCATCCTCTTGTGACAGCACCTCTGGCATCTGAGGCACTAATTAAACCCAGATGACCTGTACCATAATCGGGTCTTTATCCCTTTATGCCATGGCACTGGTCAAAACAGGAAACTTTCTTCAAAACCCACACATACAAAGGAAAGGCTGCAGATTCCATACAGACGACATCTCATGTTTGAAATGTACCATATATTGTGAGGCAGCAATGATAAACCAAGAGACACTGTACCACTCTCAATGCATAAAAATAAAAGTGCAAGACTGTACAACTAAAAATTATAAATTGAAGGCCATCGCCTTTTACTTCTAGGTTACTTCTTGGAAAAAAGACAATCTGGTATCAAGAAGATTGCCTATTTATAAAAACAAAATCATCTTGTAAATTTCATCTCAGAGGAGTGGTACACTTATTGTTGAGCAAATTCATATTAAAATCTACAGTTTTTGTACAGCTGTTACCAAGAAGAAGAAGAAGAAGAAATGACTGCTATACAAATTCATTAATCTTGATCTTGCCATAAACATTTTGCCAAAAAGAAAAACAATGATTTAGTTTTGTTAATAAATCAAATAAGATCAGTATGCTTAGAAATGGAAATTATAGTGATCCAGAGCACAGCTAAATCCATATAGGCATTGGCTGTTACACAAGGATAATACTAAGAGAATTATATGGTGGTTGTAGTATAAATCCAAAGCACAGTGCTGACTGAATGGATGTTAGTCTACAAATAAAATACTGAAATTTATTAAGTAAGACTATAAAAAGCAGATACAAGTAATTCTGACTTCAAAGAGTCATTTAATTCTTACACTTGCAGGGATAAGCAATTCTGAGGAAAAAGAAGAAAAAAAATAAAAATACTACTGTAGCATTGCTTCTATAGCCTTAGATTAAAAATATTGCAAAGCAGAATAGGATGAATGAATCCATTATTGTTGATACAATAGGGAAAATTTTGTCCAAAGCAAAGTACTACAGTTTATTGTGAGACATAACACTGTTGTTACTCTAGATTAAGCAAACAGTAAATTATTAGAATGCTGTGATACTGTGCAGTTGCTGCACTTAGCTGATAACTATTATCATAAGACATATATTTATGCATATAGTATAGACACAAAAATAAATAAAAGTCCTTTATTTCAGTTACTTTGCAACTGTAGTATATAGAACTAAATAGTAGCATAGCATGGAAGGATATAAACTGCATTATAAATTTATGTGGGTGATGTTATTAATATATATATATATATATATATATATATATATATATATATATATATATATATATATATATATCTCCAGTAAGAAAAAGTATTTAACAAAATGCTAAATATTTAACATTTATTTACTGGACACCAATGTTGCATTCATGAAGCCAGTAAACAAACACTGATGAATGTTTAGTACTGGGCACTTAATGGAAATATATAGAGAATAGCTTTGAGCATGAATTCTGAATATATTCAGTTTAGGATCTGTCTTGGAGTTGACAAATACTATGTGCTGTGATCATTGAAAGAAATGGTATCTTACAGTAGCAATTAAAACAACAGTAACATTTATACTCAAGAATTTTAAAATATGGACTGGCACATATGGTTGAAGGATAACCTTGCAAACTCCAAGATGCTGTGGCCAGTCATGACAAGATGGCTTCCCTATTCATGCTCAAAGTGAAACTATTCAAGCATCTTTAAGATGAATGGCATAACACCAAACATCATTGCTAGTGTGGCTTCTAATTGTGCACCAGCAATGATGTACTTCTTTAGGGAGATTTCTCCCTTCTTCAAGTTGGTGTAACTGCGGTCTTGGTATATATAAATTTGGTGGGTGTGGAGGCTTACCACAGATTAAATAAACTGAAACAGAAAAGTGGAGATGGAACAGAATTTGATGGAAAAAATAGAAAGGAAGTACATTAATTGATTAGATGTAAAAGATAAATGTTTAGCATACAAATTTAACAGGGATGGCCAAGAGATGAGTTAGTACTTCTAAAGAGGCAGTTTTCTAGGATTCAGTGACTGACAAATGGTGAGGTAACCCTAAAGGAAGAAGCAATTTAAACATGTAATAACTATGTACAGATGGCAGAAATCCATATTATAACCACTGAGACTTATACTTCTGATGTGTCTGGGGACCAGAAGGACAGCTGTATATTCATCAGGGAATAAGAGGATGCAGATAACCTAAAGGATGAAAAATGATGGAATGCAAGGAAAAAGGTGGCAGTGAAGAGATGAAAGTCAAACTGAAAAACAGCTGACAGTGGAGAGAGAGAGAGAGATGCATAAACAATGTTTATTATATGAATATAAACTACAGGCTACATTAAGCATGCTTCTAAATTACTCAGTCTAATGCCTCTTGTGCAGGTAACCAGTTTCAGTTTTAACCTATAGTCTTTCAGACTTTTGTTTGAGAACCCTTACTCAGAAATAAGCATGAAGCTAAGTCGTGACCCAGAAATAAGAATCATCTTTTATATAGGGACAAAATTGCAGTCCAGTAGCTCAACAGGTAGCTGGATTACTTTTCCAATACTGACATTGTGGTGCAGCATACAGAGGGTGCTACATAGCTGCATGAGCCATCCTTTGGATGAGATGTTTAACTGAGGTCTCATCTGCCTGAGTTGGTGGTAGCTCAGCTGGATGTAAAAGACCACAAGACATGTATCTAAAAGGAGCAGGGGGTGCTTTATTAACATATAAAGTCATTTTATACCATATAAAAACTTTAAATCAATTACATGCACACTCATTTTGCTAACATTCAAAATATTTACAAGTTATTAACACAAAATAAATTATCAAAACAGTTCTATATCTTTCATTATTTTTTTCTTTTCTATTTACACTCTGTCCCCACCCTGTCTTTCATGACCATCTTCTTATTTCAAATAACACAGCAACCTCTTCCATTTTCTTGTTATATAATAAATTCTTACATTGTTTTTTTCCACAGCTCCCATATTGTCATAAACAGTATTTAATCCCATTTATCAATATCAAGTCTTCATTTTGTCATACTTATATAAAATATCATATTTATATTTATGCATGAAATCCTTCTCATCTATATTAACTTTTTAACATTCCCCAAAATTCTTTATTCTTTCTACAGTCAAAAAAAAAAACAATGGACTGAATTAATTAACAGCTACAATAAGAGCTGCCATCATGTAAGCAGCACTGTACACATGCAATAGCATGCTATTTAGTATTCATTAAATGACAGAAAACAAAGGGAAATGGAAGAATATGCTAATAAAAGCATAAATAGCTGAAATGCATGCTAATTAACCAATCCAACTGGTGGAGCTATTCAGGTAGCTATAAAGCAATCGTGTACATTCAGTGCTCACATTTGCCCTGTACTCCAAAACACTCTGGAATAGATGCACGATTACTCTTAGAAAAAATGTTAGGGGTTGCTGCTGCTAGCATTTCCCTGTATGTGCAACAGATTATAAATAAAGGTGCTGCTGCTACTGCCAGACCACGAGCAAAAAGCGAAGGGTGTTTAGACTCCTTTTGAATTATCATGGACTCCATAACACCAAAAATTGTACAGCAAAACCAGGTAGAGTAAATATGCACTCTATTCCACCTTCTTCTGACATCCAAGGTAAGTAAGGAATCTGTTTAAAAAAACAACTAATTGGTTACTTCCATGTGCAAATAGTTGTATCTTCCAATGATGACACATCCTGCCTTGTGTGTACAGTAATCATAGTAATATTATATGACTGTGATGTCTGCAATATCCACCTATGGGCTTTGCATAATAATGTGCACCAAGCATTTTACTTTCCTATACATATATTGAGTTGTAACTACATTAAAAATATGCAAAGGCCAGTGCACAGTCATCCATCATTGGCAGAGGGTGACTGTGGAGGACAATACGTGAAGGCAAGCACAACACCAAAGAAGTGAGTGCAAATTATTGAACTGTATTGACTACTTGAATGTTCTGCAGTATACTCACTAGTGTTAAACAATGTCACAACAAATATCAATGTAAAAAATAAATAAACCATTAAATCTCCATATTAGTACACACAAGTAAATACAGCACCCTGAAAAAAAATAAAAATAAATGAAAAGTAGGTGTAGAGGTCATGTAAGGAGGACAACAGCTGTATAACTGAGTAGCACATTGCAGTATTAACCAAAGCAATGTACATTTTTCCAGTACATATTGGTAAAAGCATTCTTGGTTGTCCAATTGTGGGGAGGGCAGTTATATATTACAGGCTGACCACATTTGAGGGCCATAAACGTCAAACCCTTGGCCTTGCTAGAAACTGATACAGCACTCATCTTTAATAACTTGCAAGATGGACATAGAAAATGTTCCATAATGTCATATTACATTATTCGCAAACTTTTGTAAAGTAAAAAATAACAATATAGATGCCTATGCCACCAACAAGGGACAAACAATGCATACACTAAGCTATGGGCATACTGTAAAATGTAATCCATTATTAAGTTTGAAATACAGTATTTTGTAAACAAGAGCAACTTACCTTTGCATCACATTAACAGTGACAGTAGAAACATGTTTTGCCAGCAACTAGCAGCATGCAGCTATCTGGATAAACAGTCTTCCTGAGTATGATACACATTTCCTTACCTACACAATTACCTTGATATAGTGCAGATTCAGTCCTGTGAGCACAGTGCATATGCAAATTAAGTATGAACTCCTTAGCATTCATGAATTCCAAAAATTTGTACTAAATGCAGGGAATGTAAACATGGACTATACAAGACTGTGTGCACATGCCTCACCTCTGCAAGGATCAGGACTGAAAAGTGTTACATGCCAAGTACTTGCAAGTGAAAATGATTACTCTGACTGCAGTATCAACCAGGGTGTGTCAAGAAGAAAGTACTGACAAGAAACGCTGTGACTACCATTGACTGACTTAGGAAAAGAACATTCCTAACATTGATATGAAATGTTTATGACAACAGCTTCTGCTTCTGAATACAATTGTATTTGCAATTCTAAGAAGTAGCTCACTCATTGAAACAAATCAGCTGCAAAGCAAAGCACTCAGCAGTCTTGTTAGAGAAGCAGGGAGACTATACAGAGTCTCATTATAAGGCTGAGGCTTGGAACAGTCTAGCTAAGGTTGTCTCCATTGTGACTGGCATACCACACACTGGAATGCATGCACCATTATAATGACTTGAAATTGCACAAACAGGCATAAATGAACCAGTGATGGATGAGTTTAGGACTGCTGAGATCACACAGTTGTGTAAATATACAGATAAAGCAACTTTAAGTGATATGGACAAGTGTAGATAGCCAAAACTGGTATGCATAATGCTTTCATGTCTTTTTTCTCTCCCTTTTTATTTTACAGTTGGAAATTTCAGCAAGCAGGGAGGCACACGCTAAAATATTCGAAAGATTCAGAGAGGCAAGGGGCATGTATGCAACACAAATGAACATGATTGTATTAAACTTATTGATCTTCTATACATTACTAGTGACTCAAGCATGCAGATCTTAACTGTAAAACTAAAAACACTGCAAACAACTTGTAACAAAACTGATGTGGACCTGTAGATACCAGATGGAAAACAATGCTCGTACTCGAGATGAAAGTATTCTAAAATGTTTCCATGTAAAAAATATACAGGTACTATGTATAAATATAAGTTAAATTTCTAGCTCATCATCTATTACTAAATAATAATTAATGTGGAATAAGGTATTATTGTTATTATTATTACATTGTCATTTATTTTGTACTAGTTATTATTTAGTAATAGATGATGAGCTAGAAATTTAACTTATATTTATACATAGTACCTGTATATTTTTTACATGGAAACATTTTGTAATACTTTTATATCCTTTTCAGTATTTCTTAGTAAGTTATACAGTTAACTTATGTATATAATATGATGCATTTTAATTGTATGAACATATATTTTTAGTTGACATTTTTAGCTGAAGAATATAGCTGGAAAAGTGAGGAGTATATCTTTAAATGCTTGGCGTTTTTTTTCTAATTGAATGGGCAATGCAGACTATATATATTTGTATATGAGCACTTGGTAATTGTTCTGAGGAAGACTGGGTTACCAGTTGAAAGCGCTTAACCAGTTATTTGTGTGGAATAAAGGATTATCGTGAATCATCTCGAGTACGAGCATTGTTTTCCATCTGGTATCTACAGGTCCACATCAGTTTTGTTAACTGTAAAAGTAAGCATGCATGCTTTCTTCGGTAGCTATTAGTAATTATATAAGGCAAGTGTAATGGTGTATTCAGATTTGCTGGATTAAATTCCCACAAGTAACAAATATATTCAAATTACAAAAAATTCATTTTTTGTTATAATTCTAGCAAAACTGGTTTTAATGCCATGTTGTTAACTTAATCTGTATTATTTTTAAATGCATATATGCAATGTCTGCATATTCCAAGGATTACTCATTACAATTCGTAATCCTATTTTGGATTTGGAAAGCTCTGTAGCTAATATAATAATACAAGTATATTTATTCTAATAAAGCATTTGAATGTGCCATAGAATGGTTCTAATCACCTGTTTTCTTTTTGTCTCACCTCACCCCTTATCTGTTTTTTTTAATGGGAACACACTATTCTGACAGCATACTTTTCTGCCAACAAACAAAATGTTTTTCAGCACAGGAAGGTAGGCCACCCACTGCAACTAAACCTGCCAACCCTCCATCAGCTGCTGCACCAACACACAGTACTTCTGGAATACAACCTGGCAGTACTGCCTCCACAGTCCTTATATTATCTGACCCATCCACATGAGGTAGCATTGTCTGGTTGCTGGTCCATTGACACTCTCCTAGAATATTGGAAGAGGTGGTGATTACATCAGCCACCAGGATCTGCAAGGGAAGGTGCATGGTGTGATAGAAACTGGCATTGGTGCCCAACTCAGCCATCTAGAGAAATTGCTCCTTAGAATGCAAAAAAAAGACCTTTACATAAAGCAATCTCCCAGTAAACTGAAGAAGTGGACAGTGATGACAGTTTTGAGAGTGAGGACTGGGTTCTCAATTTTTCCATGCATGATGGGCATGTGTCTCCACTATACCCCACCTATCCCCAATCATGATGTTCCCCAACCTTTTGTGTCCATCACCATCCCTGTGTCTCTCATGCTTGTCTATTTTGTCTGCACCTGCTTCTTCACCTACCCTACCTACATTATCCTGACACTCCTATGTCCCTTCTCCAACATTTATGTCTTTGAAAAGCATAAAAAATGTGCACCTGTCCCACAAAAAATTGTCCCATACATAGCTCTCCATTTCATATATGTGTCTTCTTGATACCTTGATATGATCCAATTGGCTATACAACATGATTGTGTTGTTTTCACCTATCTGTGTTGTGGTGACAGTCTAAGTTCATCCAAATTTATATACATGTTCATATTACAATGTTAAAAGATGGATAGTTATGTTTTTTACCTAATTCCCTCCTGCAGATTCCTTTATTGCTTCCCATTTGTTCTTCCCCTGGCTTGCCCTGCATTTCAATACTTTCCTATCCACCCCATTTTCATACTTTTAATTTGGTGAAAAAGTAGACTAACACATCATGCAAATGACCAGACATGGCCCATAATAAAGCCTTCATGCTTTGTCCGATGAAATTGCATAGAGTTTGCCATCATGCACCAATGCCAAGCTGTGGTGAATGGCTCTTCATGTCCTATGGCAAAATCTGGTGAGTTTTTGCCATCAGCTGCACTAGTTTGGTTATCTCTATGCAATGCTGCTTAAACTCACTGCTGTAAAGGAACACAGAGTTAAAGCAGAATAAAGGCAGTACTTTGAAACATTTACTCTGACACTTTAGATTGTTGAATATAAGAAAATAAAAATTCCTAAGTGGAATGTTGACATAAATCACTTCACTGAAGTATTTTTTGACAGTAGCTTCAAGGGTTCAATTCCATATACATCTCTCATCATTTAGTGTAATGATATATGTGCATGATATATTTAATCACCCACATATCAAAATTTGCCACAGTTATAATTCTTCATAGACATATATTGATTACCGGCCAAAAATGAGTACCTAAGTGGCATCCATCCCCACTGCTATTACATATTTAGTTAACCTTGTTCTGCTTGTCATAAGCCTATTGTCCCTCTCCTAAGGCTTCTCTATCTTTATGTTACTCACTTTATGCTATACAGCATGTAATGTTATTAATGACAACGGACCAAAAAATTACCATTAATATGCCATTAAAAAACACTGCTAGAAGTATGTTCATCTCTCCTTGTATTCATCCCATTATTACAACTCCTCTTTACTTGTATGCATCTATTAGGTCAATGGATGGTGTCTGCAGACTGACTTGACTGTGCTTATGGATAATACTAACATGTTAACTTAAGGCAATATTTTATCAGTGCTCATGTACTAGGGAATGATTTAAAATCACCTGTAGGATTCTGTTTGTGACACGTCCAGGTGATGATGGATGAAATCATCATCTAATATGATGTGAAAACTGTCCTTACTATGACAAAGCATACTGCACACACTTTTTAGGTTATATGTCCATAGGTTCAAAGGTTCATAGGTAGGTACTAGGCTATCTGCCCTTAGGCATTTATAAGCCTAGCCAGAATGTGATGGCTTTCACAGCCCCCTTAGATTAGTTCCCTGTGCCTCTGACCAGCAGAGCTACTGAAGTGATCCCTGAGATAAACTTTCTGTTTCCCATCCTCTCATCAAGGTTTCTTTTGAAGAGTGCTAGTGAGGAGGTCTGCCTAATGTTGATTGGAATCTTGTTCCAAAACATGGGAAGTCTCTGGGACAGGAATCTATCCCTCCACCACATCCTATTTATTGTTGTTGTGAGATTTTCTTTAGGTGGAGCATGTCCATCAATTCTGGGTTGGACATGGCCTTGTATGTCAGGCAGAGATCACCTCTAAGCAGGCAGTATGCAACCGAGTACAGCTGGAGTTTCTTCAGTCGAGCTGCATAGGGCATCTGTTTGAGGCCAGTGATCCTCTTGGTGAGGTACTTCTGTGGTCTTTCCAGCTGTTGCAGGTGTCTTGTAAGGTACATCCCAAATGAGGCATTGTACTCTATCATAGGTCTGATGAGTGATGAGTAGACGGGCACAATGACCTCTTTTGACCTGGATGCAAACCCTTTTGTGATTAGGTGGGCCACATAGAAGAATTTTCTAACCACTTTGGCAATGTGATTATCAAAGGAGAGATTACTATCTACTTGGGTCCCCAGATCCCTTATTACATTTTCCATATTTAGGGGACTACCACCTATGTGGTAGTTTGTAGGTACTTTGTTATTTCCAAAGGGAAGAACTATGCACTTTTTGGCATTTAGCTTGAGGCCATGATTTTGACACCAGGTATCCATCTCAGTGAGACCCTTTTGGAGGATGTCTGTGTCAGCCAGTGAGTCAATTATAGCCCCTAGTTTGCAGTCGTCTGCGAACTTGGTCAGCCATAGTCCTCCTGTGCTTGTCTGTACCTCTGAGAAGTATATGCCGAACAGGAGGGGGTCCTAGGACTGAGCCCTGGGGAATGCAACTTGTAACTGGTTTAGAGACAGACCTAGCTCCTGCAACTCTCACCATGTGGGTTCTGTCTGTGAGCCAATTGGCAATCCATCTTGTGACATAGGGGTTTATGTTCAGGCTGGTGAGCTTGTCTATATTACCAGAATGGGGAATCATGTTGAAGGCATTTGCGAGGTCTAGGTAAGCTGTGTGCGTCACCTTTCCCTCATCTATAGCCTTGGTAACTGTCTCAAAGAACTCCACCAGGTTTAGGAGGCATGATCTGCTGCTAACAAAGCAGAACTGGGTAGGGTCCAGTGTTTGGAGGTTTCCAATGTCTCTGTTAATGAGTTCCATGATGATGCACTCCATAGCCTTGCAGACCAAGCTAGTCAGGCTTATAAGGTGATAGTTCCCGGGGTCTGTTGTAGTTCCACCTTTGTGGAGCAGAATAACCGTTGCTGTGCACCACTCTATGGGTATGTAGCCTGTGGAGAGGCTAAGTTTGAACAGTGTGTTTAGGTGAGGGGTTAGTTAGTCTTTGAGCTTGTGTAGGATGCAGCCTGGGACACCATCTGCTCCCATTCATGCTGTGTTTTTGGCTTTGGAGAGGGCTATTTTAACCTGAGTGTCTGTGATTTCAGGGGCACTACATTCTTCTGGTATGGTTATGGGCCCTTTTGGGGGTGAGAGGGGGGTGAAGTTTGCACTGAACCTGTCTGCCAGGATGTTGGCAATATCAGTTGGTTCAGTGTATTTTGTGCTCTTCTGCACTAACTCCGAGCAGATCTGAGCATTGCCACTTAGATTCTTGACATAACTAAAGAATGTCTTGTGGTTATCTTCGGAGTCCTTGGCAAGTTTTCTTTCAAACCTCGCCTTGGACGATTTTATGAGGGATCGTAGTTTCTTGCTGATACAGATCAAGGATGTCTTCCCTTCTTGGGATTTTACTCTTTTCTTTACTAGTTTCCTCCTTCTATTGTATAGCTTGTTTATGGCAGGGGTCCACCAGACTGGTTTCCTTTTATTGGAAGAGTGAGTCTTGGTTTTGCTTGGGATAGCACAATCAATGCATTCTTGTAGGTGCCCGTAGAATACATTAGTAAAGGATTTTGCAGCTTGGACAGCATTATCCTTTAGCATAGGGGCTTTGAAACTTTCCACCTCCATCTTAAGTAACGTGAAGTTTTCTTTTGAAAAGTTTTTCACAGTGGTTTCCTTGTCCGGGGTGTGGGCGGAATGTAGATATCCAAAGTGATTTGTTTATGGTCGGATTTAACCAGTGAGGGGTTGACCTTTGGTGTGGAACACTGGTCGCCTATGTTGGTGAAGACCAGGTCCAATATGTTGTCACCTCTGGTGGGGGTGTTGACCAGTGGTTCCAGGGTGCTTGAGTTTATAAATTCTAGGAAATGTTGGGCAATTGAGTGTGTGTGTGTGTTTGTGTGTGTGTGTGTGTGTGTGTGTGTGTGTGTGTGTGTGTGTGTGTGTGTGTGTGTGTGTGTGTGTGTGCATGAGTGTGCTATCTAAACAACATACTGATAAACAGGTACATGTATGTTTCAGTTCTGCAATAAGCATTCAGGACAGCTTATTTTTCCGTAGGTTACAGGGATATCTTTAATTGTATTTTTGTACATTGCAATCACAAAAGAAAATCTGAAGTTCAGCCTTTGCACACAACTCTCATAACAGTATATGTTACCTGCAACTTTATTATGATGTCATATTCTATAAAGACCACTATGGCAATGCTAATAACAGATGTCTGTGATGGAGTGAATATTAAGTACTGTGTTGTACATCTGGACTATGTAGTCAGGTAGGGGTTCGAATTGTACAACTGTCAATTTGTGTATGTACCCGTATGATTGTGTGCATGTGCGAAGTCAGAAGAACATGAGTCTATGTCACTCAAGTCTCATTCAAAGACAACATTTTACAGGGGTACACGACTACACAGCAATTTCATGAAGTCCTCCCAACATCATCTCAACATACATTGATTAAGCTCAATATTAGTGGATGGCACAGTGGTGCAGTGGTATGCATTGTCACCTCAAAGCAGGAGGCTCTCTGGTTCAATTATTGTCTGGAGTATCTTCTGTGTGGGGCTTGCATATCCTCCCTGTGTTTGTGTGTGTTTGTGTGTGTTTCCACCAGGTGCTTTGGTTTCCTCCCACTCTATAAAGACATGTGCTGGAGCATTTCTTCCTGGGTCTCTGCTGAAAATTGACTCATTCCAAGTTGACTTTCCCAGTAAATAAATGCTAAATAATAAAAATAATACATATTCACTTGTGCACGTCTTTGAGCTTGTAGCCCACCCGTGTGTGAAAAATATTCATTATTGTGCACTGGAATCACTGAATGGTTGAGAAGTGTAGTCCCTACATACAGGAAAAACAAGATTTTGGAAGTTTTTTTTTAATCTTGTTCAATTACGCTTGAGCATCCAAACAGTTTATCCAAACTACCCTAAGTCCCAATTAGTTCTGATAATCGAGTCTGAATTGTATTATGTGTTTTTTTCTAAACTTTGTGTGTTGTTGTAAACTGTTACAGAGCGTTTCTCCCCAGGCCTCCACTGAAAATGGGTTCTGTACCCAGTCAGACCTCCCCGGTAAACAAATGTAAAAATAAATAAATAAATCACCTGCTATAACGTGTTTTCTAACAATATGAAAGTCAAACTTGTGCCGTGGCACTAACGTTAAGTGCTTTGTTCCCTAGTTTGTGTAACTAGATAAGCATTCTAATATCACTGCAGTTAATGTGTGTGTCCAGACAACTGTCATGCTGGAAAGAATTTTTAAGCAGCATGTGAGACACTCCCACCAACATCTTCTTCTCAACATACACTGATGATGTCATCTGCTATAAAGTGTTCTCTGACAATGTAGAAATCAGACTTGTGCCGTGGTGCTAGTGTTAATTACTGCTTTCTATAGCTTGTGTAAGTTGTTAATTAGGAGTTTGAATCTTACTGCAGTCAGTTTGGGTGTGTATATATTTATTAAACTTTTCATCTGGAAACAATTTTAGAACAGCATGTGAGTCCACAGCTATGTCACTTACCCTCCAAACATCATATTCTTGACATATAATGATGTGATCCCCTATAAACTGCATTCTGACTGCATTCTCTAGCTTGTGTAGCTAGATAGTTTGGTGTTTTAATCTCACAGCAGACAACTAGTGTATGTATGTGTTCATTCAAATATGAGTGTTGAGACAACTTTATACAGAGATATGACTCCACATCTAGGTCAACACTTCTCCCATCATCTTCTTCTCAGCATACAGTGATGCTGTTATCTTCTATAACGTGCACTGTGGCACTGTTAAAGTCAGATATCTGTGGTGATGCTAGTCTTACATTGCATGGAATCCAGGTTGTATAACTCCACAGGCTTAATGTTCAAATCTGACCTTAGTTAACTGCTGTGTTGGTGGTATATTATGGTCATTATATTATTTTTTGAATCTCTTTTCATTTGACTCCCACTTAGGAGAACTTCTGAGATAGACCCATGAATTCAACATCCCATTTTTCACCTCTGTCAACATAATAACCTTTCTGTAAAACACTGGAGGATGCCATCATCTCAATGATGCTTACAAACATTGTGAAGCACAGTCCTTCCATGACCTTCTTCAGGCCATCTGCAGGCCACTGGATGTGCAACTACTAATTCTGTCATTGAGTGGTGCACATGTCACATATGGACAGATGCAGTATGTAATACAAACACATGCACACATATGCACATACTCCTATCTTCCATCACCCACACAAGCACACACACACACACACACACACACATATATATATATATGTATATATATATATATATATATATATATATATATATATATATAGAGAGAGAGAGAGAGAGAGTGATTTTGGTTTAAATGGTATAGTAATGGCTAGGATTTTATGTCATGTTGGCTAATAGCCTAGGATTGTCCTATGACCTTATGAAGACTGCACATATCAATGTTGCTGTTATCCACATGTGCTATGTTGAGGTGTGGCTGTACGGTAGCCCTACAACAGTGTATTCCAAACTGTGATTTGAGGTAATGCATCGATGGCCACTGCAGTCATTTGATTACATGTTTTTTTCTTTAACAGCTGTAGTAATATGCCTCCTGAGTACTGACATGAGATGATGCTATGTATATTGTTGCCTCAGTAAGGCATGTGTTCTTGTAGTGGAGTACATCGACATTCGACACATTTCTCATTAAACCATCATAGTGATGTTTTCATTATGGCTCATGTGTGCATGTGTATACCTACCACCCTGAAATGTTATGTGACAATATTAAATCATACTGATGACATGGGCACATATGCCTTGTTTCATCCACATATTATAATAATGTTATATACCCACAGATATAACCAGTTCTGATTCACCTGCAACTTCAGAGATTTTGTTGTATGCACAATTGTGTTGCTTTCCAGAAGGATGATTCAAGTGCTCCCCAGCAGCATTGTGTGACTGTCATCATTTCTGTCATTAACTGTTCTGCATGAACCACATCCACTACCTTTATGATGTGTCCATATATGGTATCACAGCCACTCACACACATCTTTCTGATGATAAACATAGTGGTATATATTGTACAAGTGATATAATAATGTGAAATAGGTAGAGTTGTATGATTGTGTTAACAGTTCCACTATGTGGCATGTGATGTATACCCAAGGTTGTATTTGGAGATGTTGTCACAAATCTTTTTTTAAGTAAATACAACATTTTAAGAGGAATACACAGCTTTGTGCACAGGTGGGTCTAGATGGCACCATCTGTTACTCTGAGACAATACACAGCATGCTAGCTGACAGATTTAGATCAAACTTCACCACCCTGTCCCCACTGGTCGTCACCCAAAGTATACATGCAATATTACAAAGCATATTTTATCAAGAGAGCAACTCATCTGTGTGCTTTCTAAGGCTAAAAGCACAGCATTAATAGCCCCTGATAACATCTCAGGTTGCCTTATCAATAAATTAAAACATGACCTAGCAAACACAGTTGGATCCCTACTTAAACTCAGCCTCCAGACAGGCTATTTTCTGGCATAATTGCAAACAGCAGCAGTCATCTCTCTGGCCAAGAGGTACCATCACCCAACACATGGCATTATAGACCCGTAAACCTGACTAACCTCATATGTAAGCCAATGGAAAGGTCAGCATAGTCCTTATCAACACAACATAGTTAATCTCCCGGATGTGTAACCAACCCATTTTTTGATTTTTTAAGGCTAAATCGTGTCTGAAAAATCTGGCTGACTTCTTCAAAAAGGTCACAAAAGAGATGGATGAGGGAAAGAATGTGCATCCCTTATGACTTGACCTGGCCAAGGCATTTGACACAATTCCACACTCAGATGTTACAGAGAAACTGTGTCAACTGGTCATGAACCACTACATCACCAAGAGTGTAGCCAGTGGATCACCAACAGGACACATACTGTAAAAGTGTTTGAATTCACCTGTATCAAAAGGACAGTGATCAGTGCAGTACCATAGAGTTCTGTACTAGACCATGTCCTGTTTGGTATTTAATTCACAGACGTCGAAGCAAACTTAGACAGCCCTTGTTCAACAAACTTTGCAGATGACTGTTTATGATGGACAACCCTTAAATCTAATAATGGTATTGATATGCTGCAGAAACATTAACGCATACAAATGCTTGGTGCCAGAGACATGGAGACACACTAAGTGGGCAAAAAAGCATAATCATTCCCTTTTAGAAAGCACTTACCCAAGCTAAATACAATATAGATAGCACACTCCTATGTGTAGACCCAGTGGTATGTGATCTGACTACTCAGGTAGATAGTAATCAGAAGTTCAATCAACATATGTCCACAGTGGTGCCAAATCAATTATATGTGGCACAATTCATAAGTATGGGCATGTCATTCAGATCAAAGGACATTATAATGCCATTGTAGTCAGCCATCATAACAGCAATAATTGAGAACAATGCACCCTTTTACATGTAACTCACCACACATCAGCAACAGCTGGAGCAACACCAGAGGTTTTGCACAAGGATGATACAGGGTGTAGCAGACAAGTCCTATGTGGAAAGACTGATAGTCATATCAGTGTATTCTGTCCCCTACATTCTAATAAAGGCCAATTTGTGTCTGGCCTACAGTATAGTAATCAATTCTGGCCCTGATGGAAATTTTACACATTGGTAAAGCAAACTGTGTGAGGGTCACTCATTCAAAGGATGTTAACTTAGCAGCTAAATAAATCAGGTTGGAGAGATAGAAACATTTCTCAGACACTACCCTTTCTCTAGAACAAGCTTCACATTCACATAAAGAAAAGTCTTTTCTGACCATATTTGAATGCAACCTACATCAATGGATGGTTAATAGAAATTTTACTCCTGGTTTTGCACCCATGTCCCTCATGGATAAAGGCAGTTGTTTTTAGATTACATAGCATAGGCTTACACTGTATGAAATTTGTTCACCTAGCTCTTTTAACTTGTGAAAATCATGTTAAATATGGCTAGGCTTTTATGTGATCTTGGAACATTAGCCTAGTACTCTCCTATGAACCTATGAAACTATGAAGGTACAGCTATAATGTGACTGTATAGCATCACGGATGTAACAGTACATCACATCAGTATTACCACTTGATATTTTGTATGAACACATATGCATGCATGTCAGGATTTCTTGGCAGCATAATATTTTCAGTGGCAATGTCCACAATGTCACACTGACAGCTTCCTCACTCCTTATGCTAGACTTTGCACTGCTGTAGTTTCTGTGCACATGGGCATAGTTGTATTGACATCAGTCTCACTGCTGTACCATTCATTACAAAGGATCACTTCTTAATTTACATATCGATAGAAGATGCTTCAGACAATATCCTTTACTATTACATGTGGCAGATGCATGCAATACCCTGATGTATGTAGGGAATTTGCTCATAATAATGTGGTGCTTTGTGTTATTCTTATGACCGATACCAATGCCAGCCAGGGATGCTTTATTCAAGTGCATTACATTTGGCACAATGAGCTTCCACAGATCTTGTCGGCCATTCAGTACTGTTTTTGGTATACATACCTATTAGGAATTGATAGTGCAGACTTCCCTTCAAAATGTTGTCCAAGATGCATGTGTGATAAGCCTTTCTGTGTTGCACCCAGTAAATACAGAGATCATTGACAGCATTGATGGCATGGGATTTATTCTTGTAAGTGTAGCTTGTAGCTTATGTTTCATGAAAACCTCTCAACTGACCAGGATTACCCCTGAATGCAACTCCAGGTTTAACACTGTCCCACTTAATCTCTCCAAAGACAGTTTATTTTTGGAAAAAAGCAGTGATGAATTCCTCTTATAGAATACTGGCAATTATTACAGTTGTACATGTCTGATCCTGCAGAACATGCATAATAACTAAATTTACTTATTCTGGCAATGCCACAGATTAATGTTGTTAACGATTTGCAGTTGTTCCTGACTGTGACTGCTTCTGCCAGCAGTTGTCCATTAGTCTGTTGCTATGTGTCCATGATTGCTTGTGAGGCATGCTGACATTTCAGTCATATTCTAGCAGGTCATTTTGCATATCTTCATAGCATGCACATACCCTCTATTGTATATACCATCCTTGATAAATGTCCTCTCAGTTGAGCACATCAGTAATGTTTATATACAACCATTCAACTCCATTGACATGTAACCTTTTGTGACAGTCACATATATACTGTCATGTATGATGATACAGATATACTTGCACAGGGGTATCTACTGTGCTATTCACATTATGTGCCTAATGTTATGTTACTGAATTGTCCTTGAAATGTACATACATACACTTACATATGTGATCTTGGGCATTTTGCCATATTTTACATGCCTTCTTCCTCTTTCTTCATTCCTGTCATTCATATCTCTGGCCATTTTAATGGATCACATTTTTTTCTGCCTAGTGTCTTTATGTTTCATTGTATTTGCCCTTGCTATTCACCCCACCATCTATTATTTCAGTCAGCAAATTATTGTTGTAGTGTACCTTGCACTGAGTACACTTTTCTATAATGAGTTAATACTGCAGTTATTGCAGTTTTTCACCCCTGGTAGTCATTGTGGCTGTCCTCACAATCTTGCAGAGCAGATTTGCCCGTATGCAAACTTGTGTGTATCTTCAGTCTGAGTTCATGCTGCTCTGCATGGTTTACTGGCCAATTAAGTAACACTGTTATTGTGTTTTCCTGACTAACATTTCTTTATTTTATCTATATTAATTTATCTGGTCAGCCCTGTTGGGCATTGTCCATTTTTTTCAGAGGTGATCTGGGAAAATAAATTACTTTGCAAAATATATAAAGCATGGAATTAAACAAGAAAAATCAAACTGTATACAAAGAATAACTTTAAAATAAAGACTGACATAAGAACATAAATAGAAAACAACAAAATATAAAATAAAAGTATAGAGTGTAGACTGTTGCAAATGGTAACTCATAAAGTAAATAGAAGATGTGGTAATATCAGATGTACATATTAAGTTCCTTTGATGAAGTAAACAATATATATGACATGTAGTATTAAACATATCTCAACTTTTTACAGAAAGAAATCTGGACTAAGCCATAAATAGTGTGTGTGTGTGTGTGGGGGGGGGGGGGCAAATGCCCCAAAATAGGTACAGCCTGTAAACATTCTTCTTACAGGCATAGAAAGTTGAAAGAATAGCAGGTTTTACATTAACATGGGTTTTCTGAAGGGTATGAAGTTTGAAACTGAAATGTCTATCATTATTTTCTGACTTCACTCCTCAAAGATCTTCCATTCATTTGCCAGAAAACCAAACGTTTATGAGGAACAGACCAAAAACATGAGGCAAAAATCTGGACATTCTACAGAAATCTGGGCAGTTGAGAGGTATGAAAAGGGAATACTTTTTAACAACATAATGCAGACATGAATACATGAAGAAGTACATGTAGATGCATGAAGATATGAAGTAGATATATGAAATAGGAGACACATGAATATAGGAATATATGAAGTAGGCATGTCAGTCTGCAGACAAATTAAACTCTCTTCTCTGGTTCCTGTTCTGTAGATGTTTCACAGCTCAAGTTAAAAGTGTTACTTCTTTACATTCAGATGCAGTATTCCATTACAGACAGGGTTCTGGCACAGTCTTTGGCAAAAGAAATAAATTATCAGGACCTACAGAGACCTCACAATGATACAGAAAATCTCTTTATAGTTGCACTAGGAAGGATAAACCAGAACATTAACCCAACCTCCCCACCTGTTTCTGAGTTGGAATCTTCAAGAGGGACCATCTATCACAGACCTGCATGACTCCTCTGCCTCATACATTTAGAAGGACCAGCCATCACTAAGCAATATTATGTTTGACAAATCTATGTGTGTGTTGTGAGGGCAATAGACAACCCAGCCAAGATGGATGCTGAAGCCAAAAACTGTGGACAGGGGCTGCAAAAAAGTGGATAAAATAGGGCTCTCATGGAGAAAAAGCAACTCAGAAGGAAAAGTTAAGTGAGCGGGAACAACAGGAGGAAAAGACTGCTGCCTTTAATGTTGCAAATAAAAAGGATCATCTGTGGATTTTGCATGAAAATATAATTATTGTAGTCCGAGATGTCAACTCCTTGAAACAAACAATAGAAAAGCAACAAACAGAAGTTACAAAATCTGGAGGAAGATAAAGTAACAATTAAAGCTGAGCTGCAGGAGAAGGTTCACACAATACAGGAACTAACAGACATAATGAAAAGATAGGCTGAAAAGATGGATGATATTGAAAACTGCTCAGAAAGAACTAACATCAGTGAAACTGGAATGCATGAGATAGTGAGTGATAGTGAACAGGAACAATCTGAAATTCAGCTATTACATGAGGGATTTCAGATGCCAGAAAATCACAAATACTGACAACGAGAGTGCATAAGTCATCGCCAAGCGTCAACAGAAGAAAGCAGGCCTGGGCACATTTTGGCATGTTTCCATTCCTTTGCTGTGAAAAATGAAATAATAAGGTAAACAAAAATGCTTAAAGTTATCTTGTTTGCAGGGATGTTCATATAGCTGGTCAAGAATTACTCAGAAACACTCTGTAAGAGAAGGAAAACTATACTGAAGATATTAAATGAACTAAGAATGAATAGAACAGCTGCATGGTTGAAATACTCTGCAATTCTGGAAGTACATCAGGAATGAGAATGCTTTAGACTCCACAATATGAAGGATATTCAAACAGTTAAATAAAGGCATCATTGGCAGCTAAATAAACCAGGAAGTAAAATAAAATCTCAATTGTTTGCAAGACATCGACTGGTGGAGAAACTTTAGATGTAGGAACAGTAATGCAGAGACACTGGGATCACATGCAGTGTCAGATACTAAACCACCACAGGGAAGAAAACAAGATCAATAAATACATATGGGGTCACATGCCAGTAGAAGATACGACCAGGAATAAACAAGTCACAAAGTGAACCACAAAGAGAGACAAGATGGTGGAAGGGAAATGAGTGGAAGAGATATATCAAAGGAAAAGAAGAATGAGAAGCCTCTCCCAAGGGGGGCTTTAGGCACAAAAACAGATAAGGAATCAGAATCGGAGAAAGACAAAAGAGAGCTCTAAGGAGATGTGAAAATGGTATGTCAGATGGCTTGCGCAACAGCTTGGACAAATGAGGGACTAAACAAACTGGATAGAAGCAAAGTCAGAGATTGAAGGCATGACTATGGAAGGACTGACAGTGACCACAGAAAGAAAGAATCAATAAATAAGGGCAAGGAATGGACACTGAAAGCAGGTGACTGCGGACAGTGCAAGAAGGATGTATTAAATGAAACCAATCCTTACCTCGTGAAACACACCCCAAAGAGCACTCCATCAAAAGAAGGTTAGCATAATGGTTAAGGTGTTTACCTTATAAACACAAGGTGCAGGGTTTGTTTCTGACATGATATAGTTGGTTAGTCTTGAAGTAGTGCACACAGGCAGTTAACCTAGTATGAACCTATGATATGATACCGATGAAACAAAGAATGGGATGAACTGAATCATTTTCTGGGGCAATGATGGCTAATGTAGTCAAGAGGGACAAAGGGTCAAGCCTCTAAGGTAAGGAATATATTTTGTATAACTACTTACTGTTGTACAATAAATGGTAGTAAAGTTTAATGTTTAAGTCTTAGAAAAATATAATTATTGCTGAGGTAAGAACTGGGGTTGAGGTGGGGAGCATGAAAAGGAACATGTGGAGGGAAGCAAAGGAAAAGAAACAACATGCCAGAAACAGCTGTAAAACAAAGGAATGGTGGTGTATAAGCAGTATAAGAAACACATGTAAAACTGAAAAAATGTTGGACTATCATACAAGTGAAGCTGGTAAGCAACACTAAGGAAAGGAGAGCAATGAATGGGAATACTGTAATATAAAAAAGATTTACACAAATTGGCATGCAGTTTATTAGTGTGAGGGACATTGGGAAGGAACAAAAGAAAGTCTTAAAAGGTTAATGTCCAGGGCCTACTCAATCAAATGCAAGAGCCAAAACACAGGGATTCAGAGGGTTGGCTGGGAAAGAGGGTTCTGTGTAGACATCAGCAAAAGAACAATGTTTAGCTGGGTGGCAGCAACTGGGAAAGCAGGGAGAGGTGGGCAAAAACAATAATGAAAATACCGCTAATTACATGAAACACCGGGGGGGTTCAATAAATCCTATCAGAATGAGGAACTGCTCTAGTGACATAGAGTAATAACACCCTGACTGAGACCCAGGTGAGCTGGGTTTAAATAACATCTCAGAGACTGACAGAGCAAAAGGGAGGATGGGTGTTATCATCCTTTAGGAGACAGAAGTGATATGGGCATCTCCTGCAACAATCCCTGCTGGAGGCAAGGGACATCATATAATGGGAGGCATGGCCAAATAAGGTGGAGGCAGGGCGATACACTGTGATGTCTCCATTACACACTCTCCTCTCATATGTAACCAATGGCAACTATAGGAAAGATGACATGGGTAGGTCATAGGAAGATCCCCAATGGACTGAATGACAGCACAAACCTCAAGGGATGTCCTTAAGATCTGCACTGGCTTTAGCAGAAATTTCATAATAAACTAGGAGTGAATTGGAGCAGTTGGTAGACTCAGCAATGGACACAGAGCACTGGGACAGCTGTCCAGATGAGAAAGGTACACAAGAAAAAAAAATCTTATCAAGAGGAGGAGAATGCAGGAAAAGTTAAAGAACATGCTATGGAAACATTGTTCTATTACAGGAATGAAAAATGACAATCAGAGATGGGGAGAAGATACTGTGTTATGTCTACCCAATGGGAGAAATGGAGAGCAAGGCAGTAGGAAGAAAAAGGGGAATAGCAACTGTATTTTGTAGAGTGCTTCAGACAGGCAAAGGAAAATGATAAAAAGTGAGATAAGCAGATGGATTATCTGGCACTGATGAGTGTGAGGTGCACTCTGTAGACCAGGAAACATAAGCACCAAATATGGATGAAGAAGGATTTTACAAGCACTTTTTTTTGCTCACTGGGCACAGACAAGAAGCGATGGAATATAAATAATAGAGGGGAAACAATTTCACCATAGAAGCAGAAAAAGACAGGTTTGTTGGAGAGAATATAACAAAAAGATGAGACAACAACTAGCCTAACAAATGAAAGTAGGAGGGTAGCTGAACATATGGAGCCTTTGATCTCTTCAGTTAGGAACATCTGGGGTCTTTCCAGTTGCTTGGCATATCTACTAAGTTACATCCCAAAGGAATCCTTGTATTCTGCAATGGGCATAATCAATACAGCATATAGAGGGTTAAGGACTTCTTTGGATCTAGTTGAAGTACCTTTTGCATTCAGTTGCATGAGGAAGAAAGATTTCCTAGCCACTGTAGTAACATGATGGTCAAAGGAGAGGAAATATCTATGCAAGTCCCAAGGTCTGTCAAACAATTTCACTTTGAAGTGGAGTTTTGTCCACACTATAAGCTGGATGGCGGGAATACTTAGCAAATGTAACAATATTGCACTTTTTAACATTTAGTTTTGGCCTGATTGTGTGCAGTAGATATTTTCAGGCAGAAGTCCAAATTAGAGCTGCTGTGTATCTGAGGGGGACTTTAGAATAACACCCAGTTTACAGTCATCCACAATCTTTGTTAGCTTAAGATCCCATTTGTAGTTTGGAGATCTGAAAATTAGATTCTGAATAGTAGAGGTCCCAGCGTGGGTCCCTGAGGAAATCCATTAGTCATGTACTCGGAGTACACACTTTCCACCAGTACTATGTGGGTTCTGTCCCTCACTCAATTTTCTATCCACCTAACTACATAAAGATCAATTTGGAGCTCATTTTGTTTGTTGATTGTGTTAGCATGTGGGATGGTATCAAACAATTTAGCAAGGCTGAGGTAATCTTTATGGTACAGCATGATCACTGCCCATGGTTTTATGGTACTGCATGATCACTGCCCATGGCTTTATGTTATAACATGATCACTGCCCATGGTTTTATGGTACAGCATGATCACTTCCCATGGTTTTATGGTACAGCATGATCACTGCCCATGGCTTTATGTTATAACATGATCACTGCCCATGGCTTTATGGTACAGCATGATCACTGCCCATGGTTTTATGGTACAACATGATCACTGCCCATGGCTTTATGTTATAACATGATCACTGCCCATGGCTTTATGGTACAGCATGATCGCTGCCCATGGCTTTATGGTGCAGCATGATCACTGTCCATGGCTTGTGTTACCTTCTCAAAGAAGTTTACCAGAGTCATTAAACAGGATCTACTTTTAACAAAATGAAACTGCTGTGAGCCAAGTCTTCTAAAATGCTTGATAGCAAAGTTAATTAGGATATTTATGGCATGCTCCTTGGCCTTGCTGATCTGATTCATCAGCTAATAGGTCTGTAATTTCTGTAGTCTGTGGTGGGGATTCCTTTGAAGTTGCATCACAACAGCTGCTCACCATACCCTGGGGATAAAACCAGTGGCTAAACTTAGGTTAAATAGTTTAAGGAGGGTCTATATTATATGTTCCAAGTCTGAACATTTCAAATGTTAAATAATCAAATTTAAATGTTTGAAGTTTCAAACATTGAACATATAAAAAAAACCAAACAAACGGAACTTACCTGACTAGTGTAGACAAGGGGGGCAAGCCCCCCTGCACCCCCCACGTGGGGGGCAAGCTCCCCACACCCCCCATTCTTTAAATATACCAACTCTGAGACACTCCCACGTGGGGGGTGCAGGGGGACTTGACCCCCTGCCTACAGCTGTTAGTTTTGGTTTTGTTTTTTTTTTATTATATGTTCGATGTTTGAAACTTCAAACATTTAAATTTGATTATTTAACGTTAAAAGTTTTCAAACTTCGAATATATAATATAGACCCTTTAAGGAATGGCTACATTTGGGCTTGCTTGGCACTATTGAATAAACAACCAGGCATATTAGAGTTATTTTTAGTCTTTGAGATCACCTTTTGTTCATGATCTCTGGTGATAATACAGGTTTTGATAGCTTCAGGGAGAACTGGTCATTGAATACTCATTTCCAGGATGAAGTTGACATTGATTTTTTTAGCTAATATGTTGGTAATGTGTACTGAGTCAGAGAAGGTGATGCCATCTTGAATAAGTTCTGTGCAATGCTGGGTGTTATTTCTTAGTTTCATAGCAGAGATAAAGAAGGATTTGTAGTTTTCCTTAGCTTCAGATGCTACCCTAAGTTCATGGGCTGCCTTAGTGGTCTTACTAGTATTTTTTTTTAAGTTTTTAATCAATATTCTAATCTTATCCTTGGTTTGGGGGTTCTTAGATCTTCTGTATACTTTAAAGTGTTTTTTTTTTCTTTCACTGAAGAGTTTATTTATGTTGGTGGACAACCAGGGTGGTTTACTTTTAAACTTCCCATTATATTTAAACCTGGTAGGAATTGTCAGTTCTATACATTCATATTTGTCAGCATAGAATCCTTCTGTGAAGCCCCCTGTAGAAGTGATGTCTGGGGTTATGCTGAAATAAGTGACTCTTGAATCATAGAAATCATTGAGATTTATACATTCAAAATAATTGTATTCAGAGATATTATCTTCACCTTAGAGGTTCTAATGGTGAAGGTTGTTAGTTTATGATCCTATTTAAATATGGAAGGAGATACCAGAAGAATATTACATGAAAAGCTATATTTGTAAGGACCATATCATGAATATTATGCTGTCTAGTGCATTTGTTAACAATCTGTTCCAGAGAGCTTTTGTTTCTGAAATCCAAAAACTTTTAACAGTCTCTTACATTTGAGGTATAGATGCTCCAATTTATTGATGAGTAGTTAAAGCTTCCCAAAATAATAGATTTTTTATTCATAAATAGTCCATCCATCCATAGTTATACCTCAGAACATTAGAGAACTGTAACAGAACATAGAAGATCCCATTTAGCAGGCTATAAAAAGTCAAACTGAGCTCTGTTTTTGTGTGTCTAGGAATCTATCTAAAGGTGATATGGTCCCTTACAAATACGGAGATACCACCACAGTTGTCATTGTGTCTGAAGGCATGGTAGGTGCAAAACCAAGGTAATGAGAGAATGCTTTCTGAACATTTAAATCAAGTTTCAGTAATTACGCAAACATGGATGTGCTCCAGATACAAGAAAGCCTCAGGAAAGGGCATTTTGTTGTTGAGATTTCTGGCATTGAGAGGAGCCACCTTAATGTAATCCTGTTTTGGATTTGATAACTTAGTTATGCTGGAATGCCTATCACTTGGAGTCTGCCTAAAAAATCACTATGAGGTTAACAAAGACTAATTTAGCCAGAATGCAGAAGCCTTGGAACAAGAGGTGCAGACCATCCTTGGCAAAACAATAAGAATGTAGAGCATCTCAAGTCAGTATACCGGATCCCCTAAGAATGACACCAACTCTTTAGTCAATTGTTGGAAATAGTTATCTTTCCTCTGTATGTAGGCATAATCCTTGGAGACGAAAGAAGTCTGCTGAGGACCAGAGTCTCACCTGCAACTGCGACATGCATAGAGCTCTGACATGTCACTCTGCATATCTCACAATTCCACAGTGTTTGTTATGCAAAGTTGTTCACATACACACAGACCACCACCATATTGTAGACGTATTTGATAGGTCAAGGGACCTTAAGTGCTTTTGAGATATCAGAGATACTCATACCTAAAAGCAACCCTCTGTCACATTCTCTTTTAACAGCCAAGTTTGAAGAGAATCAGTGTGCCTGAGTATGGAGTCACCAATCACTAAAGCATTTTTATTTATACAGTATAGTAGAGTGGAGTGGTATACTGGATTTGAGATGACTCAGATCCTGGTGACTCATTGCTGGAGGTGTGCCATGTGTTGATATGGTGTTAGATTTTCACTTAATCTTTATGTATCTAGCAGACTTTAACAAGCATGTGTTTACAGCCTGAACATAAGACATTTTATTGTGGTATATGATGTGGTAGTGAGTGTGCTACTCACAGTGATTCATGTGAGACTGAGGCCTCCATTTTAGTTAAATACTTACATCTCTCACAAAAAAATCATTATCTGTGAACATTAGACAGATAATATTTATTTATTCATTCATTTAGTCATTCATTCATTTAAATTTGTTAATGAAGATAGAACACTGTTCGCAAATTACCATCTTCACTGTCAGCCCATGAAGGCATTAACGTTTTGACAATTATAGAGATATATATTGCAAGAGTTAAAGTATATAATTATACAACTGTTGAGAATATACAAGAATTACATATAGTAATACAGATAAACATACATCTGTACAATTTTTGCAAAGTTGTAGAGGCAGGTGAGAAGGTTTATAAAACATGCATTACATTGTTATATACAGTTATAGACTAATTAGTGTATCTTTTAACAGAGGATTATATAGATGGTTCAGATTGCTTACAATACAGTTTGAAGTACTTTAGCAGTGCATTAGTATATTATGTATAGAGTTCTTGAAACAAATAGAGAAAGAATGGGGGAGGTGGGAAGGTATCAGAGTGTTTATGGCCTAATTAGGTTATGTGATTTCAGATATTACACAAGCATTTAACTATTTCCAGGAGGTACATTTTCAGCAGAGAGCAGAATTTTGAGTAAGAGGATCATACCTCTTAACGTCTTAGAGCAAGAAATTTGGACAAAGTCACAAATAATGGGGAGATAAAGGCCCAAAAATAGGGACACTTTTTAAATACCACTCTTACAAACTTAGAAAATTAATAGAATAGCAGGTTTTGCATTAGCATGAATTATCTGAGGGGTATGAAGTCTGAAACTAAAATGTCATTATTTTCTGATTTCAACCTTCAATGATTTGCCAGAAAACCATAATTTTATGAGAAATAAACCAAAACTAACAGGCAGAAATCTGGGCAGTCTGTGAAAATCTGTACACTTGAGAGGTATGAAGAGGAGGTGCCTTTAAGTGAGGTTAATATGGATTCCCAGGTTTTTGGAACTAGTACAGAGAAGCAGTGATCTTTGCATTGGAGTTTAGTTTGAGGGGCTTGTAATGAGGATGCAGAATGGTCAAGGTTTGTAAGGCAATAGGTTGGGGAGTCTCGTATTAGTCTGGAAACTGGTGAAGAGAATGTTGGTTTAGTAGCAGTTTGAACAGCTGTGATCCAAAAAGGAGATCTGCTGTTCTTTGACAGGAAGCTATTTTGTTTTTGTTTTTTTGTTTGTTTTTTTGCGGTATTTTGCAATGGTGTTCTTCTTTTGGTGAGTGTGTGATGAACTTACATATTTTATCAATGAACATTTAAATGAGAGTGTGATTTCCTTTTGCTGTTAAGGACCATATTCTTGTTGAAATAGGAAAATGCCTTTTCCTGTTATGATTCAGCAGTGTTTTATGAGGAAGTGGGAAATTTTGCTAGCCTAGAAAATTAGTGGGTTTACTTTTTTTCTTACACTGTCTAAGTTTAAGGAGAAGCTGAGAAAGAAAGATCTAAACTAGCCAGAGTCCTGGATATTTAAAGGAGTTGGGGTTTTTTATATTGTCATTGTTGTGTTCAGTGATATTTAGTGTGAAAGTAGCTTTGATTAGTTAGAAGAAGACACGACTGTAGGTTTGTAGATTCATAGGTGTGTACTATGATAATGACAACTAGGGCCTTTTCAAGTCTAGCTATGCATCCCAAATCTCTGACGAGTTATAGGTAAGTGTAAGCAAGGGCTTGGGAGATTAAACATTTACAAGATGGGGCCTGGGAGATGAACCATTTACAGGCTGCCTGTGTCCATTAGGTGCCCAATTAGGGATCAATTTCCTGTTTCCATCCAGTTCTCCAAGTTACACTTGAATTGGGTTAGGGAGGAACTTTGCTTCACATTAATGGGATGCTTGTTTCAGAGCAGTAGTAATCTCTGGGATACATACCTGTCCCTCCAGCAGATGTTATTTATATCACAGACAAGGCTTAAGTATTTAGAATGGGTAATTCTGGTGCTGTTTGTTTTGCAGATATGCAGGAGGGCCATCAGGGTGGGGTCTAACAATGCCTTGTATGCTTGGTATAGATCTCCACTCAACAGCCTGTAGGAGACAGAATACAGGTATAGGGCTTTGAAACAGTCTGCATAGGACATGTAGTTCATTCTTTTAGTGAGGAACCTCTGTGGATATTCCAGTTGTTAGATGTGCCTGGTTGGGTACATAGCAAAGGGGCCATTTTACTCAATGACAGGTCTGAAGAATGCTAGATACAGTGGAACAATGCCCTCTTTAGACCTAGATACCATACCTTTGTTTATAAGTTGCACAACATAGAATGATTTCCTCACTACTGTAGATATGTGATGGTCAAAGACTAGATTATGATCTATGTGTGTCCCCAAGTCTGTGACTACTGGGTTGCCTCTTAGGGGTGTGTTGTCAATATAATAGTTACCAGGCATGGATGTCCTCCTGAAGGATACTATTATGCACTTCTTGGCATTTAGTTTAAGTCCATGGCTCTGATACAATGTGTTTGTCTGTATCAACCCATCCTGGAGAATATTATTGTCAGTGAGGGATTCTATGACTGCTCCTAATTTGCAATAATTTCCAAATTTGTTCAGTCAGAGGCTCTTGACATTGGCCTTCACTACAGAGAAGTAAATGCCAAAAAGAAGCAGTCCCAGGACCGAACCCTGAGGGACTCCACTTGTGACTGGCCTCTTTCCATAAGTGGACTCCCCAGTTCTAACTTCTTGGGTCCAGGAAAAGGAAATTCATTGTCAGGTAAAGATGGTGTGGGATATGGAATAAACAAAAAGTTCAAAAGTATGGCAACTAAGAGACCTAGGACTGGGAAGCTGCAAGAAACAAGTAAAACTACCAGTAAAGCTAAGCAAGAGCAATCTACGGCTCTGGATGAGCTGAAAACAGTCCTTCAACCAATTCAAATGGCCACTCAAAAATTCTCACATCACCTGAAAACATTTGTGCACTCTATTGCTCAGACAGCAAACAGGATGGAAATAACGGAGGCCAAGGTATTAGAAAATGAAATTAAGATTGACCAACTTCAAAAAGATACTGATAAAAAAACAAAATACATTCAAGAACTCCAACAAAAATTATAGATCTGGAAGCAAGATCTAGACGAAATAATATAATCATCAGAGGCATTCCGGAAAGTACTGAGCAATCTAAACTAATGCAACATATACAAGAAATCCTGGGAATACTGCTAGAAATCATGCACCTGGCAAAACAAATTACCATTGAAAGAGTTCATAGAGCACTCAGACCCACTCCCAATATGGATAAACCAAGGCAAGTTTATATTAAACCACAACTACTTAACTATCAAGATGTATCTAAAATACTGTCAGCTGCTTCTTCTTCTTTCGGCTTTTCCCGGTTAGGGTTCGCAACAGCGGATCACCTGTCCGCTCATGATTGGCAGTGGAGTTTTAGGGTGTCGAGTTGCCAGCCCAGCACTCAACCTTCCACAGAAGGCACACACATGTACACACTCATGCCTAGGGCCAATTTAGAGTGTCCAATCCACCTACAGCATGTCTTTGGGATGTGGGTGGAAACTGGAGCACCCGGAGGAAACCCACGCGACCACAGGGAGGACATGCAGACTCTGCACAGAAAGCACCCCAGCCGAGAATCAAACCGGAGAACCTATTACTGTAAGGTGGCAATGCTAACCGCTGCACCGCCATGGCCACCCTGTAAAAAAATACTGTCAGCTGCTAAAAAGACATATAATGGGGAATGGCAATAAAATCGGGTCTATATTATATGAATGAAGTTTTATAACTTTGAATACAATATGATCGACACCATATGGTCGAAGTTATAAAACTTCGAATAGTTAAAAAAAGAAAAAGAGAAAAGTAACCTAACGGGTTAAAGCAGGGGGGCATGCCCCCCTGCACTCCCCACACCACCCACTTTTTAATTATACCAACTCCGAGATCGCACTACAGTGCAGTAAAGGGAAGTCTTCCCTTTACCGCATTATAGTGCAGTCTTGGAGTTGGTACATTTAAAAAGCGTGGGGTGTGGGAGATGCACCCCCCACATGGGGGGTGCAGGGGGGCTTGCCCCCTGCCTACAATCCTTAGTTTAGGGTTTATTCTTTTATTTTATTTTTTTAACTTTGACCACATGGTGTCGATCATATGGTATTCAAAGTTATAAAACTTTGTTCATATAATATAGACCCATAAAATCTACTTTACACAAGACCTATTTCTACAAATAAAACAAGAAAGATGGAAATTATCAGTTTTTCTGTACTTACCTGATTCAAAAGAACAAAATTTGGCAACAAAACATTCTTGTTAAAATTTTTAATGAGTGGTTGGACAAAGAAGAGATAAAAAATGAAAGATGCAAAGGAGTTATTAAGTATATATGGAAAAAAGGAGAAAATTACATTGAAACTGGAAACCTAAAGCATTAAATAATGCAGATTACAAGATTTTTATGAAAATAATAGACAAGATTCAAAAAGTTGGTGCATGAAGTTGTGATAGAGATAATATATGGTATAAAGGAAAGAGATAGCCAAGAGCTATTAATTATAATAACATAATTTGTTGATAATATTTTGCAGAAGGGAGATGATATTAAGATAATGTCTGGGAATCTAAGCAAGGCTTTTGGCTGTTTGGATTACAGACATTTATGGAATATCTTGCAACAATATGGCATGGAAGGAAAGATTCTGAATATGATAAAAATCAGCAAATAATAATAATAATAATAATGAGGCGGCAGTTTACTTCAGCTGTTATTGTTAAGAGAGGAGTACAGCAGGGATACCCTATAAGTAGTGTGAGGTTTCCATTAATTGTGAATGCACTGAGTAGTACAATGTAAGATGAAATGAAAGAAGGCATTTTGATACAAGAAAATACGAGTTCTATGTTTTGTGTCTTATGCAGATGTTACAATTATCAATGCAAAACCTAGGATATGGATGAAGGAAATGTTGATTAAGATAAACTGGTTGTTAAAATAATCAATAAAGAGAAAATAACAGATTGGATAGAATGCCTACAGTTTTTAAGGAATGAACTAAATCTATTGGGCATTACTTTTAGAAAAACATAGTTGCAAAAAACCAAAGGCTCCCCTCCATGTGTTAGAGGTGAATTTGCTCGAGCATCAGGAGAGCACTGAAACAAAAGATGACTGGCATAACATCAAATGCCGTTTCCTATAAGAAATCATTACCAGAGTAGTTTCTAGTTGTGTCCAGGTAATGATTTACTTGTTTAGGGAGATTTTTCCTTTTTCAAGTTGATGCAATTGTGGAGTTGGTATATATATATATATTTTTTGGGGGGGTGGTGAGTTGCACAACTAAAAATGTATTTTTTGACTTTTTGATTTTTCAGACTTTTTTTTTATTATTTTGAAATGTCTGCTTTCAGGAAGTCAATGTTTTATAATGGAACCAAAAAAAATAGAAAGATGTTATGGAAAAGATAAAAGAAACATTTTATGTTTTAGAAAACATTCAAATTGCCATTCAGGAATTAAGTTTATCTTATAAATTCAGTGATTATGAGGAAAACTGCATACTTGATCAAAGTTTTTATCATTCCTGCTAATAAAGAGAAAGATATTCTCCCACTGGTATTTGGATTTATAAGGGGTTCAAGGTTAAATCCTATGAAAAATATTGTTTTATATATGAAAACAAATGGAGGTCTGGGTTTAATAAATCCTATTGTACATGCTGCATCTGTGTTAATGTATTTGATGATGAAATTTAAGAGAAGTGAAAAAAAGGATTATAAAAGCCATATTTGAAAATAAATATATGGATTTGTGGTAAGATATAGCAAAAATAAAAGAAAAAAAGGAAAGTGGAGTACAGAAAAATGGAAGAGTCTGGATATTTTTTATGGAAATTGAGCATATATTATATTGACGTTGATAGAAAATAATGGTACACTAATGTTATGAGGACATTTTATTAATAAAGTTCTTGGGGAGGTTTCAATGATGCGGTCATGAAAACGATTAAAAGAAGGAATAAGAGACTGAAAGTCAAGGCTATGTGTCAGGATTTTTTAATAAATATTGATGATTAATCAATAGCCAGAAAAGGGAACATATTATATAAAAGAATAGAAGGTTATATTTATATTGCAAACAGTGTAAAACATCTGAACACGTGTTTATATTGTGTGAAAGAATAAAAAAGTGTGTCAAGAAAGCATAAACGAAATTATTGCATAATATACAAATAATTGAAGATTTAATTATGTTTATGATTTTATATGGATATTATGAGCAAAAAATGAGAAAAAGTGATAGGAATATGTTTTGTGTTGTGTGGGACATTTGGAATGCTAGATTGATTGAAATTTTGTTTAATAGATTATTGGAATTTAGCAAGAATTTTCAGGAAAATAAGAAGGTGTTTATGGCAATGGAAGTGGGGGAAATTAAAGAGAAATTAAAGAACGTAAAATCTTTGTAATGAATATGTAAATATGTGGGTATGTAAAAATAATGTATGTGGTTTATAAATATTTGTAAGGAATGTATACAACTAGTAAAGGGTTCTTACCTTTTCAATAGGTGCCATGAGATCTTTTACATCAAACTGAGCTACTACCAACTCAAGCAGAGGGGGCCTTGGTTTAATATCTCATATGAAGGATGGCACACTCAGGAATACAACACCTGCTAATACTGTACTGTAATGTCACCTATCTGAAAATTAACCCATTCACCTAGAGTGGGAGTAGAACCCACAGACTTCTGGCACCAAAGGTAAGTGCATTAATTGTTGAGCCATTGCCAATGCAAAAAAATAAATAAATAATGCCTCACATTCCTGGGATGAGACAACATATCTGGGGTTTCCTATATAGAATCAAAGGGAAGAAGAAGTCCTTATAAGTTATGTTGAATGCAGTGTAAGTATGTGGCCATTTCTGGTTTAGGCCATAATGGTACCAGCACTTAAGGAGGGGGAGTGCACATTAGAATTATACAATGTTAAACACAGTAGTCTGACCACTATTATGTGCAAACTCTGAAGACTCCTAAAATGAAAATTATCAAAAATGACACAAGTCACAGGGGAACTACCCCAGGAAGAAATGGAGCAGTATGGATTTAGTAAATGGAAATCCTGTCATTTGAATTTTGCGGCATTCTTTGAAAAGGTAAAAGTAGCACTTGATAATGTAATGACACTGCATGAAGCTAATCCTACCCTTGTTAAGGAATCCAGTGCCATTCCATGTAAAAGAATATAATTCACAAGTAAATATCATTACAAGTCAATGTGTATGTAATTCTATGGATAGAACACTGGTTAAGCAACAGGATGCAACAAATCAGGGAGGGGACTTACCCATCCTTTCCAATGCAGTTACCAATGATATCCCATAGGTGTGTTTGCTGGGGCCACTGCTATTCAAACTTCTTATTCTTTCGGTTTTTCCCGGTTAGGGGTTGCCACAGTGGATCACCTGTCCTCTCATGATTGGCAGTGGAGTTTTACAGTGTCGAGTTGCCAGTCTGGCGCCCAACCTTCCACAGAAGGCCAACACACACGTGCACACACACTCATGTCTAGGGCCAATTTTAGAGTGTCCAATCCACCTACAACATGTCTTTGGGAGGAAACCGGAGCACCCAGAGGAAACCCACGCGACCAGAGGGAGGACATGCAGACTCCACACAGAAGGAGCACCCGGAGGAAACCCACGCGACCACAGGGAGGACATGCAGACTCCACACAGAAGGCACCCCAGCCGAGGATCGAACAGGAGAACTTCTTGCTGTGAGGCAGCAACGCTAACCACTAAACCACCGCGGCCTCCCTTGGCCACTGCTATTGAGACTATTCTTCTCAAATATAAAAGAGGGAAATGGGATCTCAATAATGAAATATATTGACAATTATAAACTGGGAAAGAGAATTACTTCATCAAAATACTCTGAATTCTTCAGAGATGGTTCCTACACAAAAATGTAACAATTTTGTTATTGTACAATCTGGGCCAAATAAATATCTGCATTTTGCTTTCCAGTACACATAATTATATTATAGTGACACACTGACACTTATCTCTGGATTTAATGAATTCAGAATGTTCCTATGTATGTATTTTTAGCTAGAAAAGTAATATTTCAGGTGTAATATTTCCACGCTATCAATGACCAGTGGTAGTTGTGATCATTTATATGTAAAGTACTTATGCTAAATGAACACATGTATATTTTAAGCATCATCAGAAAAGGAAATATGCAGAATTTTAAAATAATAAAATTAGTTACAGGTAAAGTTATAGAATGTAATTTGTTGTACAATAAAATTAGGATGCATTACTTTTACTTCACCACTTAGTGTTTATTTGCTTTTCGGGGACTATTTTATAGTTTTGCTTAGAAAAGTAAAGAAAATTACATTAGTAAAAGATTCTTAAAAATTTCAGTTTGTACTGCTACCAGTGTTTAACACACGAATAAATTGATATGCAAATAAACAAAGTGACAGTAAACAGCTTTACAAAGGCAATCTAAAATGCTGTAAGTGTGAGCATAATACTCTCAGCTTTACTTAGTCTGAATACTGTATGATGTGGATTACAACTTAATATTATAGATATAAAAAGAATTGCCTTGCTTTTTCATACCTTGTATGACATATGATAGCTAAACATTTCATAAGTGAAAATGCTTTGTTGTGCTAAAGTTAATAAAAACAGTCACCAAATGTTCTTTTTAAATATCTTTGCAAGGGTGATGAACTGAGTTTTGCATCTTCATTAAAGATGTGTTATATGAATAAGCAGTTAACCCCACAGACCTTTTGGAAGTTAAAATAATGATATTTTATTTGCCATTTGAGAATTACTATGATGTAAAAATGATCATGCTAAACTCTTTCATTGCCAGAATCCCCACTTTTCCCATATATAAACAGCATCTGTAGCTGTTATATCTTTCCCCATCTGTCACACAGTATGTAACAACAATAGTAATGTGTCAGCTTTTTTGTAGAAAAGAAGGCCTAATCCCAATTTTCATAATAAAAACCATTAAATGAAACATCTGTCTCCTTCCTTCCACTCACTCGCCCTCTCTGTCACACTTATGTAGATAAGCCTGAATTCTTAAAGCTGCTAGAGTCTGTCAGATATCTGCACTTGATGAGAACTGTAAATCTGAGAAATGGTGATTAGTAAAAATGACACAATGTCTAAAACATGACATCTATGCCAGGTTTTGTCAACTAAAATTCAAACATTAGTCCTGATTGCTAGGAATGCATATTTTAATATGTGTGCACGATGGCAGATATATGAAGCATGTTATGAGGATCGCCAGGTTTCTGGAAGTAAACTAGGATTATCTGTGCTATAATTTTCCTTCCTATAAAATGTTATCCATTTTATTGTCAGTAGTAGAAAAAAAAGCAGAAAGAAGTAATACCAGGAAAAACATAACAAGAGGCTATGTATATAAGCAGTCAAATAAATGTCAGTACAGTTAAAATGTTTTTATTTCCGATGTGGTTGTTTGATGCCAGAAAGGCATATATCATACATTTTTCATTATGGTTTCTATACTATACTCTTACATTAACTAATGGCACTAGATCTGAGTAAAGAGTTTTAATTCATTTAATAAGTAATAGCATGATTCTAATAGTTATTGAAGTCTGCTGTTTGAAAACTGAAATCAAAAGGCATAGTTGATGCTTTACTTCTCAACTTGTAGGCATTGAAAATTGGTGCAAATGCTCTTGAAAAGTAAGTATACCCAGCCAAAAATCCAGACATCTAATTAGCATAAAATACGAATGCCAAATAGCACATAACTCTTCCTGCTTCTAATAGGAATCTGGGATACTACTCGGAAACATATTTGAAAAACAGAACGTGACAAAGTGATGAAAAAAGGTAAGCACATTATCAGAGACAGTGCAAAATTCATAGACTTTAACTGTATTGTAAAATTCTACCACATGAGGTCATTTAGTTTTGCTACTGAAAAAAAGGAGACGTAAGATACTTTGCCTTCACATCCCCCACACTTTAATATACTGAAACCTTGACAGCACAGGCTATGAGAAAATATAAAATTCAAGAATATTCACTTGGCGAATAAACCAAGTCTTCTGATTCCTCTGTCTGTGTACCCTGAATGTTAAATGTGATCAGAAAGGCAGTTCAATGAATGAACATTTATCAAAAAACATTTCAATAACGGTTGTAAACAAAAGTCAGTGCCTGTCCAAACTATCACATGAGCTGAAGCAGCATGAATTCATGTAAATCTATTGATGCATTTGAAAGTCAGCATGGTGCATTTAAGAAAGGAATCAAGAAATTATCATATTTTATGGTTATATTAAATTCTAAAATAGAATTTCATTTAAAAAGAAAAAAAATGCAAAAGGAGGCAATTGAATTGTGGTTGGCAGCACATATATTATGTTAGAAATCATTTGTGGACTGCACATGCACGGATATATATATTTATATCACACACATACGCACACATATACACACACACACACACACACACACACACACACACACACACACACACACACACACACACCTAAAGAATTGCATTATTATAAGCTGTGGATGTACTTGTGTACTGCTGAATCAAAAATATTGACTTATTTTATGAATATGCATACAAAGGTAAGACTCACATCCAACAACTAACACTACCAAAAATAATGTAGCACTATCAATAATGCCAAATGAATAATTATTGTTGATCAAAACTTGTCTTAAATCTCTAGAGTATGGTTGTACATGAGAAATATGCTGCTCATTCCTGAAAGATCAGTCATCATCCTTTGTTTCTTACTAAGCAGACATATTAATATTAATAGCTTTCTTCTCCTTTTTTCAACTCAGATTAACTATCCAGAAAAGCAAGTTTATATATATATATATATATATATATATATATATATATATATATATGTGTGTGTGTGTGTGTGTGTGTGTGTGTGTGTGTATGTGTATAAAATGAAACCAAATGTCTAAAAAGCATCTCTTGTCTTGTCTTTATTGGATAGTTTTATAATTTAAGTGCATTTATTCATTGCTCAGAGCACTTGCATATGTTTTTAGGAGCAGCAGTTAATTACATCATAATGTGTTTTGGCTGCCTACAATTTTTACATACCAAATTTACTCTCTCAGTGCAGATGCTTTTAATCTGTGCTGGTACCTTCTGTTATTCTGATTAGATTTTAAATGATCTGCCTTTGTGAACCTGTGTATCTTCTATTCAGCTTTTATTTATTGTATCCTTTTTGACATGTAATTTGACTTTCTGCTTGCCTCTGTCACCAGAATCATGGTAGAAACAGGGTCTGTTGAAGTAGCCAGCCCACCCATTTAAATAAATGAATAAATAATAGAGATAATATGCATGTCTCCATCTATTCAAGTCATTACCTCCCTCAAAAATAACAGCAGCAGTTTCACAAAGAGAGACTGATATAATCAAATCAGTTATTTGGTAGGTTTTAAACCTCAATCTCATTTTGGGGCAAAACTATTAAAACAAGTAATCAACAGCAAATAAAATAAACAAAATAAATTCAAAATTATATAAATTACACATCATACTACATTATGTTTGTTGAAAAAATACATTTAAAATGGTTGTGACATATAAGTAATTTTTAAGTCAGTTGCCTAATGGAAACATGGCATTCTTTATTATCTTGGAAATAGGCCTTATGAAACAAATTAGCCTTCAAAGATCTCTTAAGGCTCCCCTCGTGCACCCCTTGATCTGAGAACTCTTCCCCTATAGCCCTGCTAACTGTATAACCTAGCTCTGAGGCTGCTCTGCCTCAGAGTAGATGGGCATAGCTTGAAGTACCTTGGACTTGGTATTCAGTAATCTCCTTCACTATTGCAGGCTTAGAATTTTGATTATGTCACAATTGCAGTCCTCAGAATTACAGCAGGTATCTGAGTATTCAACAGGATATTGGTTCAGTATGCAAAATATTTTTTTACTGAATATTCAGGTTCCAGACAAGTATTTTGTAGTAGCTACTTGTCTGTTAAGAGGAGTGATCAGATTTCCTAGTAGTACACCAAATATTCTTTTATATTTGAAGGAACAATCCATGTAAGGTACATAAGTACTAGCACTTGATACTGAAGCAGAGAGGTCATCGCAACCAGTGTAAGTTACACAATAGGTAGCAAACAACGACCACAGTATCCAAAAAGTTCTTTAATAAAATCTCTGACGTCTCGGCCAAAGCCTTCAAGGAGAATAAAATTGTATACAAGCATCCACATTTTATAACAAACTAGTAACTCAATTAAACAATTAAGCAATTAATTAAGCAACACTCTCCAATTGAACTCAGCATTGAGCCCACAAGGAGACATAGTTTTATACTTTAAAATAAGCAGAGCTTCTTTTTGCAGTAACACAGTTTTAACATCCTGCTGACAATACATTATTGGCTTAACTTGTTCTAAAATAGTGGCTTTTAAACCTTCACTATTTCTGTTATGACATTCTAAAAAATGCAAAGCTACAGGGCTTTCAATATTACCATTCTTAATGTCCCTTATATGCTCTAACAATCTCAGTCTGAAGGCCCTTTTTGTTTCTCCTATGTAATACATATTACATGGACAACATAGAGCATAAATAACCCCTACTGACTTACAACAAAACTGCTTAACAGGAGTAAACTTAACATCATTAATAAATGGAAAGCATGATGTGATATATTTGCAACCTTTGCAATTTCCACAAGGGAAAGTGCCAACTTGGCATGGTTCTTTATATAATGAAGGTGGAGGCAAAATAAATTTACTTTTAACCAAAAAATTTTTTATATTTCTACCTCTCCGATAGGAAAATTGTAAATTAACATTCAGCCACTGTTCCACATTTTAAGGTAAGCAGTTTTGTTGTAAGTCAGTAGGGGTTATTTATGCTCTATGTTGTCCATGTAATATGTATTACATAGGAGAAACAAAAAGGGCCTTCAAACTGAGATTGTTAGAGCATATAAGGGACATTAAGAATGGTAATATTGAAAGCCCTGTAGCTTTGCATTTTTTAGAATGTCATAACAGAAATAGTGAAGGTTTAAAAGCCACTATTTTAGAACAAGTTAAGCCAATAATGTATTGTCAGCAGGATGTTAAAACTGTGTTACTGCAAAAAGAAGCTCTGCTTATTTTAAAGTATAAAACTATGTCTCCTTGTGGGCTCAATGCTGAGTTCAATTGGAGAGTGTTGCTTAATTAATTGCTTAATTGTTTAATTGAGTTACTAGTTTGTTATAAAATGTGGATGCTTGTATACAATTTTATTCTCCTTGAAGGCTTTGGCCGAGACATCAGAGATTTTATTAAAGAACTTTTTGGATACTGTGGTCGTTGTTTGCTACTTGCTGCTTGCTACTTGGTGCCTTTTCGTTGTTTTTGATAAGTTACACAATAGATTTGTAAACACTGTTAATAGTACCACCAAAGCATTCTACCCTGCTTGTAAGTAGCCGCAAACATGTCTATTCAGTACAAAGTGAAGGCATGACATTTCATAGGTTCAAAGGCAAGTACTAGGCTATCTGCCCTTACAGGCAATTTTAAGCTTAGTCAATTTCCTTGATAGGTGAGAATTAAAGCCTGTACCTTGTGTCTGTAAGGTAAACACCTTAACCATTATGACAACTCCAGCCCAAAGGTAAGAATCAAACACTTGATGTTGTGTCTGTGAGGTAAATACTTTAACTATTATGCCAACCCCTATACCCCATTTATGATCCAGTCACAAAGAGGCAAATGGATCCATAATATTTGCAAGGTTTTCTGATGGCAATTTTTTCTTTTAGTTTTACAATACTCTTCAGATGTTAAATAGATGATCTAAAACATGATGCCTAAATGAAAGATCAGCAAAGCACATGGTCAGGCTACTCACACAAGGTACAATCTTTGGTGCATTACACTTCTACACAAGAGATGAAGAAGGACAAGGAGCTGGAGATGACCTTACAGTAGGAAGACTTGTCACTGGCTCTATTACATTAGGTTAGAGTTTTACATGCCTACTCCCATTTACTAAAATATAGTCTTCAAGACAGATGATGCTCATTTCTCAGAGAGTCAGAGATAGAACTGAGTACCATCAACATAACTCTGGTATCGCAAACTTCTTCATTGACCATGATTACTCTGAATGAAAAAGATCAAAAAGATAAGAGCCCTAAGGAACCCAACATCATACTGGATTGCTCATGGTAGAATGGAAAGATCACTCCCAGAAACTACTCTCCAAGTGTGTCACAAGAGGTAAAAGATATCCTGAATGGTGAGATAGTCAATGATTCTCTTCCTTAAAAGATACACAATACTAAATTTAATAATGCTAATCAGCTCACTGAAGTCTTCAATTCATTTTTAACATCTTATTTTAAAGGAAAATGTGTTTATACTCTACAACAATAAAAATAAAAGGTGTATGAGGGGGAATAAATGTAAAACTAGAGAAATACACATTTTATATAGTTGAACAGACTTGATCATAACCCCCAAGAATAGGTTATTCTTTCTTATTTTTTCATTCAAGTAAATTTGCATAACGTTTGTCTACTTTAACAATGCAAATGAATTTAAAGGCATCTGCTAACTTATTCTAATTGAATCTCATTTGATCCTTAATCTGAACAAGTATATCTAAGACTATTTTGGAAATTTCCATCAAAGTTTGACCTCAGGCAATCCTGGAATATATATTTCTAACCAAAAGCGTTACATTTTACCATTAAAATTCAGAGCATAAACCAAGAGCAAAATAATAAAAAGTGCATAAATAAAAAAATAAACAAATAAAACAAGATATAGTTTGATAATTACAGCTGAATGCATCTGAGCACTTCTGTAAGTTTTAAACAATATGCAAAAAATCTTTTTCTTTAAAAGTATTAATTTCTCTCTCTCGCCAGCTAATGACAAATTTGTAGTCAAGTGTCTAAAAACTTGCAAGCAAAGGTTTGTATTATTCAACATCCTTTTTTCTTTAAATTATGTTTTATTTTAGTGTATGTTATACATTAGAAGTAGTAGTTGTCTATTTTAATTAGAGAATTTGCTAAAAATGTAAAATTATTAGAAAAATAAACAATTTATATGTTAATATGCTATGGGACTATAAACTGCTTTATATTACTGTCAGCAATGCTAATTTGCTGCCTGTAGCATGTATAGTATGTTTGTTAATATTCGAAAAAGATAAATTAATAAAGTTAACTTCAGGAAATACATAATTCCAATAAAATATGAAAATAGTTATATTGCTTAATTTCTGCCTTCCTTGCTACTGCTGTTTGAGGTCTCGCAGCATATTGTTTATTGCAATTATATTGTTGTAGTAAAATCTGAAAAAAAATGAGTGATCTATACATTTAGAAAGATATATTTAACTTCCCACATGTAAAGGCAAGCATACATTATGTTATGTATGCATTTATTTATATATTATTTATTTATTTGACATTTGTTTTCCAGGAGAGTCCAACTGGGACGATATCCCATTTTCAGCCAAGGCCTAGGAAAAAAGGGAAGAAAAGCTCTACATTGACACAATATGGTTACCATTAAATAAAGTTATTACAAAGTCTAGTACAGAAGAATGACATATTAACTTAGTAAAATTTGCTGATAATCTACAAATATATGATCGAGGAAATACAGGGCTGAATTCTGAAAGGTTACTGCAAGGTGTAAGCTTTGTGTATACTTTGCTGTAACCATTTCTGATTCATTCAGAGCACAACCATGGGAGGTGCAGCTCCACAGTGGACTGTCTCTGCAGCCTACCACAAATGCTAATGAGGCATTCTAGGAGAGTGGTCCATGCTTTTTATCCATGTGATCTCCCCACCAAAAGGCCTGTTCTAAGGTGTTTATGCAGTTGACTGATTCAGAGAATCATTCAGCTGAATATTTTACCTTGGCTACCAATGTTAATAAATATGTCCAAAAGTTTGCTTTCACCTAATCGTGTTAGGGGTAAGTGCCAGGGATTTTTATTTGGCAGGAAGTATTAGGGTGTGTGTGCATGTGTGTTATGTGTGTGGCAGCATGTCTGAGAGAATGTCAAGGTATGAGTGGTGTAAGGTGTGTGTGTGTGTGTGTGTGTGTGTGTGTGTGTGTGTGTGTGTGTGTGTGTGTGTGTGTGTGTGTGTGTGAAGAACTGGGGGTGGAGTGTGAATGGATGAGCATACCTGTGAGTGCAAGCAAGTGGGGTGTGCTCTGTGTGTGTGTGTGTGGGGGGGGGCTACCATGCCCCCACAATTCCCTAGACTAACAGGAAAATCCTGCAACACTGGGGGGGGAGGTGAACAAGACACCGGGGATAACTCTTTATAGCGTGCCTTAAAATGCTTAAAATTAACAGAACATAAGTTTTGTGGCAGAAAATATTTGGGAAGGTGGCACAAAAGACTCCAAGGATAACTGTTTATATCATGCCTTAAAGACACTAAAAAAGATTCAACCGCTGTACTCTTGGCAATCAGAGACAGCACACTAGTCCTCTGTGCCACCATTAGATAAGAGATGTGCTGCTAAATATTTACCTATCACTTTGCAAATAAAAACAAAATTAAGTAAAATGTGTGTGTTGGGGGGGTCAAAACCTGCACCCTTAACACAGATAGCCTGTTAAGAAGAAACCTTAGGACACCACACTAACATATCAGTTTGTATAGTAGTTTTTTTTTTTTTTTAAATATAAGAAGTATGAAACAATAGTGTTTGGCATTATTCAATGATTGCAACAGTGCATGAGTTACAAGGGGCAGGACATCTATGAGAAGCAACATTAGGAGCTGTTTGCAAAATCAGGAAGATTTGAAAAGGATTGGAGTGTGTCCATATGTAGGGAAGCTTAAAACAAAACCAGGAAGAACAATAGAAGATATCACTGACAATTTTTAAAGGATTTCTTTGGCTCACAGAAAAGGTTAGTAGAGCAACAGGTCTAGCATCACAATGTACTTTACAATTACTAAGAAGAAAGAAACTCTAATGCCTGGCATTACTGACTGAGCTACTGTAATCATGTGTAACGTCCAAGGGACAGGAAAATAATAAGAGAATACATCAGGGACTTCTGTCAACCTAGGTACATGTATGCATGTCAGCATGTGTATGCTTGCGCGCGTGCGCGCGCGTGTGTGTGTGTGTGTGTGTGTGTGTGTGTGTGTGTGTGTGTGTGTGTATGTGTCAGAAAAGTTATGAGTAAGGGTTAATGGGTACGTGCCATTATATCTGTGTTTTGTATTCAGTGAGTTTACAGTAAGGTGACATGGTGTGTGTTTGGTGTGTACTTTATGAAAGGTGAGTGTGGGCTGTAGGAAGGTTGTGTGAGATTGGTATTTGTGTGGCTCTGTGACCATCAGTGGGTCAAATGGAGGATGCTAGTGAAAAAACTTGAAGCAAAATCTATTCTTATGTAAACTGTAACACTCAAAATATGTTACATTTGTACACTGAAGTTAAAATTGAATTGCAGTTCATGACAACAGACTGGTACATTGTACACAGGTTTTCAAAATGATGGATAAAGGTAAGGCATGTTTTAATGGATCAATTTATTTTATAAATAACATTTTACAAAGCAGTACTGTGAAATAGAGAACATACATGCTAAAAATAGCAGCATTAATATACTGTTAAGTATAAGCATATTACCGTTCTGCTGTTCTTCTTTAACAACTTGCTATAAGCAGGTGCGATAACATATGCTACAATGTTGCATAGTATCAAGAAAACTATATGATGAGTTCCATGTTCAGAGTGACACAATTTATGTGGCCATTTGTGCCAATATAGTTGTTGATGAGTAAATCAGAAAGAAACATCTGTTACATTTGGGACTGAGGCCAATTTTCAAAAACACGAATGAACAATGCTTTTTAGGTGAATAGGCAGAATACAGACCCCCCCCCCCGGAATCAGCAAGCTCTGCACGGAGTGCAGGAATAGTGCAAGAGCTGCTGCATGCAATATCATTGACAAGCGATCCAGGAACGAGCTCCCGGGACATGTATGAGTGCTCCTACACTATTTCTAAATGGACACCACTGCTATATGCTAATTACCCCACTTGCTGGAGAAAACCATGCAAATGATGTGAATTAGCAATCCAGGAAGCAGGCAGGCATCTGTGCAGGAATAGTGTAACCTGCAGAAATGTATTTAGTTACTAACTGAATACATTTCTGCAAATTACAAAATGGAAGCATGACAGCTCCAAAGAAAGCATGTATTCAATGTAGTAAGCATGCCAATGGCCAAATATATGGCCATTGGCATGAGAAATAGTTGCAAAAGTATAAAAAATAACTTTCATTTTTTTGGAGCTGATTCCGGCCGTTTAAGCATAGGGCAGTGGTGTGTAAATGGGATCAGGCCGAAAATATTAAAAAAAAGTTGGAAATAAGCTTTTAAATCAAAATCAGCATTTTGCCATGATAGTCAATGGCGTGCATAGGACAACAATACCAGGGAATAGTGGTTGCTAAGGGGGAAGGCTCAGTGTGAGTGTGGTAACTATGAATTAGCATTCTGTTTTATGCAAATGAGGGGATTGATGCTGAATCACAGAACTCCTCTCAGTGTTAGCTTGCACCCAACCTTGTAGGTGTAGCAACACCTTGGTATACGTATAAGAGGTAAATGACCCCTTAAGGGGGAGTGTCATGCATACTGTAAGCTTATTGGAGCTCTGTGATCTGTGTTTGCCCTTAGGTTCATAGGTTCATAGGTAGGTACTAGGCTATTGGCCCTAGGGCCTATATAAGCCTAGCTAAAAAGGTACCCTGTCTTTCGCCACCTAAGAAAATTATTTTCCTATGCCCCTGTCGAGCAGAGCCACAGAAATGATCCCCTAGGTGAATTTCCTATTTCCCATCCAGTCATCAAGATTTTTCTTGAAGAGTGCTAATGAAGAGCTTTGTTTGATATAGATAGGTAGTTTGTTCCAGAGTATGGGAAGTCTCTGGGACAGGAATCTATCCCTCCAGCATGTTCTGTTTATTGTGATGACAAGGTTTAGGTCCCTAGAGCATGTAGCTTGGAGGGACTGGGATTTCTTTAAGTGGAGCATGTCCAACAGCTCTGGGTTTGACATAGCTTTATATGTTAGGCAGAGATCACCTCTGAGTAAGCGATATGCGAAGGTGTAAAGCTAGAGTTTTTTGAGAAGGTCTGCATAGGGCATCTGCTTGAGGCCTGTAATCCTCTTTGTGAGGTATTTCTGCGGCCTTCCCAGTTGTTGTAGATGTCTTGTGAGGTACATACTAAAAGGGGCGTTGTACTCAATAATGGGTCTAAGGAGTACCGAGTAGAGGGGAACAATGACCTCTTTTTTCCTGGATGAGAAACCTTTTGTGATGAAGTGTGCCACCTAGAAGGATTTCCTGACTAATGTGGCGATGTGATTATCAAAGGAGAGACTGCTGTCCACCTGTATCCCAAGGTCTCTTATCACACTTTCAGTGTTAAGTAGACTATCGCCTATGTGGTAGTTCATGGGTACAGAGTTTTTACCAAAGGGGATGACAATGCACTTTTTGGCATTGAGCTTGAGGTCATGGCTTTGACACCAGGCATCTGTCTCAGTGAGGCCCTTTTGTAGGATGTCCACATCGTTAGGAGTTTCAGTTATGGCTCCTAATTTGCAGTCATCTGCAAACTTTATTAGCCAAAGACCTTCTGTGTTAGCCTGTACTTCAGAGAAGTAGATACCAAACAGGAGAGGACCCAGGACTGAACCCTGTGGTATTCCACTTGTCACTGGTCTGAAGTTGGATTTGGAGTCTGCTACTTTCACAGTGTGGGTTCTGTCAGTGAGCCAGTTGGCAACCCATCTTATGAAATAGGGATTTATACCTAGTTTAGTGAGTTTATCTATAATTCCAGAGTGGGGGATGGTGTGGAATGCCTTGCTGAGATCTAGATAGGCTGTGTAAACCACCTTACCCTTGTCTACGGCTTTGGTGACTGCTTCAAAGAAGTCTATCAGGTTTAGGAGACATGATCTGCCTTTTACAAACCCCAACTGGGTGGGGTCCAGAGTTTGGAGATTACCAATGTCTTTGTTTATAAGTTCCATGATGATACGTTCCAAGGCCTTGCAGACCAGGCTCGTCAGGCTAATGGGGCAGTAGATCCCAGGGTCCGTGGTGACTCCCCCTTTATGGAGTGGGAAAACCATCACTGTGCACCATTCAGTGGGCACAAAGCCTGAGGTGAGGCTATGATAGAACATGGTACTTAGGTGGGGTGTCAGTTTGTTCTGTAGTTTGTGTAGAACGCAGCCTGGGATGTTGTCAGGTCCCATGGATGCTGTGTTCTTGGCTTTGGAGTTTTTTACCTGTGCAGCAGTGATTACAGGAACTTTGCATTCTTCCAGTATAGAGATGGGCCCTTTAGGGGGTGAGAGGGGGGTAAAGTTAGCATTAAACCTATCTGCCATGATGTTGGCAATGTCTTTTGGTTTTATATATTTAGTGCCATTGTGCTGTAACTCAGAGCAGATCTGAGTGCTGCCATTGAGATTTGTGACGTAACTATAGAATGCTTTGTGGTTGTCCTTAGAATCAGTGGTGATTTTGTTTTCGTAAGAAGCTTTGGAGGATTTTATGAAGGATCTCAGCTTCTTACTGAGGCTGACCAGGGAGTTCCTCCAGTCATGGTATTTTACTCTTTTTTGCAATCTTTCTTCTGTTGTAGAATTTGTTTATGGCAGGGGTTGGAGGATAGCATCTTGGTTCTGTTAGGGATAGCATGATCCATGCACTCGTGTAAGTGCTTATAAAGTGCATTTGTATATGATTCAGCAGTCGTACCTCTATTGTCCATCTGCATGGGTGCCATGAAGTTTGCCAATTCTGTCTTAAGAAGTGTGAAGTTGGCTTTGGAGAAATTTTTTATGGTGGTTTCCCTAATGGGGGGTGGGGGCGGGATGTGGATGTCTAGGGTGATTAGCTTATGGTCGGATCTGACCAATGAGGAATTGACCTTTGGTGTGGAACACTGGTTGCCCATGTTGGTAATGACAAGGTCTAGGATATTGCTGCCCCTGGTGGGGGTGTGGATAAGTTGATCCAAAGTGTTGGAATTTATGAATTCCAGAAAATGTTGAGCAAAAGAGTTGATACATGAGTAGTTTCCCCAGTTAATGGTGGGATAGTTGAAATCACCCATTATTAGGGTGTTGGGTTGTACCTTAATATTTTCCAGTGTATCAAGAAATGAGGAGTGGGAATCCTGGGGCATGGGTGGGGATCTGTAGCAAGCTACAATTTGGATTGCAGTCTTGCCCAAAGTTAGTTGCACTTGGATAATCTTGGCTGCATTATGCTGAGCACTCTGAGGAAGGCTGTGGTGTATACCAGCCAAAACCAGTTTGTTTTTTCATTGAATAAACATTATTTCAGTCTCACAGTTTGCTGGCTCATCTTTTGGCTTTTGGATTTCATATTACTGGAGCCGTGCAATTGTCTTTCACCCAGGGGGATTCCTTTGATGTCATACCTGCCTGGTCTACAAGATCAGAGAGCTCCTCCATGTCTCTTTTCATGTAGTCCAGGGAGGTACATCTCAGGTCAATCACACCAACATAGACAATGACAGAGTTGTATTTGTACTTGTTGTGGAGTGACCTGAGTGCATGTGTTATGTGGCAGATCCAGGCACCCGACAGGCAGCTCACAGTAACTTTCTCCTTGTTTAGCCTGGTGAGTGGAGCATCAGTGTGCCTGACTATAGAGTCACCTATGACTAGAGTGTTGGGTATGTTGTTGTGCCTTATGGTCTGTAGTTGAGTGGCACACTGAATTTGTGGGCTATGTGTCATTTGGGTTGTGCTGGGGGGTGGAGGTTACTTGCATTTCTGCTTTAGAGGTCTCTGTTGCTTGGGCAGATGTTTATTGAGAACCTCCATGAATGTAGGTGTGTGTTTTGTGTTTCTGTGTGTGTGTGTGTTTTGGTGGTGTAGGTTTTGAGGGACTATGTAATGTGTGTGGTGTGGTGCAAGTGTTTATCTTCTCCTCTTGACTATCTAGTCCAGTCTTGGGTGAAGAGAGCTTTGCTTCCAGTTTGGCTATATAAGTGCATCTCTCACAGGTTGTAGTGTTGGGTGGTAGGAGGAGAGGGTTGTCTGTGTACATGAGGCAATTGCCGCATTGCCCCAAGATGCTCAGATTCATCAGATAGACAGGAGAAAACACCGGGAGCTGACCCTTAAACATGCCTGGATAGGTGCTTATTTATTAAGTACTAAAAACTGTTTTCCTCTAGACAAGTGAGGAAAGTTGAGTGATGTAGTAATTTGTAGCTTATTTAGTGCTTACAATGAGTTCTGAACAAGTGCTGAGCTTAAAGAAACAGATTTGAGTGCTAAAACTAAAGAGCTGGCTAGTTCTAAGTGAAAATTTTAAGAGCAGACTTTATGGCGCTGGGAGTAGTTTAACCCTAGCTAAGCAGCGATGCATAAAGTGTGTATATGTATATATATATATATATATATATATATATATATATATATATATTTTTTTTTTTATATATATAACAGTAGCAAATGAGCAAACTGATTTAAACAAATTACCAGTTAACCAATAAAAGCTAAGCACACCTAAGGAAGGGGGTGTGTCTGAGGCTGCCTAGCAGTGTTTCAGTGTTTACATTGCCTAAACAGGTGTGCGCGCTGTGCACCGGGTTTTAAACAAAAAAAAAAAAAAAAGAAAAGAAAAACCAGGAAATAGCAGCTCTGTTCACAATTGAGCACTGGGTATGTGCGCCACTCCTCGAGGCTGAAACGGGAAGGCAATAGGAAGGGAAACAGCAGTAGGAAGGCAATCAAGGAGAACTAGCATAGCTAGCAGGTGAAATGTATCAGAATCAGCCAGTTACACAGGCAGCATCCCAGCCCAGCACAGTACTATAAACTATGCAAACACCTCCAGTCTGTTTTTACCCACAAACTCTACACCACCGGTGTAAACAGATGGGGAAATTTTACCTGACAAAACTAACAAAATGTTGGGGCTGCTGTCGCTCTCACACATCGATATGTGGAAGAGGCTGTGGGTGGTGAGAATGTGAATGCTGATGACCAACCCACAGTGAGGAGAAGGAGAAGAGTGTACAGACCCAGGGTAACCTACCAGGGGCTACATGAGCTGGAGATAGTGGAACGCTATAGGGTGGACACGAACATTCTACAGCAAATTGCTGAGTTGTGCCAGCCACGCCGCACACACAGAACCAACAGAGGGGGAACCCATCCCAGTGGATACCAAGGTATGTGTAGGCTTAAGAATACTAGCCACAGATACCTTCCAAAGGGCAACTGGGGATATCATGGGGATCTCATAGGCATCAGCATCCAGGGTACTCCACCAGTTCCTGGATGCCATGTCAGCACATGCCAGTGAGCACATATATTTCCTCAACACCCATGAGATGTTGACCAGCAATATGCATCTCTTCCACCAAACAGCAGAATACCCTGAGGTAGTGGGTCCTATAGACTGCATGCACATACACATCAAAGCACCATCCAGTAAACGGGATAGGGCCTACATAAACAGCAAGGGCTTCCCCTCCATCAACTGCCAGGTCATGTGCGATGCCCAGGGCATTATCTTGAATGTGTGTGCTGGCAGCCCTGGAAGCTGTCATGACTCCCACATCTGGCATATGACACAGCTGTACCAGTTATTTGCCAGTGGGGACATCCCATATGGCTACCTAGTGGGAGATGCTTGTTACGCACTGGAGCCGTGGCTGATGACACCCATCAGAAATGCACACACACCCAAACAAGAACTCCATAATGAGGCACACTCACAAACCAGAATCATAATAGAGCATGTGTTTGGGATGCTCAAGTCATGGTTCTGCTGCCTGGACATATCCAGTAGAGCCTTGCAGTACTCTCCAGCGACATGTACGCAAATGTTCATAGTATGTGCCATGCTACACAATATGATCCTGCGGAAACAGCTGCAACAGGAACAGCACAGGGCAAGGCCACATAGCCTCTCACCATTGCCAAGGCCATCACAGGCACAGAGGGATTTGGAAGAGGGACAACCTGAGCCTGCCCATGTAGGCAGAAGGAGGCGTAGGCAGAAGGAGGCATGCTCAGTATGCCCAGACTCTGGCAAAGAGGCAAAGCATAACACATACACTGACATGGTAGGGACCCAAGGAATGACACCTCTCTCTGACTCGCACATACAGTAAAAGGGATGCCAAACATGACACTACCTGTGCTTTACCATGTACAGGCAGTGTACTATATGCGTCCGACATAGTCATCCCTCCAGCACTGTCTTCAATATTGGCACAGCCACAAAGTAAGTCACTCTTCCTATCAATTGCTGAATGGAGTAGTATGTTCTGCTAGTTGTATCTATGGTATGGGTGTGAGCATGCAAGGGAATCGGGTGGCTGAATGGGATGGCAGCAGATAGTGGACACATATATGGGCAGCATGAAATCCAATATTGAATGACCTGCTGCTAAATTCTGATTCTGCACAGACTGCTCTATTTTTTTTTCAGAGGCTCTATAAGTAGCTAGTGACTTTACTGAATTTCTGTGGTAATATTTGTGTTTAAACTGAAACTGTACCTAGAGAAAGTGTATAATCAGAGCTCCTACTTGCTGCATGTGTTTTTAATGTTTAAATTGCACACACACATTGAAGAAGTGCTTTTATGAATTGAATAACTTGGGCTAGCTATACCTGAAGTGTTTTTACTGGCAATTTTCTAGTTGTACAATTGATTTAGTTTTTCTGGTATATCTTTAAAATCTGGCAAGTGTTTATTTACTGCATTGCTCTCTTGCTTAGGTTTCCTAGCTATAAATCTTAGTTCATTCTGAAATGTGCTACTTTACCCCCTCACCCTCAAACCTTTCTGAATGTATTATTATAAAATAACTGCCTGTTGTTGCCTTCATGCTTACCCTAGAATTTCTGCTTTTCTCTTTTCCTAGTTGAACTCTACAGTTCCCTACAAAATGGTGTCTACAGGACTGCAATCAGTTTCTCTCAGCATTTAAGCAGAGTAGGTTGCACACAAAAAGCATTTGTTAAGCTTTCACTTACAGTGCTGTGTAATTAAGCAGGTCACCATTTTGGTCAGCCATAGGGCTCTTTTTTCTACTTGAGTGTTTGCCTCCTTCCCTTGTAACTTAAGTAAACTGACTCTTACATTAAGAGCTATAATACTTACCTTATAGCTTTAGGACACCTTAGGAAACCTTGTAAACTGCAATAGCCCCGCTATGTTTCCCCTTGCTACGCTCGGGCTCTTTTCGCTCCCCTCCCTGCCCCAATTCCCTCCCACCCCCAGTACCTCTAAATTTATAGTACTATAGCCACACACCCACTTTCTAGATCCTATCTGATTTCATCTGGGATAATTCCTCCCACCCCCATTCTTCTACCTACATTTTAATAGCACCTATTAGCTTTCATCTGGCATTCTCCCATCCCCCTTCCAGTACCTTTACCTCACCACTCTATCTTCTGATGTTGCATCACCAGGTAAAACAGTTCCTTAACTCACTAGCTGAATCACAGATAATGATATACTCCTCTTTACTACCCCTCTTGTTTGCACCATACCTCCTTACCTTGTATGAAAACCAGTTTCTCACAGGATTTCAGGTCCCATAAGGCCATACTATCACCCCAGCTGTAAATCCTCCCACCGTCAATCATACTTACAGTACCAGATCCTATCCAACATCTTGTTCAGTGTATCAACATCTCAACCCCAGGCACATTAGCTCTAGATCCAAATACTACTACAAACTAATAAACAAATTCCTGAAGTTCATCACCAAGTATAGACTCAACCTTATACTTGGTGGTGATATTCACCCCAACTTTGGCCCACCCACTTCAGATACACATACCCCCTCTACTTGTAATCTAAGCTACAAACCTACAATTAATAGGCCAACTAACTCTCTCCTAGCCTGTCATCTCAATATTAGAAGCATTAATAACAAGGTATATGAATTGCATGCACTTCTGGATGTCCACTCCCCTGAGATTCTCTGTTTATCTGAAACCTGGTTAAAACCTAACACTAAAGACAATGAAGTGTTAACACCTGGGTATAACATACACAGGCTGGATCATTCTTCGAGGAAGGGGAGTGGGGTAGCTGCACTCTATAAATCTGAGTTAAATGTCACTATAGATGTAATACAACCACCTCAGATTAATAACTCGGAGATTCTTGCCACCAAATTGCAACTTAATAAAAATAAATGCATTAATATCATCTGTATGTACATTCCCCCAGGTAACAATATATCTATACTTGAAGATATCCTGCACTGGCTATCATGTCATTACCCCCAAGAAACCCTACTACTTGGAGACTTTAGCATAGACTGGGGCACCTGTTCCTCAGAATCCCCAACCACCCATATTAACCTGCATGCATTTACACAAATTATATCCACCCCTACCAGGATAGGTAAACTCAACCAAAAAGAAAGCATGCTTGACTGGGTACTCATAAATAGTCACCCCCAACTGTACACCTCTGGTACCCTCCTTGATGGCCTAAGCGATCACCTTCTCACATATGTAATTAAGCACAAAGCCATTAATTCCCAACAACCCTTACTCAGAAAGGTTAGAAACAATAAAAACTTTGACCCTGCCAAACTCATGTAATTGGTCTATTCTAAAACACATCCCCTTAGAGGAAGCAGTAGCATACTTTAACAACAAATTCCTTGAGATCCTTGATTTGCATGCACCTGTTCGTTCAAAGAGAACCAAGGCAAAAACTGTGCCATGGCTTTCTAAAGAGTCTAAACTCAAAATTACCCTTAGAAACAAAGCATGGGCTTTATGGCATTCTTCTAAAGACCCCCAAGATCACATTAAATACAGGCAATCCAGGAACAAAACCAAAAAATCAATTTTACAAGACAAAAAACAATACTACTGTAATTTACAGACAGTAAATCAAAATAACCCTCAGAAGTTTTGGGTAGGTTTAAATAATCTACTACATCCTGGACAATCCCTGCTGCTACTATTGATAAAACCCCTGAAGATGTTTCTGACAGTTTTAACTGATTCTTTACTGAGACAATTCAAGCCCTAGCTAGCCAACTACCTCCTAGCTCCCCTGGTCCTGACAGTAGCACTCATAGAAACCTACTCGCATTCAGCTTCCAACCAGTCGCCACTTCACTTATCCGTACCTTGATCAAAAAATTAAAACCCACTAAACTTTCTCCTGATCAACTCCCTGCCGAGTACCTACAAAAATCAGCTGATGCTATTGCTTACCCCGTCTCAATACTAATCAATCGAACCATAGTAGAAGCTAAAATTCCCACCATCTAGAAAATATCCTATGTAATCCCACTTTACAAAGGAAGCAGCTCTACTGAATCCTCCAATTATAGGCCAATAGCTATACTCTCTCCACTTGCAAAGATTATGGAAAAATGTATTCATAGACAACTCATGCACCACCTAATCCAGAATCACCTTATGGCAGACACAGCATGGCTTCCATCCTCATCACAGCACTACTTCAGCCCTCCTAGCCTTTACCAACACCATAAACCATAATCGCAACAATAATTATATATCATCAGCCCTCTTCTTGGGTCTTTCCAAGGCATTCGATATGGTTGATCACCAACTTTTAATCCACACCCTGCAAACATTCTGTCTAGATACTAGAGCCCTACAATGGTTTTAATCCTACCTGAATGGTCGACAGCAAGCTGTCCTCTGGCAGAACAAACTCTCTAACCTTCTACCCAACACCCTTGGAGTACCACAAGGCTCTATACTAGGGCCCTTGCTGTTCTCCATCTTCATTAACGACCTTTATACTGTCATCCCAAAAGTCAGCTGTATCCAATATGCTGATGACTCTACTCTAATTTGCTCAGCCACATCTCCAATAGAGTTATGGTCAGCTGCCCAGACCACCTTTAATACAATAGAAAACTGGCTTTCTGAACGTCATCTGATCCTAAATCCCCAAAAAACTAAAATGCTGTTATTTTCACCAACACGTAGGTCTACCGCTTTCACCTTTACCATAAATTCAAATGATGGCACAATAATCTCCCCTGACCCCTCTACAAAACTATTAGGTGTCATCATAGACAATAATCTAAAATTCGACCTACATGTTAACCAGACTATCAAAACCATCAATAAAAAACTAGGGTCACTTTACAGAATAAAAGCCTTCCTAACCCCTCCAGGTAAAATTGCCATAGCTCGCTCTCACTTTCTTTCAACCCTTCTGTATGCATCCCCTCTACTCTCAAATTTAAACAAGACTGTCCTTAACAAACTCTCAATTTGCTACAACCACATTTCCAGGTTTGCCACTGGGCTGCCTTTTAAGACACATCATTGCATCAATCTAAATCAGCTTGGGTGGCTTGAACTACCCAGCCTAATCCAGTATAACCAACTGATTATGGCCTATAAAATCCTCTATAATCCGGACAATACTCCTGCACTTAAAAATATTATCACCCCCTATAACAATCCTAGACCGCTTCGATCCTCTAACAAACTACTAATTCAGACTAGCAAAATTAATAACACAGCCGGTGACTCCCTCTTTGCAAACTCTGTAAGTAGATCCTGGAACTCTCTTCCAGCTGATATTACCTTACTTTCCACCTTAGGTCAATTTAAAACTAGACTCAAACAACATTTGTCACTTAACTGGCTATGTCAATGTATCAAGCCTGACTAACTCTCTCTAGAATGTGTAAAAATCTGTTAACCAGTTTACTGTGTAATTTAATTTAATCCTGACTTGCGCTCGGGATTAACTCTAACCTGTGGAACTTGTTTATCTTGCTTACTTATGTAATCTCTGTAAATGGTCTGTTTGTAATAGGTAATGCTGGTATTATGTAATGCTGTATCTGCTTTCCCTTGGAGCTTTTCTCCCTGGGCCTCTGCTGAAAATGGACATGCATCCAGTCGGACTATCCCGGACAACAAATATAAAATAAAATAAAATAAAATAAAATAAATAACAAAATACTGGTGTCAATATACTAGGCAGTACTAGAAACGGTGGCAAATCCCAGTGCAGTACATGTAGTGGCCCAAATGTGTGTCCATAGGACTCACACATGCATGTCACTGAGGCTGACATACCCAACACCAGCCTCAGCCAGCAGGACAGGTGTAGATGACCATAAAGAAAGGCTGGGCTAATGCCTCCAACTGATGGCAATGGTGAACAGCCCCCCTCCAGATGTACACAGACATACTACAACAGGTCTGGCAGTTGTATGTTAGTTCTGAAGGGTAAGAAGTCTGAAACTAAAATGTACGTCAATAAAACTTAAGATCTGTACTCTACTGATATGCCTCCAATCTGCATGATAGGTCAGAATACAAAATGAAATGGAAGCCAACAGTGTACCTGAAATACCAGTACAGTCATAGCAATTGTTTAAAGTCATCAGGTGTGCCCCCTCACAACCCTATGTAGAAATGCAGTAACATGTATGTGTGGGTTTAATAACAGTGGAGCACAGATTACCTGAGCTGGCCCAGATTGTTGCATGTGTACAATATGCAGGGGTCCATGTGTTAGGTTGCTGTGTGTTCAATATTGTCTAGAAGTGGTCAGCATGTAGGCATGGAGGGTTGTGTCTCAGTGGCCTATGGCCAGTACTTTTGATGACAGGACCATGTTCCGACAACTGCAGTCCCAACCACAATGCTTCTCAGCAATACCCATGTCAGTAGTTGCTCATAATCACTGTCCAGATGTCAATATCTGTCACCGTCTGAAAGATGGACATGCCATGAATGTGGGCCCAGAAATACAAACAGTACACAGGTGGAAGTACGCTAGACAGAGTACATAAAATGTAACTGCCAACTGCATACACCTTTGGAATTGTACATACAGGTTAGCAGCACATTAGTTGTCTGTGTCGTATGGAATACTGATGTAGTCTGGCCAATCAGTGGTAGACCACAAAAGGCACAGTTATGACTTAATGAGAGACTGCCTATGTCCCCGTACAAGGCAGCATAAGGGGGACTGTCTCAGGTATATCCGTGAGTCAGCTGCAAGAAGCTTCCATATGACACATGCACTCAGCTCACCCCACCATCAGCCATAGGTTTATCACAGGTCATATCCTTGCTGTTGCGAATGAGTACAGTATGATTCCCACTTCTGTGTGGGAATACTCACAGACTGCAGCATGCTGAAGAGGTGTCCAATGCAGAAGTGTCCCTAGCTGTAAGCAGCACCCTTCCAGCATCCAGACCAATGGATTAATGCAGACAGGATCTATTGCCATTAACACCTTGCACACTTACCCAGTCATCCCAGGGGAATCCAGTGGCTCACAGCCTGGGAATGTAGGAGTGACAGAATGCACTGGCCTGCTACAGATGGTCTGCATCACTACCAAATGGCCTGCAGTCCTCTGTCAAAGGCCTGTACCTTACCCGTAGTGCCAATGTATGTTATCTCATGGGGTCCAAACTAACAACATAACACAGTCAACAGAACACAAATGCAAGACCATGTTGACAAATCCCAGTAGCATGCCCACCATGTCCTACTGCATGAACTGTGGACCAACCCCTAAATACCTCTGGGATGAAGGGACAACTATAGGGATACTTCTCAGATATTGCTCACATAATGTTGGGAAGATAATAGAATAACAGAGTGGGGGGTGTAGAAGCATGGATATCATGGAGTGTGCAAAGTCTAAAACTCTGATGTGTGCCCATACTACCCTGCCTGCAAACCCAGTAATGGGTGGCTAGAAACCTGCTCGTAAACCACAATGTGAAGGGGGACTGACCAGATATATGAGCCCTGCCTCTGGGTAACCTGGGTGAATCTGTACAGCTGAAAGGTATGGCCACAGCAGGATATGGCCATTCTGTTACATTGATATATGTACAAGAAGGGGATCCTCAGCCACCACAGTAGGCTGCAGCTACCCCTCCAGAATGGCATGAGTGTGCAAGAATATGTAGGCTGCAGACCACAATACTGAACACAGCTTCATTCATCTTGTATTTTCCAGGAAATAACTGTGAGCAAATAAGTATATCTGTCAGTAGTTGACATAATACATCTCAGTGTAAAATAGTACATATGTCTTAATATCTCTGCTAACACCAACCACATAACACAAGCAGCACAGACACAATAGCTACAGTATCCCACTATCTGTTGCCCATTGTGACCCCATATTATCAAACTATCTACAGATATCCTGCAGAAACAGGTTGCTAGCTGTAGGTGTAGAACACCGAACCCTGGACTGGAGTACAACCTACCTGGAATGGATTCACGCACTCAATACAGAAGGTCATATTGGGCATGCTCCTACACAAATGAAGCCCATGTCTGACAACACAGTGGACTATACATATCTGTCAGTCGCAGATGTCAGTGCATACACACCACATTGTACACCATTCATGAATTGCACACACATTGTATAGGAATACTCACACATATCCAAGGCCAACACAATATAATATGTCAAACATACACACACAGAGATGTGGGGAAGAGAGAGACAGACAGTGCCAGAGAGATTTCCATCATGAGGCCTGTCCCACCCACCACACATCCATGTGGCTGATATCACATAATGCGCTGATATCAATCACTGTAGACATTGCTTTTGGTTGCCCTCAGCCCTATAGTGTCTGTGGTGCTTGTGATACCTGTGTAACATGATAGTACAAATCAGTATTCATCTAGCATTTGTATACCCAGTCCTGTCAAATGTAAAGTTGAGTGTGACTGAGTGTGTGTGTGTGTGTGTGTGTGTGTGTGTGTGTGTGTGTGTGTGTGTGTGTGTGTGTGTGTGTGTTTCCAGAGGAATGGCTTATGGCCCATTCACACACATACTGCACTTCCCATTGCCCATGTTAGCCTTCCTGCTGATGTCCGTCACCTTGAAATAACGCTCTGGCCAAGTCTCAGCCCTATAAGCTGCATGGCACTTGCGATATGTGTGCAATGCTATAATATAGAAAACTAGTTAAGCAGGAGTTCTAATCCCAGACATAGCAACTGTGAAAATCACTGTGTGTGTGGAGATGAATGATTTTGAGGCCATTCAGTCATTACACCTATCATTGCCCTACTTTGTAGTGCTATAGTGTAGCATACTATTTAGGTTTGCGTTCTAATCCCAGACATGGCAACTGTGAAACTGTGTGTGTTTGTGTGAGAGAGAGTGTGTGTCTTTGATGATACCCGATTTTATGGACATTGACACTTACTACTCTCCCCTTACCCCTGCATTAGCACTGCTGCTTTTAGTCACCTTCAAAGATACCTGTGGAGAGCTCTCCAGCATATAAGCTCTATGGCACTTGCAATGACTGCATAATACTGCAGTGTAGTATACTAGTTAGGTAGGAGTTCTAATCCCAGACATGCCAGCTGTGAAACAGTATGTGTTTGTGTGAGTGTGTGTGTGTTTGATGATACCTGATTTTATGGACATTTACACTTACTACTCTCCCTTTATCCCTCATTTAACACTGCTGCTGATGTTAGTCACCTTCAAAGATACATTTGGAAAGCTTTCTAACATATAAGCTTTGTGGTGCTTGGGATAACTGTATGATACTCTAGTACAGCAAAGTAGTTAGGTAGGAGTTCTAATCCCAAAAATAGCAACTGTGAAATTGTGTGAGAGAGTGTGTGTGTGTCTTTGATGATACCTGATTTTATGGACATTCACACTTACTACTCTCCCCTTACCCCTCCTTTAGCACTGCTGCTGATGTTAGTCACCTTCAAACATACCTTTGGAGAGCTTTCTTACATATAAGCTCTGTGGCACTTGTGATAACTGCATAATACTATACTGTAGCATACTAGTTAGGTAGGAGTTTTAATCCCAGAAATGGCTACTGTAAAACTGTGTGCATTTGTGTGAGAGAGTGTGTGTGTGTGTGTGTGTGTGTGTGTGTGTGTGTGTGTGTGTGTGTGTGTGTGTGTGTCTTTGATGATACCTGATTTTATGGACATTGGCACTTACTACTCTCCCCTTACCCCTCCTTTAGCACTGCTGCTGATGTTAGTCACCTTCAAAGATACCTTGGCACAATCCTCCAACATATAAGCTCCATGGCATAGTAATTACATAGGTATGAGCTTAAATCTCATCCGTGGCAAGTGTTTGTGTGTGTACATATGTATGTCTGTACCTCAAAGAATTTGGCCCCATTTACACCCAGTATACATTTCAGAGCCTGACTTTAGCAGTCCTGCAGATATCATCCACCTTAGAAGTACCTTTTTCCATCCCTAACCCATGTAAGGTCAATGGTGCATGCAGTAAATGTGTAACATAATGGTCTGTAAAGATTGTTAGATAGATGTTTGAAACTCACCCCTGGCAAATGTAAAGTTGTGGGTAGGATAAAACTATTTCTGGGATCTGTCACCTACTACATCACCCAATGCTAGTATTTACAAGGGCTGGTTATGTTCCTCACCTTAGAAGTACCTTGGGACAACATCCATCCTATAAGCTCTGTGATGCATGTGATGAATATGGTACACTATAGTAGCAATACATAGCTAGGTAGGGGTTTGAATTTCAGTATTAGCAAGTGTGTGTGTGTGTCATCAGTATTCTGTGTGGAGGTTGCTGTGATTGTGTAATAACAGGATCCACTGTGAGGTGGGTTTTGCTAAATTATTATGTTGAGGACCTAGTATATGTCACAATGTCCACCTTACAAGAACAACAGATGTCAAACACCGGAGAGGTTGGTGTAGACAATCCATAGCCCTACATGTGACATTATGAATTGGTGAACAATATAGGCAACCCTTCTATTACTCAGAGAACACTCTCCACCCACGTCTCATACACAAACACACTTGGCTACGCAACAACCACTATATTGGTAGTTCACTGCATACTGCCTCACAGATAGTAACCACTGTGTGATTGCAGTGGATTATATGCCTGTTGACCATAACAGTGCCACTGACATCAGGAAGTACTTTGATGTGTTGCATCTCCTGACTGAGTGTGTGTCATCCAACAAGTAAAAGTACATGCCACCCTGTTCCATCCCCTCAGTAGGCAAATAAATGTGTACAGTGGCCCTTGTGCTATGTTCTGCACTGGATGCCTGCAACAATTGTAGAGTCTGCAAATGTAACCCACAAAGAGAATACCATGCCTTATACACATGCCCTGTATGGATAGACATCACTAACTCTACTGACTATTTGTATCATGCTGTCAATGTAGGTGCAAGCACGACCTCAGTTACATAGCCAGGTCTCACCAAATGAGGCCAGAAATGCTACATCAGAAGATAACAATCTTCCCACACAACATGCCCCAGAGACCTCAAGTACATTTCCACACATCAAAGAACATGCGTGTGGGACATGTGCACAACCCAGACACTGTCCATGTTATGGAATATAGATCACATATATGGGAAGCAGTGCACATTATTGGCCAACCACAATAGTAACCCAGATGACTGGATGGTGAATACAATACCCACCCCTGGGGACCACTCCAGGGACTACACCCCTAAGCCATACTGGGGACTAATGTCAAGTGGCCTGATGTCAAGGTATTCCCTTGTCCTAGCCTTGTACAGCCTTCAGGCCCATTTACCTACTACACACCTGTAAAGCAATGAACCTATGGATCTCAGTACTGGCAAATGTGTGTGTGTGTGTGTGTGTGTGTGTGTGTGTGTGTGTGTGTGTGTGTGTGTGTGTGTGTGTGTGTGTGTGTGTGTGTGTGTGTGTGCATGTGTGTGTGTGGAGATGAATGATTTTGAAGCAATTCACACTCACTACACCTCCCATTGCACTACTTTAGCAGGCCTGCTGATGTCAGTCACCTTGAAATAACTCTTTGGACATGTTTCAGCCCTATAAGCTCTGTGGCGCTTGGAATAACTGTGTAATACTGTAATGTAGCAAACTAGATAGGCAGGATTTCTAATCCTGACCCTGCCAACTCTGATAATGTGTGTGTTTCTGTGAGAGAGTGTATGTGTGTCTTTGTTGACACCTGATTTTGTGGACATTCACACTTACTACACTTCCCTTACTCCTGTTTTAGCACTGCTGCTGATGTCACTCACCTTTAAAGTTACCTTTGGACAGATCTCTAACATGTAAGCTCCGTGGCATGTGCAATAACTGCGTAACATTGTAACAGCAATACATAGTCAGGTAGGAGTCTGAAACTCAGTACTGGTAAGTGTGTGTCATCAGTATTCTGTGTGGGTGTTGGAGTGATTGTTTAATGATAGGATTCATTGCAGTTGGGTTTTGCTACATCATTATATTGAGGACTTATATGTCCCCAATGTCCACATTACAATGCCAACAGTTTTCAAACACTGTAGAGTTGTAGACAATCCACAACCATAAATGTGAACAGCCATATGCAATTACTATGTGACAGTATGGATTAGTAAACAAAATTAAGACTACCATTATAAAACCCAGATACCTCTCTTCACCCACGGATCATACACAAACACGCTTGGCTCTTACTCCCTTCCTTTCTTACTTTCTCTCTGTCTCTCTCTCTCTCTCTCTCTCTCTCTCTCTCCCTCTCTGGTGGATGTGGAAAAGTACATCTGTTTTGTATAGGCAGCAGCTTGACTTTTGTAAGTAATGCCCATGATCAGCTGATGGCCTATGTATGAATTGGAGTCCCCTACTTGCTAATTGCATGTGGAACAGCTGTGGTATTATTCCTATAGCCAATTGCGTGGACACACACTCCTATAACTAAACATTTCATGTGGGTGTTGGCCCTTTTCCTTCACTGTGAGCAGGACTTCATGTGGGTGTTTGACAAACAGCATCACAGAGGGTAGTTGGAAATCCCTCTTAATGCATACACTGTGGAGATAGGCCAACAAACAGGAGGGAGATGTTCGATACATGGGGACAGAATGTAAGTACTGCTGCTCTACAGTTGAAGCAATGTTGGTTTAACAGGATTTGTGTGGATATGGCTGTTCTACATGATTTAAAGTCTGGCATGACAGTGTTATGTGGTTGAGGAAACTCTCACTTGTAGGGCTATCTGCAGACTGGCCAGAGTTTTGAGTCTTAGATATGTTGTGTTACTCACACCTTTCCTATCTTTAGAAATGCAGTAGCATACTCTGATGATTGCAGTCAGTACATGGTGACATCCATGTATGTTACTGACTTCATATCCCTCAGAATAGATATGTCACAACAAACCCTCTTACAGCAGGAATTTTCTCAGTTTATCACAGCAATATGTCACTATTGGCCCTGTGTTTGTGCCTCTGTCCCCACGTCTGTCACCCTTTGTCCATATGTCATGCAGTAAGAGATGCATATGTACAGTATATCATTATTTACTGACAACATTCCTGATAACAAGCCAGTGATGTATCAGACTGCTTGAAATGCTTTGTATAGTAGGCTTATATACGAGGACAAAACCTAGACATTCTGTTATAGTCTGTACAGTAGTGAGGTTTGTGTACTTATGGTGATTGTTGACAGAGTGTCAGTACTGTGTAGCAGTGTACTGTGAATATGTTACTTGGCCTGTGTCCAGACTGTGGTAGATGTCAGTGTTCTTGGTCCTCTTGTATCTGACATTTCATGCTGCTCCAGTTTCTGGTACCCAATCAGCGTTTGTAGGTCCAGACTGCAACATGTCCCATACCACAGTCAGGCATCAGACTACACTGTGAATTGGCCAGTATAGGTAGGGTTAGTGTGTGAGTGGCAAATATGAGGATGGTTTTGTTCACACAGTCCATATACTCTACTGTTAATTAGGCTTACCATAATGTGCCTGTGACAGTGTTGAGACTGGTTGTGGGTATGCACTTTCACACTGGTGTCTGTTACTCTGTGCTGTTACATGCCTGTAGTGCCTGCTATATTTGCAAGTACATGTGTATTTCCCCATAGGAAACTTGGGTCAGTGTTGTGGCAGTCTGCCTGTAGTTTATGCAATGCTTTGTGACATGTCTAGCAGCTTAGTATATATACCTAGTGTGATGTTATGTCCAGATATTTGTCAGATGTACTGTTGCCTGACCACCATATGCATTGTATATTTCTGAAAAAGCAGTGAGATGCTGTGAAGATGTATGTCACTAACTAGTGGGAAGTATGTCGGCTTGGGGCCTCTGCTCCTCCGGTTAATATGTGTTAGGACAGACAGGAGGGTGTGAATGCATCAACTGTGTGAGCTTATCTATTCCAGTATTTATGTGATATCCCCATTTTTATGGCTGTAAACACCCCTTTTGACAGGCTTGGTCCACACATCTTGCACTAAAGAGTTTTGTGTATACCTCTGGACTGCCCAGATTTTGTCCATGTTTATTGTTCATATTTCTGCTGTATTCCACAGGATCATTACTATTATTTGTGTGGTACTTCGCTATGATAATTTTATGATGTCGGTCAGTAATTGATGGTGTACATGTCAGTATCAGAAGTGACTTCCTATACAATGTCTGTTGACACAACCCCTGTTACTGTAGAAACATTCTACATTTATACCTGTAATACTTAACATTACATTCCCTTGCACTATGGTGCTGAGGTATGATTCCACTACATGTTATGGGCATATGTTTTATATTATATATATATATATATCTATATATATATATATATATATATATATATATATATATATATATGTATGTGTGTGTGTGTGTGTGTGTGTGTGTGTATGTATGTACATGTATATATATATATATATATATATATATATATATATATATATATATATATATATATATACATATCCTTATGTGTAAACATGAGTGTTGTATATACCTTCCCAGATGTATCCCACCATATTTATCTGATATGTGTATATTTAGATACAAAAACATGACTCATTCAACACTATTTTCACTTACAAGTACTAAACAATTGTAGTAGTCAAAGCAGTTGTTCACTACTATTCAGTATGTATACTGAATGATATATTTGAAAAAAGCAGCAGACGTCTTCATGGCTTAGTGGTTAACTGCTGTGACTATAGTGTACAAGGTCCTGGGTTCAAGACCAGCAAGGGTTATTTATTTTGTTACTAGGCAGAACAAGGGCTGTTGGATACAGAGTGGTAAGGCAATTTTGAGCAGCTTTAAGTGGGTTTGCGCAGGTTTGCGTGACGGTAAGCATTGCTAACGTACGATTAAACGAATAGGTGCTTACACTGTGTAGGCTTCGCTTACCAGTGTGCAAATGTGCTTAGCATTTATATTTAAGCAATGCTTACACCTGCTAAGCATAGCTCAGCCCTGGTAACCAGTGATCAAATTCAGTCTGATAAAATAGCAGGGTAACGCCATCTTTAATAAGTCTATTTAATTCCATGAACATAACATGCTTCTATGTGCTGTCATTACTGTAGCAATGTGTGTGAGTATACTGTATGGGACACCTGAGTATACATGGCTAGTACAACAATCTTTTCTCTTTGTATGTGTTTCATACAAAGGTAGTATCCCAGGTTATATGCAGTCACACTTGCATGGATTGTATCATTATGTTACTACTTTTAACAGTGCTTTTCCAAGTAAGCATAGATTGCAGATTGTAGTACTGGAACCATACACCTCTGCATGCAAAGCTGGACTCTGAGTACTGAATATTGTGTTCTTGGTGTGTGAGCTGTATGTTAAGTATCTCCTATTGGATATTGATCTGATATGTGGATATTAACTGTAGACTACTATGTGTTTAGGACATGTCATTGAGGGCTGCTGTCATGTAGTAATGGCATGCCTATCAGTGTCAGACATCTGTCTGTCAAAACATTCATCCTAATGCATAACCTGCTGGCTAGCTAATTTCTGTCTGTCCTCTGTACAGATGTGCAGATGTCAGATATTCATCTTGGCTGCTTAGAGGCAATCTATGATTGACTGACACTGATCCCTGTATGCACAACATGCTATGGATACCTCAACCAGACTACCACAGTCAACAGAACATGCTTGGGTACAGGTCTCTAACCCAGGCACTGGCCATGTTATGTAACATATGTTGCAAAAATGTCAGTTGGAGCACCTCACTGGCCCTCTGCAAGAGAAAACCAGATCATTGGATGTTGAATTTAACTGTTACCCTGGGGATCACTCAAGTGTCATTGTTTGATAGATGGCCTGCTGAGAAATGTCAGTTGGCATAATACCAGTGTACCCACATGCCCTACTCTTCTCATCTCTCTATGGACATTAGCTTGGTACACACCTAGGAACAGCTGCACAAATGGACCCCAGTGCTGACAAATGCGTCAGTGTGCATTACTGAGAATAACAGTGTCTGTGTGTTTGTAAACTTGTAGTTGACAATACTCTGACGACCTTCTCACCCACTACACCCCCATTGCCATACTTAGAAATGGCTGCTGCTGTAATTGATGTTAAATGTACCTTGTTATACTCTTCACCCTATGGGCTACCTGGAGCTTGCAGTACCAGCATAACACTGTTCTACAAATGGGTAGATAGGTGTGGGTTACCCTCTGAGTCCTGGCAAGTGTGTGTATGTGTGTGACTGTGCATATTTGTAGGAAACAGTATTCTGAGGCCACATTCTCCAAATACAATAAACCTAGCTATACATTATAAGGGATAGTGATATTGCTGACATTAGGAGAGCCATGACAAACCCTCACCCTACTATCCCTGTGGCATGTACAATAAATGCATATCCATGTAGTAGCACTGATTAGATAGACAAGGGGTTGTACTGCAGTCCTGGTTAATGTGTGATTGTGGGTATGTCAGAGCATTATCTTGGGTTTCAGTGAGTAGAATATCCAATGTGGGGTGTGGGTGCTGGGTATACTGGCTTTACACCATGGTACCCACAGTACATGTTCCAAGGTCCATTGTATGAGGACCACTGTCAACATCAACCATACAGGTAACTAATTACACTATCTACCTCAATGATGCATGTGCTGTGTGCAAATTCTTTGTAACAGAATGCACTGCTAAACCCAGGTCTGTCAAATGTGTCCATGACTGTATGTGTTTGTCAATGTGTATATGACAGTATGTCATACTATGTATTGTTCATTAACACCCAGTGCATCCCCCATTACCTTACTGTACAAAGCCTGGTGATGTTCTTCACTTAACAAGAAACTCGGGACATACCTCACCCTAAAAGCTCTGTGGTGTGTGCAGTTAAAGCCAAACACATTAGTAGCAATAAGTACGTAGGTAGGGGTTCTACTCTCAGTATTGTCAAGCAAGTGTGTGTGTATGTGAAGGGATCTACTTCAGTTTGCAGAAAATATATGTCCCAGGAGATCATTTGTCTGAGAACTAACTGGCTAAAGGTAACATTTGAAAGCAATCATCTTTTGGAAATACATTCAGGCAAAACTAGTAGTGGATGTGTAAATGCCCTCTTCCCCACTGTACAGCTGTACAGCGATACAGGAGTTGGTATATATACATGGGTGTGGTTGTTGTGGCCACAGCCACCCACATTGGGGTTATTGTTGTGGGTATCTCCCCACTTAGTGTGCTGTTATACTGTACAGTTGTTAATAGGTGAAGTAGTTGTTAATCACACTAGTTGTTATTTTATGCCACCCCACACCCTCCAAAGTGGGGGGCTGTGCCACCCACACCAGGACACCTATGTTTACCAACTCCAGGATTGCACTACATTGAGGAAAAGAACATATATCCTGTCAGTACCATCATCAATGACATTAAACTGGCAAACTGATTATTTCCTGATGTGATGTTTTGGCAATTTGGTCTGGGTGGAATTACATAGGCCAAAATGAGTTCACTGCAAAATGAAGTACATCCATGAGAACAGTATTCTCTGTGTATTGCATCAACACCAAAGCCTCTGTGTGTGTTAGTTATTCACAGACATTTGGTATGTGCCACCCAGTACACTTACAATTGTCCACTGTAGAAGAGCTGCTAACATCAGCCATCATGCACTCACCTGTATACACCCCTCAGACCTATCAGCCATGTGGCACATGCAGTAACTGTTATACAGACCTGTTCCTGTGTTCAGCTGTAACCGGGATATGACACAATCAATGTGTCACCACAGTGCTACACCCCTTGTAGGACACGACAGCAGACCAACATCCGGCTGACACATAGACACCTAGAACACAAACAGAATACATTATGGAGACCACAATCATTCAGTGTAAATAGCAGCTATAATGCATCATGGCTGGACAGCTACACACCCTGATGTGTAAGCATTAATCATTCCAGCTGAAAAACTGTTAAACAGTATTATATTGCTAAACCTTAGGACATTCACCCTGTGCACCAGAACTATATCATCATGTCCCTGCATTGATGGTATGGATGACAGGGATGTGGCACAGGTATCATGATATGCACAGGGTGTGTTGTGGTTTTGCCAGAGGACTATGTTGAGCCATTTGGTTGACATCATGTGTGTGGGTTAGGGGGTTCATTATTAAATGGGCTGTGCAGATGTGGTGTGTGTAGGTATGGAGGTGCCCTAGCTGTGTTGGTGAAGTGTGTGTGTGTGTGTGTGTGTGTGTGTGTGTGTGTGTGTGTGTGTGTGTGTGTGTGTGTGTATGCTCACGTCTTTCATGTGGCTGCCCTATACAGGGTTTGTTGGACAGCTGCAAACCATACATGGCAGGGTGTACAGTTCACTGTCTCCAGCCACGGACATGGGAACTTTGTCTGCCTGGGGTTTCACGGGCACTACCAGGCAGAAGCCCATATATGGTGCTCTCCCCTGATGATGACTATTGTCCACTGGATCCGCATCCCTGTTGAAACTGGCCAGGACCACGTGCACGTGGCCTACTGCATTGTAATGTAGACAGCACCCCCCTGCAGTGCTGGTACTGCCACTACAGGAGCAGCCATGAGTTGTTGCATGTCCACGTAGACCTCCACCTGTTGGTGTTGCTGACCTACATCTACATGGCCACCGTCTTACTCCCACCACATGCTCTACCACAGACACAACATGGTCAAAGATTCCCACCATCTCACCCAACTGTCTATCCAGGACCTCTGCAAAATAAGGTGGGCACCAGCAAGATCACGGATGTTGTCAAGTACAGCAGAATGAGTAGCCCTCTGGAGACTCAGACTCTGTTGTAATGTTCCATACGTGCCTGTGCCTCCATGATGGCCCAAAACATGCATCTGGTGAGACCTACTGTGGCACTTCTGCCAGTGGCATAATGGCCAGCAGCCCTCCTACGAGCACCCCTGCACATCTGCCTGTGTGATACCTCGCCGGTCATCTGGCTATGGCTGCTGTGTACAGACACACTTGTGATACTCCCCACACTGCCCTGTCCCATGCTACCACCTGCCAACTCTCCTTCATCTATGGCCACTGGTGATGGGGTAGGTATGGGAACTGAGACTGTGTGTGGGATGGGGTGGATAAAAGTGCGATGTCAACCGGTGGCATGGCTTCAGCCCCTGATGACCCTGCCTGTATCTCACCATGCCTATCATCATTGTCAGAGTCTGTATGGACACTAACATCAGTTTGACTGCAGCAGGGACGCTGTCCCACCTCACCACCTGTGAGGGGCAAACAAAAAATGTAGTTTAAGACCTGTATATTATGGTTTACCTCTACACACACTCACACACACACACACACACACACACACACACACACACACACACACACACACACGCACACACACACACACACACACACACACACACACACACACACACACACACACACACTCACAGCTGAGGCGGCAAAATATATTACATAGACCTCTCATTACCCAACAGTCAACAGCATGACATATGGAACTCAACACCATGCACTGCAGCCATCCTCAATCCTTGTTACCAACATTATACATATCTGTGATGCATGAGTTGTGTTAGTAGGTAATGCCCCTTCCCTTGGAACACACTGGAGCCATGCACACAGTATTGCTGTGCACCTGTACAGCACACTGGCATGTACTGTGCACCATACCTCATGAGTGTACATACCATTGCTGAATGAGTATATGTGTGGCAGTTATGTTTGCTCTGTTCCTCACACCCCCTATGTGTTTGTCTGACACATACCTGGGATTATATGAGTACTGATGTCAATAGTTAATGCCTGACCTCTAATTTGCAGATCTCATTATCAGCAGTGCATGTATGAGCAATAAAATCTGATTACAATGACAACCTTCAAAGTTTATTGTGGATATGAGGAGTGTACACACCTTTGTTGACATGCCAGCCTATTCCATGATATGCAATGGGGCCACAATACTGCATATGTTAACATTACACACACCTGATACGTGAAATATGACCTATGCAATCCAATGCAGTCTCAAACAAATGTGTTAGTCTTGTAGATGCTGAATGAGATGCATGCAACATGTCAGTTGCACAAGTGTGCACACCCTTATCACAATGGTTTGTTGCAGCACCTGTTAACTGAACTATAGCATTCACTATTCCTGGAAGGGGTATAGTAGCATGGCCCATCTTCACTTGCCATTATTTGGTCACTCCCCCCTACAAATGTCCCCCAACTGTGCCATATTGCAAGGTCAGCTCATGTGCACAGGCCTTGGAGGTCACACAGTGCCTTCACTATTGCTGAGGAGTCAGGGTTATGTCTGGCACAACTCATGCCCTTGACTGTGTTCAGATACAGCCATTCTTAGTGAGCTTTGGATGTATGCTTCAGTTCACTATTGTGTTTCAGGATGACACCCCTCCCCATCCTCAGCCTTATTGCAGATTCTTGACAACTATGGGCCACACATGAGTGCTATTTTGCAGTGTTCCAAATTCTGAATGCCATGTTTACCGGCCTAGTTCCTGCTAATGAACAACAAACCTAAAGGTGTACACTGGCACCAGCAAGATATAAATGGGGATGGTGGCCCTGAGGTGGAGTGAGGTGTTGCTTGTTCACCACATGTATCTTTATGAATACTGTCTGTAGGTTTCAGCCGTGGTCCCATGACACCATTACACATTGCAACACATACCTTTGGGAGACTTGATGTTATGCATATGCTACCTGTAGAGAGCCCTGGATGATGTTTCCTGTGGAATAACTCTTCTGCCTGATTATAAACCATAGGCCACACTTATGTAGATTCCAGGTGATTGTTGACACACGTACTGCACAGGCAGTACTTGTTAGACATTCCTGCAAGTCCCTCAGTGTTGCTGCATGTTTCTGGGCAGCCTCCATAACCAGTTTGCAATGTGTTGTCATCTGTTTTTGATGGGCATCTGTTTATTTTCTACATTAATGTTGTCCCATACTCCCCCCCCCCCCCACACACACACACATACATGACTGTCTGCATTGTTTGCCATGGTATATGCAATGGAGAGGTAAGGTTACTTTTCCCACTCCTGAGTGCTGTCTTTCAGATATGGGATCCATTTCATGGTTTGTAATATGTGTGCAAGCCACAGCTGCCTCTGTTGCAGGTGAGTGGGCAAATGTCATGGACATACTTCTTGGATGGCAGACCATTACTTGGTGTGACATTGAGGCCCTGTTCTTGATGGAAGGTATGTACTCAAGAAGAGTGAATGTTGTCACAAGCTGCTTCCACAATATGTTATTTAGAGAGGGTGCACACATATGCTTCCAGTGTTTGGTAAGGTATGTATTCCCCATATTTGTTGTCTTAACATAGGATTCCATATTACACATTCATTACTCATGTTAGGATCACATTACAGGTTATAAAAGGTGTGGAATGTGGTATTGTGATTTGCCTTTGTTTACATCAGGAACAGTTCCCATTGTAATAGTGGTGTATACACTGTTCATAGGCTCATAGGTTGGTACTAGGCTATCAGACCTAGGGCCTATACAAGTCTAGCCATAACAATTCCCTGGCTATTTCTTCCCACAATATTTACTTCCCCAGACCCCTGTCTAGCAGGGTGACTGACATGATCCCTGGGGTGAATTTCTTATCTCCCATCCAATCATCAAGGCTCCTTTTGAAGAGGGCCAAAGAGGCTCTCTGCTTGACATGTATGGTGTCAGAAAAATATGTATTAATGTGTGTATTAGTAATTTGCTTAGTGCATTTAGAGCTTGAAAAGGGTTAACACATTTATTCTATTTCATACTGCATAAATCTGTACAAACTGCAGTTGCTTTCTGACCTTGTATTGTTAGCTAAAATCTTGCTTGTGCCTTGGAAATTTACTGAGAAGCAGGTGATTTCTGCTTGCGTTAGGAAAATAATGAATAGAACAATACTACGTGTATGAAACTTAGACAAGAATTTCCGCTGTGCTGTGAGAAAATACACAGCTGTAGAAGTTACAGATAATTAGGACAAAGCCTGTTTGAAAATATAAACTGCAATCAGCATTTGCTTGTATCTGAATTAGTAGAGTACCTTGAAAAGTAACACTGTACAATAGTGGCTTGTAAACGGATTAATGGTCACCACGGCCAGGTTGTTTTTCTCAAAAGTTTCTCACAAATCTAGTCATGTCAGCAGAAAATCTGAGCAACATCTGCTGTAGAACAATGCTAAAAGTTGTGTTTGATTACGTCAGCTTAGAAGGCCATGTCTTGTAAAACAGTATAAGAATGAACATACTTCCTGTTAATAGTTAGACAAATCCTTGTATTTGCATGTTTTTGTCTCCTTGCGGCAAGTAAATTAAAAGTGCCTTAACTGAACCTTACGTGTATTGGTCTTTGAAGTTTTTTCCTTTGACAGATTGGTCCTTCGGACCAGAAACCCTCACTTTGCCTCGGATCAGACAGGCCAGGTGGCTTGAAACCGTACGGGGAAGAAACCACATCGGTTCTTCTTAGTTGAAAAGCCCTCCGACTGAATTGTTGTACAAAAGAGGCCAGCCACTTTCTGATCTGCGACTGAAGGATGGGTTTACTCGAACCAGGTGATCAATCACGAAGGCTCAGGTAAGGTGAATCCACCTTCTTTTTTTCTGTTTTAGATCAGGGACTAGATTTGTATTTGTTCTGTTAGAGACTTTGTTTATAAGTCAGGGACAGAAAGATTACTGTCTTGTCATAGATCAGGGAAACAGAGCAGGTAGGCAGTCATTTTGAAGAGACTATAAAAACATCCGTGGTACCACAGTAAAAATAAGGTGTTACATAACGATTAAAAGGGTAGAATAAAATGGGTAATAATTGTACAAAAAGATCCCAAAATTCGCCGTTAACCGAAGACGCAAAATACATGCAGTATCAGCGTGCTGATAATATTAAATACTACTCAAAATGGGTTAATAAGTATGAATTTGATGGTAAATTAGAAAAATCCTCGCTTGTCAAACTTGTCAAACAACTTAAAACCGATTCTAGAGGTCGGGTAAAAAAGCAACGTCAATTAGGAATTTCTCAAGCACACAGGTGGATTGAGGAAGTAAACCAAAGGGAACAAAAGAATAATAATTCAAAAGCAATGTTTTTAGATAAGGAGGACAATAACTTAGTAATAGCATCAGCCCCTCCGCTTCCCTTACCAGAATATGATGCAAGTGAACAAGTTAGTCCACCCCTGCGATAGCCTGCTGTCACTGAGAGTAGAGACACTACAAAAGCGAAACCGTTTATTTGAGATCCCGTCGAGACCAGGTCTCAAACACGGGCAGGAAACTCAAAAGGAGACACTGAGTTATATCAAATGGGTAGAAATTCACGATTTATGAGTAAAGAAGAAGTATGCCCACTTATAGAAGTACCTAATCCTCAGGCAGGGCAAGAAGGTCAGGACCCAACTATTCTAGTATATAGAACCTGCACTTCGGAAGACATCCGGAAAGCCACTGAGGGAATTCCCCATCCAAAAGTTAATTTTAGAAAGTTCTTAGAAGATTTGCAAGGAATGAGGTGGAGTTATAATTTAAACGGAGAAGAGGTAGAAAAAGTAGTCAGACAAATTGTGGGACCAGATTGGCACATGATTAGTGGCGACTGGAATCCCCGTGATGCTACGCTCAGGCCCCTCCCACATACTAGCGCAGAATTAAACAACAGAGTGAAAGGTCTTACAGACCGAATCTCTGAGAAATGGAAGCCTAGGGCAGACTGGACTTGCATTAATCAATGCATCCAACAGGAAGGTGAAGCTATTGACAGATATTATGCCAGACTATTAGAATGTTTTAATAACCACTGTGGAATGCAGGTTCCTGAAGATCAGACACACGATTCCCCATATGAGCAGCAGTTAAAGAATGCATTTTTGAAAGGCAGTATTGCACCCATAAGCAGCTTTATTACAAAGCACATGGTAGATCATCGTACAAGCAGATTACATTCATTACTTGAATATGCTAGGCATGCCGAAAAACATTTTAATAGCAAAAAGAAAAAGAAAGCCCAAGTATTTTCTGTAGAAGATGGAGCAGAAGTTTATGTAGTACAGTCCGGGAAAAAGGGCAAGAGAAATGCCCAGGGAAACAAACAATCTGATCAACGATCAGAGAACTTTGAAGGGCGAAAGAAAAGGGGTGAATGTTGTAAATGCTGTAAAAAGGGACACTTGGCAAGGGATTGCAAGAAAAACAAGAAGGCAACCACGGAAGATAAGGAGGGTGAGGACTGACTAGAAGGGGATAGCAGAGAAGGGACAAATGAGTATGTGATAGAGGGAGTAGAGAATGTGACAGAAGAAATAGAGGAAGTGCAGGAAGTCACGGATAACGAAGAAAATGAAATATTAGATTTGGCTTTATTGAGCTTAGAGCTCTATTTAGCAGACACAAAACCAGAAGTTACACTCCTGGTAGAAGGGAGGGAAGTCAGATTCTTGTGTGACTCAGGGGCCTCACGGACCCTGATACATCCCTCCAAACTGCCAGAGAACTCAGAGTCACCTGATTACATATTAGTGAAAGCAGCTAATGGACAGCTGTATCGGGAGCCCCTCTCCCATAATATTGTGATAACTGATCCTGTTTCAGGATTGACCCAGAAAAGCAAAATTGTTGTTTCTGCAAAATTCCCAGTAAACCTTTTGGGCAAAGACCTTATGCAGCTATTTGGTATAGCAGTAGTTCCGACTATGCAGGGTATGGAAGCACAGCAACAAATTGATACCTTTGCAGTGCAAACGGAGGGCAAAGCATTTTATTGGTACAGCCAGGACTTGGTTACAACTGGTCCAGAGGCAGTGACCGAAGAATTGATGAATGTAGCCATCAGCAAGTTCCCCTCCCTTGACATTGATAAACAGCATTTGTTGCACTGTACTCTGTATTATTGTAACACACCAGGACCTGATAAGGAATATGAGCAAGAATTGCTTGGAAATTGGGCAAACAGATTGATATTACGTAATCTGTACTGGGACACAGAAGGGAACAGTGTAGCCAGCTGTTCATTGCCCCAGGAGTTCTTTGCACTCTATAAATCTAATCGATTACCACATGTTAGCTTAACTAAGGACAAGAATATAAAATGGGTAGACTTGGGAGAAAAAGTCACGAGTTGGAAGAAACAGAACTGTCAGAACAGGGAATACAAATGCAGAAGTTGAATTGGATAACTCAGACCCGCCCAGCTGTACACTTGCAGTCTAGCAAGGACAGCTGATTAGCTCTCCTATTAAAGGAGGAAGAGAATGCCTTACAGAATATACCAGAAACTCTCTGGTCAACAGGAAAATCAGATGTAGGACTTATTTGTACAGCAGGACCAGTTACTATTACACCAAAGTCAGCATTTAGACCACAAAAAAGACAGTATCCCTTAAGAAAAGATGCAGAGGTAGGAATCAAACCTATTATAGCAGCTTTACTTAAGGAAGGGGTGCTGGTGGAATCTCCTGATTCACCATGTAACACACCCTTATTTCCTGTTAAGAAAGCAAATGGAGAGTGGCGTATGGTCCAAGATTGACAAGCTGTAAATGACACAGTAATACCAAGGGCACCTATGGTGCCAGACCCACACACCCTGTTGAATGATTTAAAACCTCAACAGAAATATTTTTCTGTGGTAGATATCAGCAATGCGTTCTTTTCAATACCGATACACCCTGACAGTCAGCATTGGTTTGCATTCACATTTCAGGGGAAAAGGTATACATATACACGACTACCACAGGGGTATTGTGAAAGTCCAACAATATTCTCACAAGAAATGGCAAGCAACTTGGCGGGATTTACCCCACCAAGCGGTAGCCAAACTTTGCTTTATGTTGATGATATCCTGCTGGCGTCCCCCACCCAGCAAGATTGTAAAGAAGATACTATAGCGCTATTACAATTTTTAGCCACTGAAGGACATAAAGTAAACAAAAATAAACTGCAGCTTTGGAAAAAAACAAGTTAAATACCTAGGATATGTAATATCCAAGGAGGGTAGGACATTAGATGAGGACAGAAAAATAGGGATTTTGCAAGCACCAAAACCCACCACCAAGAAGGAAATGATGTCCTTCCTGGGTACAACTAATTTTTGTCAGAGTTGGATTCCAAACTATGCTTTGGAATCTGCACCGCTGACTAACCTGATTTATAAAAAGCCTATGGCAGCACAGGATTTGTTACAATGGACACCAGAAGCAGAATCTGCTTTCTGCAAACTGAAACAGTTAATAGCGTCCTTGTTAGTTTTGGGATTACCAAGCTATCATAAACGTTTTTTCCAAACTGTAGATTGTAAGCAAGGTTATATGACATCAGGGTTAACACAGCAGCATGGGGACAAGCAACACTCTATTGCTTATTATTCATCACAACTGGACCCAGTGGCACGGTCTTTACCTCACTGTGTACAAGCAGTAGTTGCAGCTGCAATGGCAGTACAGGCTTCGGCCTCAGTAGTGTTGTTCCACCCTCTCACATTGAGAGTGCCTCATGCAGTCACAATTATTTTACTGCAAGAGAAGGTAGCATATCTTTCCCCTGCTAGGCATCTTTCCTGTATAACTATACTGTTGAGCCAACCTCATATGACAATTGAACGATGTACGACTTTGAACCCTTCTGCCTTGCTCCCAATCCCTGCAGATGGCACACCACACAGCTGCCTGCAGGTGATTGAGCAAAAGACACTGCCTAGAAAAGATCTTATGGACGTTCCCTTGGATGATGCCGAGGTGACATACTACATGGATGGCTCTTGCAAAAGGGGTCCTGCAGGACAGAACCTAGTAGGATATGCAGTAGTTTCTGATACTGACATTATAGAAGCAAAATCTTTACCATATAATTTATCTGCACAGGCAGCAGAATTGATTGCCTTGACACGGGCATGTACCTTAGCAAAGGGTAAATGTGTGAACATTTTTATTGACAGCCAGTACGCTTTTTCTACTGTACATGTTTTTGCGCAACAGTGGAAAAATCGAGGAATGATAACATCTACTGGCAAATCAATTAATCATGCACAGTTTATTTTAGATCTTTTAGAATCTATTCAGTTACCTCAGAAAGCAGCTATTTGTAAATGCACAGCTCATACCAAACAACAGGATAGGATTTCAAAAGGTAATGCGAGGGCAGATACAGCTGCAAAGCAGGCAGCTTCAGAAGCATTTCTTTTGAATGAGGAATTACAACCCTCTGAGATTTTAGACTTAGAAATGTTAAAGACAATGCAGACACTTACTACGCAAGCTGAAAAACAAAGATGGATAAAAAGAGGAGCAATTATTGAAAAGGGGCTGTACATCTCTAAAGAAAGAAAACCAATATTGCCATCTAATTTGTTTAGATATGCAGCTTTGTTGAGGCATGGGCAGTGCCATGTCTCAACAGGGGGGATGGTACAGCTGGTGAACTAAGTGTTCACAACGTACAGATTTACAAACTACTCAAAAAAATTTGTTCGTTATGCCACGTTTGTAATAAACATCATGCACAAGGGACGTTAAAGCCCAAGCAAGGGAGTTTCCCTACACCACCGTATCCATTTCATACTATCTGTATGGATTTTATAGAGTTGAATAAATGTGAAAATAAGAAGTATTGTCTTGTCATTGTAGATATGTTTTCCAGATGGGTGGAAGCCTTTCCGACTAAAAATCCAGATGCTACAACTGTGGCCAAAGTTCTTGTTAAAGAAATCATCCCTAGATTCGGCATTCCGAAAAGGATCTACAGTGACAACGGCACGCACTTCGTAAATCAGACCATACAACAGTTAAGTAGACATTTTGGTCTTTCCCTAAAAAATCATTGTGCATATCACCCTCAATCTGCAGGGCTAGTAGAGAGGCATAATGGGATTTTAAAAGGTAAGCTAAGAAAATTAATAATGGAAACACAGAGAAATTGGGTGTACTGTCTGCCCCTGGCACTGTTGAGCATGAGAACTGTTCCAAATGCAAAAGGATTGACTCCTTTCGAAAAACTCTTTGGAAGGGCTTATTATATACCTCAGTGGAAATCTCTCATGCCCGCAGACCAGGAAGCTGACAGTACATTAGCTGAGTATATGCGAAACCTTTTAAATTCTAAACATTTGTTGCAGTTAAATTCTGTTTCAGATAAAGAATGAACCAGATCGTCAGAAGTGGAAGTGCCCCCTGGAGCGTGGATCTGGCTGAAGATAGTTAAGAAGAAGAATTGGGCATCTCCAAAGTGGGATGGTCCATACCAAGTGCTTTTGTCAACACCCACTGCAGTCAAAATCACGGAGCGTGCCTCCTGGATCCACCTGATGCACTGTAAATTAGTTAAAAACTTTAAACTGGACAAAAATCTTGTTACATGCCAAGAGCAAAAATGATAGAGTCCAGAAGAAACAGGAATGCAGAACAACCCTTTCCTCAGAAGTATTGCATAATCATCCTGTTAACTGTACTAGTGACAATAATCTTTTTGTTGTGGCCTTTTCTTTTCCCAGCCACACAGACTGAACTGAATAAACGTGAAGCGTTACTCATAAACTGGCATCCAAACTTTAACACTTACCAGGCAATTAAATATGTGTATGCTGAGACTTTCAATGTTTCGAATTGCTGGATTTGTACAGCTTTGCCGACAGCGTACAGGGGGTTATTAATGACTACGGTTCCCCTAGGGGTCAATGAGACCTGGGAGAACTTGATTTATGATACCTCAACCATTACATCACAAGATAAAATAGCATTGCACTTGTCTGTTCCACAAAAGGGAACTGTGTGTTTTTATAAAAATGATACTGTTCAGGTGGGTTGGAGCAATTGCAATGTGACTGTTCCTTATAGATGTTACACTAAAGGTAACAATGTAGATCTTTATTGTAATACAAACTATGATTCATTTCTTGGATTGATGCACAAAACACTTGATGAAGTAAAACATAATTCTGTTCTTTATAAACAGCTGTCTACAATTGATAGAAAAATGTTTCATGCAGGGCAAGGGTATATTCATAGCAAGGTTACTACTAAAGTAGAGGACTGTTATTTTGTGTGGCAGAAAGGTATACAAATGGTTACCTGAGAATTGGTCCGGCAGTTGTTTTTTGGATTACCTGGTTCCGGCCATACGACACACTGCAGTTTTGCCTCGAGGAAAAATTCGAAATGTCCGAGAGGTCGTCAAGAAACCTGTAAATCCAGTGGGACAAATCAATGCGCATTGGAAAGACCATCATTCCATAGGCAAAGGACTTACACATATGGACTTGAGTGATAGCGTTATATCATGGGCAGGCATACTACTGGCATATGGAGCAGTGAAATCGATCTGGGAGCTGAGAAAACTGTCGAAACTTCTCGAAGTAATGAGTAATGCAACTTTTTCCGCTCTCGAATTGGTGACTGATGAACTGAATGCTATGAGAACTGTAGTGCTTCAGAACTGCATGGCTCTCGACTTCACCTTAGCGGCGAGAGGTGGTACTTGCGCTTTAATCCAAGAAGAATGCTGTTCATATATTCCTGACCATAAACACAAGATAGACAATCATCTTGAGGTAATTCAGCAAGTGTCGGCCATGACCAAACCAGGCCCAAACCCACTGATGGACTTTTTCCAGAAATGGTTTGGGGGGTGGGGTACCATCCTAATGAACATCCTGATTGCCATTTGTGTAGGTATGCTCCTACTGGAAGTATGTGTTTGTTGTGGTATTCCCTGCATGAAAAGACTGATTAAAGACCTTGTAGACATGTCAGTTTCTGAAACTTTATATCAAAGTACTGAGTTTGAAGAACTGTTAAAAGACTGAAAATGCTTTCATAAGTTTAAACTGAATGACTCTCTTGACTGCAAATCCTGAGTGGAAGAGGTTAGGAGAAGAAAACAAACTGTTTATGCTTATTTTGAAACTAGAATAAAAGTATTAATAGGGGGGAAATGTCAGAAAAATATGTATTAATGTGTGTATTAGTAATATGCTTAGTGCATTTAGAGCTTGAAAAGGGTTAACACATTTATTCTATTTCATACTGCATAAATCTGTACAAATTGCAGTTGCTTTTTGACCTTGTATTGTTAGCTAAAATCTTGCTTGTGCCTTGGAAATTTACTGAGAAGCAGGTGATTTCTGCTTGCGTTAGGAAAATAATGAATAGAACAATACTACTTGTATGAAACTTAGACAAGTAGTTCCGCTGTGGTGTGAGAAAATACACAGCTGTAGAAGTTACAGATAATTAGGACAAAGCCTGTTTGAAAATATGAACTGCAATCAGCATTTGCTTCTATCTGAATTAGAAGAGTACCTTGAAAAGTAACACTGTACAATAGAGGCTTGTAAATGGATTAATGGTCACCAAGGCCAGGTTGTTTTTCTCAAAAGTTCCTCACAAATCTAGTCATGTCAGCAGAAAATCTGAGCAACATCTGCTGTAGAACAATGCTAAAAGTTGTGTTTGATTATGTCAGCTTAGAAGGCCATGTCTTGTAAAACAGTATAAGAATGAACATACTTCCTGTTAATAGTTAGACAAATCCTTGTATTTGCATGTTTTTGTCTCCTTGCAGCAAGTAAATTAAAAGTGCCTTAACTGAACCTTACATGTATTGGTCTTTGAAGTTTTTTCCTTTGACATATGAGCAGTCTATTCCAGAGTCTGGGGAGTCTCTGAGTCAGGAACTTACCTTCCACTATGTTTTATTCATTGTGATGACAAGGTTTAGATCCCTGGAGCGTGTGTCTCTGAGAGATTGGGATTTCTTTAAGTGTAGCATGTCCAACAGCTCTGGGTTTGACATGGCCTTGTATGTTAAGCAGAGATCACCACTGTGTAGATGATATGCGACAGAGTATAGGTGGAGTTTTTTTTAGAGAGTCAGCATTGGGCATCTGCTTTAGGCATGTGATTATTTTAGTGAGGTATTTCTGCAGCCTTTTCAGTTGTTACAGATGTCTTGAGAGGTACATACCAAACAGGGTGTTGTATTCTATAATGGGTCTAATGAGGGATGAGTACAGTGGAACAATGACCTCCTTTTTTCTGGAGGAAAAGCCCTTAGTGATGAGGTGCGCCACATAGAAGGATTTCCTGACTGTTGTGGCAATGTGGTTATCAAAGGTGAGACCACTGTCCACCTGTGCCCCTAAGTCTCTTATCACACTTTCAGTGTTTAATGTACTGTCACCTATGTGGTAATGCACGGGTACATGTTTTTTCCCAAAGGGGGTAACTATGCATTTCTTGGCAATGAGCTTGAGCCCATGGCTCTGGCACCAAGCATCTGTTTCTGTAAGGCCCTTTTGTAGAATATTCACATCATTTGTGGATACAATAATGGCTCCCAGTTTGCAGTCATCTGCGAACTTTGTTAGCCAGAGTCCCTTAGTGTTGGCCTGTACATCAGAGGAGTAGATGCCAAACAAGAGCAGTCCCATGACTGAACCCTGACGTACTCTACTTTTCACTTGTCTGGATTTGGACTTGGAGACTTTTACAGTGTGGGTTGTGTCAGTAAGTCAGTTGGCAACCCATTGAGTGATGTAGGGATTAATGCCCAGCTTAGTAGGTTTACCTATGATTCTAGAGTGGGGGATGGTGTCAAAGACCTTAGTGAGGTCCAGATAGGTTGTGTGGACCACCTTACCCTTGTCCATGGCTCTGGAGACTGATTCGAAGAAGTCAATCAGGTTCAGGAGACAAGATTGGCCCTTCTCAAACCCAAACTGAGTGGGGTCCAGTATTTGAAGGCTGCCAATGTCTTTGTTTACAAGTTCCATGATAATACGTTCCATGGCCTTGCAGATCAGGCTCCTCAGTCTCCCCCTTGTGGAGTGGGATAACTGTAGCTGTGTGCTACTCAGTAGGCACGAAGCCTGAGGTGAGGCTATGATTAAACATGACATTTAGGTGAGGTGCTAATTCATTTTGTAGTTCATGCAGTACACAGCCTGGGATGTAGTCTGGTTCCATGGATGCTGTATTCTTAGCTTTGGACAGTGTGTTTCTTACCTGTGTGGCTGTTATTATTGGAATTTGGCAATCTGTCAGTATTGAGATGGGCCCTTTAGGGGGTGAGAAGGGGGAAAAATTTGCAATGAATCGATCTGCCAGGAATCGGATATTGGCACTATCCTTGGGATCAGTATATTTAATGCCATTATGTTGTAGCTCAGAGCAGATCTGAGCATTGCCATTTAGATTCTTGACATAGCTATAGAATGCCTTGTGGTTGTCTTTGGAATCTTTGGCAATTTTATTTTCGTAACTAGCTTTGGAGGATTTTATGAGGGATCTCAGCTTATTACTGAGGCTGGTAAGGGAGTTTTTTTGCATTCTGGGGTTTTCCTCTTTTCTGCAACAGTTTCTTCCTTTTCTTGTAAAGTTTGTTTATAGCAAGGGACCACCAGATTGACTTACTTTTTTTGGAGGAGAGCGTCTTGGTTTTATTGGGGATGGCACGATTCATACAGGAGTGGATGTGCTCATACAGTTCCTTAGTGTAGAATTCAGCAGTCGAACTTTCAGTTCCCATCTGCATGGGTGTCATGAAGTTTGTCACTTCTGACTTGAGTAGCATGAATTTGGCTTTGGAGAAGTTGTTTACGGAGGTTTCCTTACTGTATCAATATTATAACATTGAAGTTTTAAAACTTCGAATGTTATAATATCGAACCCTTTAGAGCAAAAGCTGACAATAGCAAAGCCTCGGAACATCGAAATTTTACCTAGGGTAAGATTTCTGTGGTCTGTTCCATGGCTTTGCTATTTACAGCACTGTGGTGCGATGACTACGGACCGGGTTTAGGGACATGAGTGAACGGAGGTTACAGATTGGGTTCAGGTAAGTGTGGTGCGATGGTTACGGACCGGGTTAAGGTAAGTAAGCAAACAGACTGGGGTAAGGTAAGTGTGCGGTAGTTAGGGACTTTAGGGTTAGGGCACAGGTGAGGTGAGTGTGCAGTAGTGACAGACTTTAGGGTTAGTGGCGGGTTAAGTGAGTTAGGGTTAGGGCATGGGTGAGGTGAGTGTGCGGTAGTGACAGACTGTAGGATTAGGGATGGGTTAAGTGAGTTAGGGTTAGGGTGTGGGTGAGGTGAGTGTGTGAGAGTTACGGACCTTAGGGTTAGGGTTTAGGTTAAGGTAAGTGGATAGATAGTAGTGTATGTACAGTTTAGTGTAGGGTTAGATGTAGGATTTTAAGTGTATGTTTGTGGATTGCAGTTGTTTTGGTGTGCTAGTGTTGTGTGTTCTGAGTGTTCAGGGTTATGATTGTTCGACTGAAATGGGTCGATATCATAACATTCGAAATTTTGAGCATTCGATGTTATAATACAGACCCTCCTTACTGGGGTGGGGGTGGGGGTGGGATGTGGATGTCAAAGGTGATTAGCTTATGGTCAGACCTGACCAACGAGGGGGTGACCATAGGTGTGGAGCATTGATTTCCCATGTTGGTAATGACCAGGTCTAGGATATTGTAGCCCCTGGTGGGAGTAAGGATTAGTTGATCCAGGGCATTGGAATTTATATATTCCAAGAACCGTTGGGCAAAGGTGTTGGTACATGAGTAGTTTTCCCATTTAATGACAGGGTAATTGAAATCACCCAGTATTAGGGTGTTTGGTTGTATCTTAATATTTTCCAGTATATTTAGAAAGGTATAGTGAGAATCTTGGGGCATGGTGGGGGATCTGTAGCAAGCTACAATTTGGATTGCAGCCTTGCCTAGTGTTAGTAATACCTGGAGAATTTCAGATGCATTGTGTTGGGCAACTAGTCTGGTGTTGGAATATCCTTGGTGAATATGGATACTCCTCTACCTTTAGTGTTTTGGTCCTGGTTTGGTGGCCAAAAAGTGTGGTAAGAGTTGTAGCCTGGTATTGCAGGGGTGCTCTCTGGAGCCTTGAACCAGGTCTCAGTTATTGCAAAGATATCAATGTTCTCCATTTTTAGGAGTGTCTCGAGAGAGAGTGCATTTTGAGGTTTAGACTTCTAGTATTGAGGTGCATTACCTTCAGATTTTGCTTGCTTGTACCTGCTACTGTGGTGGTTTTGTCCTTTGAATTTTACCTAAAAAAGGCACTATAGGGGTGGCAAGAGCCTTAGCCAGTAACCTGAATCCCAGGGATGACAGGTGCAGACCATCTCTGGCAAACATTCGTGGTCTGTCGATCATGTTGTCCCAGTCAGACAGATACTGGATCCCCTTTGAATGACACCAGAAGCGTAGCCAATTGTTGAAGTCAATCATTTTGTCCTTATACTGTGGTATCATTCTGGGTGAAGACAGGATGCTACTCAGTGCTAGGGTCATACATGCCTGGGCTACATGATCCGAGAGTTCTTCCATGACTCTTTGCATGTAGTCCAGGGAGGTACATCTCAAGTCATTCACTCCAACATGTACAATGACAGAGTCATATTTGTACTTGTTGTGGAGTGACTTGAGTGCATGTGTTATGTGGTGGATCCTGGCACCCGACAGGCAGCTGACTGCAATTTTTATCCTTATTCAGCCTGGTGAGTGGGACATCAATGTGCCTGACTATAGAGTCACCTATGACTAAAGTGTTGTGTATGTTGTCTTGCCTTAGGGACTGTTGTTGGGTGGCACACTGGTGTGAGCTATGTGACACTTTGGTTGTGATTGGTGTTTGTTTGCATTTCAGCTTTGGAGGTCCTTGTTGCTTGGGCAGATTTCTGTTAAGGGCCGCCACATATGTGGGTTTAGTTTTGCTATGTGTGGGTGTTGGTGGTGTGGGTTTAGAAGGGCTATGTGTTACCTGAGGTGTAGTGTGGGTGTTATCCTTCTCCTCTTGACTGTCTAGCACAATCTTGGGTAGAGAGAGCTTTGCTTCCAGTTTGGCTATGTAAGTGCATCTTTTGCAGGTTGTGTAGTTGGGTGTGTACATGAGAAAATTGCTGCATTGCCCCATTATTCCCAGATTTACCAGGTAGACAGGGGAAATCACTGGAAGCTGGCCCTTGTAAATGCCTGGTTTGGTGCTTTTTTTAATAGGGTGTTTAGTGCCTATGATTAATTTCTCCTTATTAACAAGGAGAATTGAGTGCTTGTATCAGTTTAAGACTTCCTAGTGCTTTCCAGCTGGTTTTAAAGCAAGTGCTAGTCACAGGGATGCTTAAAGGTAAGATGAAAAAAATGGTTTATCCTAAACACTGCAGTGTGCACTAGAGGAATTAGGTGTGAAAGTAGGTAACTTAAGTGTTACCTGTCTAAAAAGTTAAGTTTTAGTGGAGAGTAACTATTTTTAAAACAGTAAGATAGATTGAAAGGGGGTGGTCACTTTTGTATTCTGGTACTATGGAATACAGTAGGATGGCCAATAAATTTAAATAGTTGAAGGGGAGTGATTTCACAAAGTGATAATTTTGTGCTTACTCTCACAAGCCAGTAAAAACAGAGAGTAAATGAGATATATGGTCAAATTAACATAAGGGGAAGGCAACTAGAAAGACAGTGGTGTTTAAGAACACTACAGTAACCGGGTGGGACAGTGGGGAAAAAAGATTCTGCCTGACTCACAAGAGACAGAGCTGTGGTCTTTTTTCAAGTTTTAATATGCAGTTAAAAGCAGAATACAAGCAAAACACAAGATAAATAAAACAAATCACAGTATTTAAAATAGAAAAAGGCAATAAAGTAATACAACAAATAAAAAGTAAACTAACCTTTCCCTCACAGCAAAGTGTAGCAGAGTCTGTGTGAGCCTTTCTAGTTGTTTTTCTTTCGGCTTTTCCTGGTTAGGGGTCGCCACAGCAGAACTCCGGTCTGCTAATGATTGGCAGTCTATTTTTATAGTGCCGATGTGCCAGCCCGACGCCCAACCTTCAACGAAGGCACGCCCATTCACGCATGTCTTTCTAATAAAGCTCTGAAGTGTTTTATTTTACCTCTTAAATAAAAGGTTAATTTCCTAGCTCCACCCTCTCAGTTCACAGATGATTAACCTTAACTGACCTGTTCTATTGACCTGTACTAATTTCTGCCTGACTCGCAAGAGACAGAGCTGTGGTCTCTTTTCAAGTTTTAATATGCAGTTAAAAGCAGAATACAAGTAAAAAAGGTAAATAAAACAAATCACAGTACTCAAAATAGAAAAAGGCAATAAAGTAATACAACAAATAAATAGCCACTGTATAAGGGTAATGTTTCAGACATGTCCCTACTGTAGGCCATTTGTCCCACCATTATGTCCATCTCTGTCCACACATCTTGCACTGACAGGTTGTTAGGTATACTGCAGGACTCGTACATATCCTTCAGATATGCCAGCATGGTGACCACTGTGATGCAGTGCAGTTAACAGCAACAGTAAGTGAACATGTACAGCATTCATTATGGGTAGGTGTGTTAAATGTGTGCATGGCAAATAGCATGGCCATAACATGGTCGGTGTATTGGCAAACCTGAAAAAAACAACTCCATACTCACCAGCTACAGGTTGCTGCCCCAGTTGTATACCAGAGGGACCTAAATAGTTGTGTGAGAGACATAATGTCAGTAGTCACACCTGTGGCATTGGTACAGGGTGGGAGCAGTATTTCAGCACATCAACAGTGCAAACCCACAATACTAGAGGCTATGTGCACATCTGTTCATTACTACACTGCAGCAACAGACTATCTTATCTGGCATATGCATGTAGATACTTTACAGATTAAAACAGATAAGCAACAGTGGTCTACTAATGTGCCCTAGGGCCATACCTGCACTCTCCTCTTCCATTGTGTTGGTGGCACCCACCTCCACAATGCTGTCTTCAGCTTGCTGGCTTGGCTGGTGGGTGGGTGCCCTCAAGGCTGACGAAGAGCTCCTCAGCATGTGTCAGTGGGGGCTGGATGGTATGACCCCCACCTGTGGCTAGCTGGTCCATCTTAACTGCAGCGGCATGCTGACGGGTGTGGTGGATCAGATTTGTGCTGTGATTCCACACCTGCTTATAATTGCAGTTGTGCAGGCCGACATCGTTTACCCTGTGGATGAGCTCATTCCACTGGGCGGTCCTCTCCTGCAGATCCTGGGCCCTGCACCCAAAGAGGATGGCATGATGGACTATGAGAAATTGGATTATAGCATCATTTTCCAAGGGCAGTCATTCCCGGGACATTGTACCTGGAAGACAATACAGTTGTCCATGTGCACATCAACAGTGGGTATTACTTGCAAATAATCCAGACTATACCATAACACTGTAAGCTATCAAGGCTTGTACATCTTGCATTACACTCCTGGCCCTGAACTGTCCAGTTCCCCCAAAGTTGTTCACTTAATGGCATAGTCCACTACACACCATTCATTTCTGTGTAGAGGGATGACAGTGGCCATCTTCCATGTGGATGGTGGCATGAATGTACTTGACTGTAGTGTGTGATGGGACTGTGAGCACATGCCTGTGTTTGTGTAGGAGACAAACTGTGATGTTCTCATGCCCCATGGAGACTTGCTGTTGTTGCCATCAGTCGGCATTATGTCCATTCTCATCATTGATGTGGGCAGGAGTGTGGGTGATGTGCATATCCCCCTATATTACTGTTGTGGACAGGGTGCCACTATTCCCGCCTATCCTGTCTGATGCAGGTTGCCTGTATCCATGGCATGTGTGTATGAGATGTGCTTTACCCCCAGTACAGGCTGACTTGTGTTACTGGCTCTGAGACTGCGTACATATGTGCAGAAATGGTTGTATTTGGCCTTGGTGGTTTGCATATGTCTGATTTCTAGTCATAGTCAGCCTTACAGGAGGTCACCTGTGAATCTACATGCTTGCTCAGATAGAGGTGCACTTTTGTGTCCCAGTACAGCCACTATAGCAACCTATTATGTGCTTTTTATCTTGGTGGTGTCCACTAAGGGGGATTAATCTATTGTTGATGAAGGATGGTTGTACAGCTAAAGTACTGCTGATTCCATATAGCTACAGTGAATATGAAGTGTACACACTCCTGTTACATGCATGGTACTTGTGCAATTGGAACATGACCCCACAAAAGCACGTCAACACAATCCCCACCTGTGATGTGTCCTATAGCCTGCTCAGTTCAATAGGGAACATAACAACCTGTCTTGAGGAAACATATAGGTTCATAGGTTCATAGGTGTGTACTAGGCTAATGGCCCTGGAGCCTTTACAAGCCTAGCCCATGGGATAATCCTGGCATCATGCCACCCAAACTTAGTTCCCAGTGTCGGGTAAAGCCACATTGAGTGATCCCTGTGGTGATTTTTCTATTTCCCATCCACTCATCAATATTTCTCTCGAAAAGGGCCAGTGAGGTGCTCTGCTTAACATGTATGGGATGTCTATTCCATAGCATGGGCAGTCGCTGGGTTATGAACCTGTCCCTCCAGCATATGGGAAGTAATACTCAGTACAGTTAGCCAGTTGAATGTGTGTGCACACCCTTACACTGGTATGTTGTGTAAACACCTGCTGAGATGATTACAGCATCCATTTGTCTTTGTTTGCACTCTAATGTCATATCACATCTTCATTTGGCAGTGGTTGCACACCTTCCATGAAACAGCTTTGTTTCGTTTTCAATAGAATTGTACAGGTTATGGGTCACATTTGAGGTGAGAAACATTTTGACATGACTTCCTGTGGTCTCATTGGCATACAGCACACATACCTGGCATTCCAACAGTTGTGTGTACACTTTGATAGCCAGTGTATATGGGTGTTGATATAACTGTTAGAGGTAGGCATGGACAGTGGGTCATAACACAGTTGTACACTTCTCTGATTACTATGAGATAAGCATGCCTACTGTAGTACCCATATCAGTGTCATGGCAATGAAACAATCAGTAGCAGTGCACATTTTATTTTGTTGTATGCAGTGACAATAATATTACACACATGTGCAGCATGCACATCCTATTTTCCGGGCTGCTTGTGACCCATGTTATTACTTTTGTGCCTTTCAACTGAACATACGCATAAATACACATGCTCAGGGGATACCTGGTACACATTTGTGCTCTATGTCATTATGGCACACTGTATTTACAGTCTTGCAGCTCAATCATATGTCTCAACCTGTTATACCAGGACTTCTGGTCATTGGTCCATCTCAATGGGTGACAAAACAGGGAAGTCAATTTTGATAATGTATCAATATAGCTGCCATAACAACAGTAAATGTGTAAGTGACTACGGATACCTGTCACAACTTCGAACTTTGTCCAGAAGAACACTGTACAGTTGAATGTTATTAATTTAATAT
>NC_056731.1:1369212983-1369327983 GCF_019279795.1 Protopterus annectens
TAGTCAACACAATCCAGGATTAGTTACAACAGCATGCATAGATATTCCCATTAATCCAAAACACCATATTTGGAACAGTTGCATAGGAAACAGAGCACATGCATATATGGAACCGCAGTGGCCATTACAACGGCATGCAGGTTACATTGATAGCAACAGGCCACCAATGATAGTGTTTCAACATGGAACATGAATAGAAACAAATTTCAGTATTTGTTGAACAATAGGATATATGTCCCAGCAGTAAGTTTGGTGTAAACATACCCATTGATTTGTATGTTTAGGATATTGTTGCAAATATGGTGGTGGGGAGAGAGAGATGTCAATTAACAACTTATATATTCTTGCAGTACTCACAACCTTAATGATCATTGCTCTAATCATTACTCTACAGGTATTATTACAATACCCTATGGCCTTAGTTTGGGCAGTAGTATGTTTGTACACAGTGCATACTTCAACTGTCCTATAGCTAAATTCTGCTTCTCTTACCTGGTAGACCTGTGGAGGGAATGTTTGTTAACACGACCCAACTGTTTTTACACATATTCCCATATTCCTAGTTGTAATTATGCACATACCTTTCAATCTCTTAATGCACAACATCTGGACAAAGCTTAACAACATGGGGGTACAAATAGGGACATATTTTGAATATTGCTCTTATAAACTTTCAGACTCTTGCTAGAGTAACAGGATTTGTTTTAATATAAATTTTCTGAAGGATTTGAAATCTGACACTCACATCTATGTCATTATTTGGTGACGACAATCCTGAGATCATCCCACTGATTTGCCAGGAAAAAAGAGGAACAGGCCATAAATATGAGCCAAATATCTGGACATTCTGTGAAAATCTGTACAGCTGAAAGGTATGATTATGCATACAGCTTACTACCACTCCCAAGATTTGATCCATGGCTGTGTCTGCTAAAAATACAACAATTTCTGTTTCATCAGAGTGAGCTATTTAGACACCGGTGTCTGTTCCTTCAGTGTTTTCTTTCTAAGTCTCTCTTGGTTGTACAATCTGACCTTGTAATTACAATAGTCTTATACAGACATTCCTAGACTTATTTTTATGTAGCACAGTGTGAAAAACAGTGGTTGACACAACAGTGCTATTCTGATATCAGATGTTGGAGAATGCTATGTGTCAGGCCATACAGTACCAGAGTAAACACTACCAGTCCAGGATTTAAAACTTTATTGGAAGGCAGTTACAGTTTTCTTATGTGAAAGACCTGTGGGGGGAATGTTTGTTAACACTACCTGACTGTTTCTACACATATTCCCAGATTTCTAGTTAATATTATGTACATACCTCTCAATCGCTTAATGCACACACTCTGGACAAAGCTTGACAACATGGGGGTACAAATAAGGACATATTTTGAACGTTGCTCTTATAAACTGTGAGAGTTGCTAGAGTAACAAGATTTTTTTAATATACATTTTCTGAAGGATTTGAGGTCTGAATATCAAATGTATGTCATTATTTAGTGATTACAATTCTGAGATCATCCCAGTGATTTGCCAGGGAGACAGAGGAACTAGCCAAAAATATGAGCCAATTATCTGGACATTCTGTGAAAATCTGTACAGTTGAGAGGTATGATTATGCATACAGCTTACTACCACTCCCAGTATTTAAACCATGGCTGTGTGTGCTAAAAATACAATTTGAGCTTCATCAGAGTGAGCTATTTAGAAACTGCTGTTTGTTCCGTCTGTGTTTTCTGTCTATGTCTCTCTTGGTTGTACAATCAGACCTTGTACTAACAACAATCTTATACAGGCATTCCTAGATATATTTTTTTATGTAGCACAGTGTGGGTAACAGTGGCTAACACAACATTACTATTCAGAGACTGCAACACTAAATGCTATACAGTACCAGAGTAAACACAACCAGTCCAGGATTTAGAACTTTATTGCCAGGCAGTTATGGTTTTATTGAAATATCACCTATATGGGACAATTACTGTCATATTGTCTGGTTTACTCAGTACAACCCATACACAGTTTTTATACTGCCAGGTGATTTTCTACTACTTTATATGTATTTGGTATGATTACTACAAGCAGGATTGTTACTCACCAGCCTCACAACGCAGCCTTTGCAGCCTACTGGCATGGGCTTCCTGATTCACAGCCCACTCAGCTGCAGCTGTAAAGGGAATATTGCAATATTTTAGCCATACATATCCATCACATACACAGGCTGGACTTTGGTAAACAGTTATTGATATGAATACTTACACACTGCTGAGACATCACCCCTCTACCTTGCTTCTTGAACCCACTCGTCCAAGAGCTCCCTCTTCCTCCGCTTCAAGTTGGCATAGTGGTGCCGGACCTGCTCACCAGTCCAAGGGATACCAGTGGCACTGGTGAGATCATGGGTGAGATGGTCCCAGGCTTCCACTTTATACTTGGAGCCCTGGTACTGGCCCTGCAGCAGTCTCTCATCATGGTTATTTACCAGGAGTCCTACCATGACCTTGGACTCTTGTATGCCCCAGTGCTGCGCCCGGAAGCACATTCCATTTCCAACACCTGCCATACTGCCTACAGTGGGAAGCTGCAACCAGTTATGAGCTGTATTCCTGCCTGTGGAGTTTAAATATGGCCAATTTCCTGTCCTTTGCCATGATTGGATGGTTTTGAATATGCTGAGCTAAGCTAAGCTACAGGCAAACCTGCTTAGCTAAGGTTGGCAGTGCTTCAAGGGACAAATTCAGCACTTCTTACCAATAGGCAAATCCACATAACTGGGCTACTCATTGCTTAGCAGTCATATTTACACAATGCTTACATCTGGTAAGCAGAGCTGTGCAATGCTTAGCATTACTTATTTTTTATTTTATAGATTATCTGCTGTATGGGATTGATTCATCATTCATTACATATTATAAATTTGTTTACTGTCCCTGACATCCCCCAATGTGCTTTTATTACATTTATTCATGTGTGACAATACTGTATGGGGCACTTGTGTTAATATGGGGGTTTCACAACTGTATTAAACTGACACCTCACATCTGGACCTACTACAGTACTCTGGTTAGCAAATTTATGCTCAACTTCTGAGAGACCTGCATTAGAAGCTGAAGTTAAGTGCAAACTTGCAGTAGTGTATTATAGTCTTCTGATAAGTACAAACTTGCAATTTTAAAAGTACTGTATTTCATTTTTTCTGTTACCTAATTGTGTGTTTCATTGAATAGTGTGCTGTGTGTCTCTCTGTTATAAGAGGGGGGGTGGTCTTCTCATGTCTTTATCTTATAATTAGTAGCCTAGAGGGCTTCCTCTGTACTTTAAGTGCTAGCCACAAAGTTTGAGAATTCATTTTATGCTCAACCTCTGAGAGACCTGCATTAGAAGCTGAAGTTAAGTGCAAACCTGCAGTAGTGTATTTTAGTCTTCTGTTAAGTGCAAACATGCAGTTTTAAAAGTACTGTATTTCATTTTTTCTGTTACCTAATTGTGTGCTTCATTGAATAGGGTGTTGTGTGTCTCTCTGCAGTTAGTTCCACACTCACCCTCCCTGTTCTTGTCTTGATGTTAGTGTTAGTGGCAATGGAATTGCCCACCCCTCCTGTAAGTCTGTATTAGAACATTCCTCCTGGGTCCATCTCATTTGCTCACTTAACCGAGTACAGTGAGATCATATTCTGATTCTAGTGTTCACTCTACTTAATACAGAGAGAAGATTTGAGAAGGCCAACCCACTTAGGTTCTTCCTTCCTCTCTCCTTGCACTTTACTAACAAAAAAAATGTTTTTGCACTTTATTCATCTGCTCCTACTATATTTGTGTTCCCTCCTACTTTATTTTCCTTTTCTTAAAAGTACTCAATTTTATTTATTCTGCTGCATTTATTACTGTTTGGTAGCAGCCTGATTAAATTGTAACCATTATGCTAAGTCTTTTGGTTTAAGTACTTGTGCTTTATACAGGTTGTTTTACATTAAGAAGGTTTGTGGTCTGCACTGTTGTGGCAGGACATGTAGCTTACATCCTTTTAAGCTGGGAATTGCTGATTGAAGCCTCAGTGTCTGCTATTCTAAACGTGTATTAGTTCTGGCTTAAGCACTTGGGCTTCAGGCCAGTTATTCTACATTAAGAAGGTTTGTAGTCTGCACTTGTGTGGGAGGAGAGGCTGGATTCTGCCCTTCTGAGCTGGGAATTTTTGGTCACCGGCTTATTGTGCCTGCTTATTTGAACTGTTTCTTTCTGAAATTGGTGCACCTTGTTGCTGTAGCATAAACCAGATTCAGGCCTGCTGAATCTAGCTTTATTTGTGTAACTTGAGCACTGATCCAGACCATCTTTTTTTGGAGAAGGTTCCCCTGCACCCTAGTAGCAGGATTGTGAAGTTAGAACTTGTCTGATTGAAGACTGCTGGAACAGGGCTCAGTTTTGAGCTTTTTTCTGGTTAATTGGGTAACTTGTTTAAATCAGTTTATTTGTTTTCCATTGTTTTATTTATATATATATATATATATATATATATATATATATATATATATATATATATATATATATCAATTGCACTTTATTCATCTGCTTTTACTGTATTTGTGTTTCTTCCTACTTTATACTAGGGGCATTGACTACAACTCTGATCTGAGATAAATAACAATCAGTATACTTTTTTGTGCATTTAAAGTGTTTTTTTTTTATTGTATCTGCTTTATTTTCTGAAATAAAATATTCTTGTTTCCCACATTTCTAAGCTAGTTTTGTCCAGTTTTCAGGTTAGTGCTGAATTCAGGGATCTGTTACCAATCTCTGTGTTTGCCCATACCTTACTTGGATAGAAGGAAGTTTCTCTGTTCACCTGTAAGAGAGGGGGGCTTTGAGCAGCCTATCTGTCCCTGCAGGAGGGGTTTCAGCCCAGAAATTTGTAGTTTATTGGCCATTTTGGGCTAATTTCTATCTCTTTCATTTCCCTGGTATAAATACCACATTTCCCTGGTTTTGTATGCCGGGCAGTGCCAGTTAGCTAGAGTATAACTACTCCTGGCTCCACAAAGTCTCCTCTTCAATTTTTCTCTTGGAACTAGACAAACTTTCAACTTAAGCACTCAAGCCATCCATTTCTCAGTTCGGCATTTGCTCAAAACTCATAGCAAGCATTTATAAACCCTAGCACTAAACCCTCCTATATTGTACAGAAGGACAAGGCTCTCTATTTGACCTTACCAGCCATTAAGTAAAACAGTTCACTGTACCTATCCAGGCATGTCCAAAGGGCAGTTTCAGGTGTACTCTCCAGTCCAACTGGTGAATCTGGGCATTTTGAGGCAATGTTACATCTGCCTCATGTACACAGACAACCCTCTCCTCCTATCACCAAACACTAATACATGCAAGAGATGCAATTATACAGCCAAACTAGAGGCTAAACTCTCTCAACCCAATACTGGATCAGACAGTCAAGAGGAGAAGGGAAATACTTGCATCACACCACCAGTCTCACATAGACCCATTAAACCAGCACTGGGAAAAAACATACATAAATACATGAAAACATACTTGGAGGCTCTAAATAAAAATCTGCAAAAACAACAGAGACCTCCAAAGCAGACATCCAAGCAACCTCCATCCCCCAACACAAACCATGAAACACATACTTTAAAAAAACCAGTGAGCCATGCAATCATACTAGTAATATATGACTCTATAGTCAGACACACTGACGTCCCACTCACTTGGCTGAATAAGGAGAAGGTTACTGTTGGTTGCCTGTCGGGTGCCAGGATACGCCACATAACGCAAGCACTCAGGTCACTCCAGAACAAGTACAAATACGACTCTGTCATTGTCCATGTTGGTGTGAATGACCTGAGTTGTACCTCCCTGGACTACATGAAAAGAGACATGGAAAAGCTCTCTGATCACACAGCCCAGGCTGGTATGACCCTGACTCTTAGTAGCATCCTGCCCTCACCAAGAATGATACCACGGTATAAAGAAAAAAAATTATCAATTTCAACAATTGGCTAAGTTTCTGGTGTCATTCAAAGGGGATCCAGTGTCTGTCCGCCTGGGATGACATGCTCGACAAGCCACACTGCTTCACTAGAGATAGCTTGCACCTGTCACCCTTAGGCTTTTGAATACTGGCCAAGGCTCTTGCCACCCCCATAGTGCCTTTTTTAGGCAAGGCTCAAAAGAAAAACCCACCACCGTAAACAGCACAAGTAACAAAAAACTGAGGGTAATGCTACTCAATGCCAGAAGTCTAAACGTCAAAATGCATGCACTCGAGGTACTCCTCAGTATGGAGAAAATTGATATATGTGCAGTAACAGAAACCTGGTTTAAAGCTCCAGAGAGCACCCCAGCACTACCAGGCTACAACTCATACTATACATTTTGGCCACAGAACCCGGACCAAAATGCAAAAGGAGGGGATGTATCCATATTCATCAAGAATACCCACACCTCCAGGTTAGTGGCACAGCACGATGCTTCAGGGATCATCCACATGCAACTAACAACAGGCAAAGCTGCAATTCAAATTGTAGCTTGCTACAGATCACCCACCATGTCTCAGGACCCCCATTCCGCATTTCTGGAAACACTAGGAAACATAAAAGTCCTACCAAACACCCTAATAATGGGTGATTTCAATTACCCAAACATTAACTGAGAGAACTACTCAAGTACTAACTCTCTTGCCCAACATTTCCTAGAATTTATAAACTCAAATGCCCTGGATAAATTGGTCAACACTCCCACCAGAGGTGAACACATATTGGACCTGGTCATCACCAACATGGGCGACCGGTGTTCCACACCGGAGATCAACCCCTCAGTGGTTAGATCTGACCATAAACAAATCACTTTGGATATCCACATTCCGCCCCCACCCCCGGACAAGGAAACCACCATGATAAACTTTTCAAAAGCAAACTTCACGTTACTTAAGACCGAGATGGAAAGTCTCAAAGCCCCCATGCTAAAGGATAATGCTACCCAAGCTGCAAAATCCTTTGCTAATGCATTCTACGGGCACCTACAAGAATGCATGGATTGTGCTATCCCAAGCAAAACCAAGACTCACGCCTCCAAGAAAAGGAAACCAGTCTGGTGGACTTCTGCCATAAACAAGCTATAGAATAGAAGAAACTACGATCCCTCATAAAATCATCCAAGGCGAGCTTCAAAAGAAAAATTGCCAAGGACTCCAAAGATAACCACAAGGCATTCTTTAGCTATGTCAAGAATCTAAGTGGCAATGCTCAGATCTGCTCGGAGTTAGTGCAGAACGGCACAAAATACACTGAACCGACCGATATCAATAACATCCTGGCAGACAGGTTCAGCGCAAACTTCACCCCCCCCCCTCTCACCCCCAAAAGGGCCCATAAGCATACCAGAAGAATGTAGAGCCCCTGAAATCACAGACACTCAGGTTAAAACAGCCCTCTCCAAAGCCAAAAACACAGCATCAATGGGACCGGATGGTGTTCCAGGCTGTGTCCTACATGAGCTCAAAGACAAACTAACCCCGCACCTAAACACACTGTTCAAACTTAGCCTCTCCACAGGCTACATACCCATAGAGTAGTGCACAGCAATGGTTATTCCATTCCACAAAGGTGGAGCCACAACAGACCCCGGGAACTATTGGTCTATAAGCCTGACTAGCTTGGTCTGCAAGGCTATGGAGTGCATCATCATGGAACTTATTAACAGAGACATTGGGAACCTCCAAACACTGGACCCTACCCATTTCAGCTTTGTTAAGGGCAGATCATGCCTCCTAAACCAGGTGGACTTCTTTGAGACCATTACTAAGGCTACAGACAAGGGAAAAGTGGTACACACAGCCTACCTAGACCTTGCAAAAGTCTTTGACACCTTTCCCCATTCTGGTATTATAGACAAGCTCACCAGCCTGAACATAAACCCCTATGTCACAGGATGGGTTGCCAACTGGCTCATGGACAGAACCCACATGGTGAGAGTTGCAGGAGCTTGGTCCGACTCTAAACTGGTTACAAGTGGCATTCCCCAGAGCTCAGTCCTAGGACCCCTCCTGTTCGGCATATACTTCTCAGAGGTACAGGCAATCACAGGAGGGTCTATGGCTGACCAAGTTCACAGATGACTGCAAACTAGGGGCTATAACTGACTCTCTGGCTGACACAGACATCCTCCAAAAGGGTCTCACTAAGATGGATACCTGGTGTCAAAATCATGGCCTCAAGCTAAATGCCAAAAAGTGCATAGTCATCCCCTTTGGAAAAAACAAAGAACCCACAAACTACCACATAGGTGGTAGTCCCCTAAATAAGGAAGACGTAATAAGGGATCTGAGACTCAAGTAGATAGTAATCGCTCCTTTGATAATAACATTGCCAAAGTGGTTAGAAAATCCTTCTATGTGGCCCACCTAATCACAAAAGGGTTCACATCCAGATCAAAAGATGTCATTGTGCCCCTCTACTCATCACTCATCAGACCCATCTTAGAGTACAACATCCCATTTGGGATGTACCTTACAAGACACCTGCAACAGCTGGAAAGACCACAGAAGTTCCTCACCAAGAGGATCACTGGCCTCAAACAGATGCCCTATGCAGCTCGACTAAAGAAACTCCAGCTGTACTCGGTTGCATACCGCCTACTCAGAAGTGATCTCTGCCTGACATACAAGGCCATGTCCAACCCAAAATTGATGGACATGCTCCACCTAAAGAAAACCGTATCCCCTTGAGCCATATGCTCTAGGGATCTAAATCTCACCACAACAATGCTGGAGGGATAGATTCCTGTCCAAGAGACTTCCCATGCTTTGGAACAAGATTCCAATTTACATTAGGCAGAGCTCCTCACTAACACTCTTCAAAAGAAACCTTGACGAGTGGATGGGAAACAGAAAGTTTACCTGGGGATCACTTCAGTGGCTCTGCTGGACAGAGGCACAGGGAACTAATCTAAGGGGGCAGCGAAAGCCAACGCATTCTGGCTAGGCTTATAAATGCCTTCGGGCAGATAGCCTAGTACCTACCTATGAACCTATGAACCTATTTAGTAGCTAATTATAAAAAAAGTTTGTGTACTACTTTCACATGTAAAATGCAAATTGATAACAGTGGGGATCAAACAGGGAATGGTTGTTTGCAATGCGTACACTCTAACCACTACACGATTGCAGTACTGCTTATACTGGATATCTCTTGGTATTTAACCTCTTGTGCTGTTTAAGCTGGACTAAGCATAGCTAAGCAACGGGCAAACCCGCACAGCTACGCTTAAACTTTATTGCATGTTTAAAAAAAATTATTTGTTGTGTTTTTTTATTTGTACCCTTCAGAGTATCCCTTCAGAGTATCCCTGCTAATGCTAAACCTGTTATTCTATCAACTTTCTGCTTTGTGGAATGATTGTCCCTTTTGGCTTTGTCCATATTCCTTACTCTAAATGCTGAAAACTAACCAGGCATCCACCAAGGCTGTAAAAATATAAAACTTTAATACACAGAGTACACAGGACAAGCGCTTTCACACAAGTTGTGCTTCATCAGATCCATAGAATAAAACAACAGAATCCATTAAATACTAAAACATATGCTTCAATTAACCAATTGAATACAGCAATCAATTATTGATGTATACTTCTTTTCTTAAGAATTGAATCATGCCCCAAGATTCTCACTACACCTTTCTAAACATACTGGAAAATATTAAGAAAGAACCAAACACCCTAATACTGGGTGATTTTAACTACCCTGCCATTAACTGGGAAAACTACTCGTGTACCAACACCTTTGCCCAACGGTTCTTGGAATTCATAAATTCCAACACCCTGGATCAACTAATCCATAGTCCCACCAGGGGCTCCAATATCCTAGACCTGGTCATTACCAACATGGGAAATCGATGCTCCACACCTATGGTCACCCCTCGTTAGTCAGGTCTGACCATAAGCTAATCACCCTTAACATCCACATCCCACCCCCACCCCCCAGTAAATAAACCTCCATAAAAAACTTCTCCAAAGCCAACTTCATGCTACTCAAGCCAGAAGTGACAAACTTCGTGACACCCATGCAGATGGGGAACTGAAAGTTCAACTGCTGAATCCTATACTAAGGCACTGTACAAGCACATCCACTCATGCATGAATCGTGCCATCCCAAATAGAACCAAGATGCTCTCCTCCAAAAAAAGGAAGCCAATCCGGTAGTTCCCTGCCATAAACAAACTTTACAACAAAAGGAAGAAACTGTTGCAGAAAAGAGGAAAATCCCAGGATGCAAAAAACTCCCTTGCCAGCCTCAGTAAGAAACTGAGATCCCTCATAAAATCCTCCAAAGCTAGTTATGAAAATAAAATTGCCAAAGATTCCAAAGACAACCACAAGGCATTCTATAACTATGTCAAGAATCTAAATGGCAATGCTTAGATCTGCTCTGAGCTAAAACAGAATGGCATTAACTATACTGATGCCAAGGATATTGCCAATATCCTGGCAGATCGCTTCAGTGCTAATTTCACCCCCCTCTCACCCCTTAAACAGCCCATCTCAATACCTGAAGATTGCCAAATTCCAGTAATAACAGCCACACAGGTAAAAAAACTCACTCTCCAAAGCTAAGAATACAGCATCCAAGGGACCAGATGACATCCTGGGCTATGTACTACATGAACTACAATATGAACTGGCACCTCACCTAAGTGTCATGTTTAATCATAGCCTCACCTCAGGTTTCGTGCCCACTGAGTGGCACAGAGCTACAGTTATCCCACTCCACAAGGGGGGATCCATCTTGGATCCCAGAAACTACCGTCCCATCAGTCTAACAAGCCTTATCTGCAAGGCCATGGAGCATATTATCATGGAACTTATAAACAAAGACATTGGCAACCTTCAAACACTGGACCCCACCTAGTTTGGGTTTGTGAAGGGCCGATCTTGTCTCCTGAACCTAACTGACTTCTTCAAATCAGTCTCCAGAGCCATGGACAAGGGTAAGGTGATCCACACAGCCTATCTAGACCTCGCCAAGGCCTTTGACACCACCCTCCACTCTGGAATCATAGATAAACTTACTAAGCTGGGCATTAATCCCTACATCACCCAATGGGTTGCCAACTGGCTTACTGACAGAACCCACACTGTAAAAGTAGCCGACTCCAAATCCAGCTCCAGACAAGTGACAAGTGGAGTACCTCAGGGTTCAGTCCTGGGACCGCTCTTGTTTGGCATCTACTTTTCGGAAGTACAGGCCAACACTAAGGGACTCTGGCTAACAAAGTTCGTAGATGACTGCAAACTGGGAGCCATTATTGAATCCCCAAATGATGTGGATACTCTATAAAAGGGCCTTACAGAAACAGATGCTTGGTGCCAGAGCCATGGGCTCAAGCTCAATGTCAAGAAATGTATAGTTATCCCCTTTGGGAAAAAACATGTACTCATGAATTACCACCTAGGTGGCAGTACACTAAACACCGAAAGTGTGATAAGAGACTTAAGGACACAGGTGGACAGTGGTCTCACCTTCAATAACCACATTGCCACAACAGTCAGGAAATCCTTCTATGTGGCACACCTCATCACTAAGGGCTTTTCATCCAGAAAAAAGGAGGTCATTGTCCCACTGTACTCATCCCTCATCATACCCATTATAGAATACAACGCCCCATTTGGTATGTACCTCTCAAGACATCTGCATCAACTGGAAAGGCTGTAGAAATACCTCACTAAAAGAATCACAGATGCCCTACGCTGACTGCCTTAAAAAACTCCAGCTATACTCTGTCGCATATCATCTACTCAGAGGCGATCTCTGCTTAACATACAAGGCCATGTCAACCCTAGAGCTGTTGGACATGCTACACTTAAAGAAATCCCAATCCCTCAGAGCCACACGCTCCAGAGATCTAAACTTTGTCATCACAATAAACAAAACATGCTGGAGGGATAGGTCCCTGACTCAGAGACTCCTTAGACTCTGGAATAGACTGCCCATATATGTCAAGCAGAGTGCCTCTTTGACCCTCTTCAAAAGGAACCTTGACGACTGGATAGGAGAAAGGAAATTCACCCCGGGGATCACGTCAGTCGTCCTGCTAGACAGGGGTCCAGGGAAGTAAATAGTGTGGGAAGAAATAGCCAGGGAATTGTTATGGCTAGGCTTGTATAGCCCCTAGGGCTGATAGCCTAGTACCAACCTATGAACCTATGAAGTTAGATAATAATGATAGATATTAGAATTTCAGACTTCATAACCTTCAGAAAATTCATGTTAATGCAAAACCTTTTATTCTATGAACGTTCTAAGTTTGTAAGAGCAATATTTAAAGATTGTCCCAATTTTGGGGCCTTTGTCCCACTTTTAATTATGGATTTGTCCAGATTTCGTGCTCTAAGAGGTTGAGAGGTATGTTTAAAAAGAAAAGAGTTGATATATGTCTTATCTGTGTCTGTATAATATTGATAGTTCCTAGGCCAGCTTTGGAGATGGATTTTTCACATGATCTGATACTCAGTTTCAGGTTGAGAAATATAGGAACACAAGCTGTTTTGAGATCTGAAGAAGCAATCAGAAGGACAAAACACAAGTTTATTAGTGAAAAAGAGACATGTAGTTACGTTAACTTACATGTACAGAAGTCAGGGTGCGATTATATTGAAAGTGAGTGCAGCATTTTGATGAATATGGATACACTAAGGTGTGGTATTCTAAGCTTGGTACCCCAATATGAACACACCTGACTTGTTTATTTCAAAAATTAGGGCATTAGAATAACAAGTTATGGCTGAAGCAAGTTCTATTGTCATGAACACTCTGCATTATGCACTGATGCTTCAAGCTTGTCTTTATCTTTATTTTGAACTTGTTTAAATTAGCAAGGATATAGAAAATGTAATTGACTGAAGCAACTAACCTTTTTGGAGGCCCAGCACATGTCAAACTACTGGGCTGTGCTCTCATTTGCATAATGAAGGGAGGACGCAAGGATAGTAGTCCTCAACAATAACTACTTAAATGTATGGCACAGTACACCATTAAAAATACCCACAAGTGTGATGAGCTTGGTATGACATATTGCTCTGTCTTACTTTACAGCTGCAGGTGTGTCTGTAAAGAGAATGGGCATACCCATCTTGTTTCCCCTGGTGCTTTTATTTTGCATCACATAATGCCATGTTGGGATGTAACATTTACCCCCAAAACTAGAAAAGATTATAGATAGAAGGAACAAAAAATGCCAGAAGTACTGCAAGACCACCAGAAGCATCTCATTACACAAGACAGCAACAGGCACAAAACCAAGAAAGTGAACCAATGCTATGGTATACAGGGATAAACCCCTGCCTACAGGCCAGGTGGTCTAAGTTCACTTAGTGGCTTGGTCATCTGATGGGCTAAATGGGGAAGGACTGGTGCACTATGTGTTCAATCCCTGGTGGAGGCTAGGGATGTGTAATGTGCATTGTTCTAAAGGGGGCATATTTAGGTGACATTGGCTAAGTCACCATGGATGTGGGACAATATGCCATATTACCCCACTTCATGTCCCTCTACTGCAGGCTAAAATGCACATGTGAGAGAAAGGAGGCTAGGAGGTAAAACACTCCTAGCAGTAGTATAGCATGAACCCAGGATACCTTGATCTCCTCATCAACCCTTACTGGAGTTAATCCAGGGAATACCAGGAGTGATAGGGGTAAACCTGGTAATTAAGGAGAAGAACTGCTGCTCTCTGCTGGAAACATTTAGATAAGCAATAAAACAAAATGAAATGACTTTAATTAACTACAGATGTAGCAAATAATAAACAAGGTTAAAATAGCATTAAATGAGGGAATTTGAAAAGAACAAGAAGTAGTTTCAAAAATGAATAAGGAAATGCAATGCATCTATGCTAAACCATAACACAGCAAATGAAGCAAATACTGACAATCATGCAGAAGAAACAGTCTTTTTCTTTCAAGTTCTATCAGCATTCCAGAGTTTTCTTCACCTCACCTTTGAGATCATCTACCACCTTCTTTCATTTACACAATGGTTTCCATAATACCACTTACTCTAGCATCAACACTGTCACTCCAGAGCAGTGTGGCAGAAGAGTAAAAGCAATGATCACAGAAATTCACTCTTGGCTCCATTTCTTTTGGTATATCTAAAAAATAAGGAGATATAAGTTGTTACTGTCTAGCTAAAGATGATGCGTTTAAGGTTTTTAATAAATGTACGTAATTGTGGTATAGTACAACAGATAGATTTGACTGCTATTACAGACCAATTTAAACAGTATTAAGTAGTACTATGAGCAAAGAAAGAATTTGACATTTATCCAACATTTGTTTTATAGAAATCAGTGATCCAAAGAGTCTACTGAGTCAAGAGTCTACTGATGCCTATGTGATGAAACTAAGGCACAGAGCAAAAGTGGGTGAGTTTCAAGAGCTCTGTGATGCATTGTTGAGAGACAGAATTGCATGGGGAATTGAAAATGACAAAGAAGAAAATGACTGTCCGCTCCTGATTTAACTGTGGACAAAATCTGTGAACATGCATATGGCAGCATAATCAACTGTCATAGAAATGAAAGAACTTGCTGAGAATTGGATGTTTGCAACATTAAAATTAAGTCACACTCACCTGATATGATATTTCTGCCAAGGCAATGTGAAAAGTCCTTCAAACAATGTGGCGACAAAGAACCCAAATGCAATTCTTGAGCCAGATGACTCACCCAAAAGTGAAAAATACATTCAGTTCTGCTACTGCCATTTTGTTCATGGTTCTGTTAACAGCATGATAAGAACCCATATCTAACATGCAATACAGAATGTAGGAAAAGTGGTTTGACTTACTGTTTTTCTCAAGTTTGCAAATCTAGAGAAATGGAAAAAATGTTTTGCAAATGATTGATGCAAATAAAATTGCTGAATGTTCAGTCACTGTTTTAAATAATTCTGATTCTGCTCCATCAGAGCTGTTTCTAAATGAAGTAGATGAGTGTGTGTGTGTGTGTGTGTGTGTGTGTGTGTGTGTGTGTGTGTGTGTGTGCGTGCGTGCGTGCGTGTGTGTGTGTGTGTGTGTGTGTGTGTGTGTGTGTGTGTGTGTGTGTGTGTGTCTGTGTGTCAGTGATAGAAGTATGCACTGTTTCTTTACAGCAAAAAGAAATTCAGCACTGCTGTCATAGCAAAATTATTGAATTGAGAAATTCTTCATAAGCAGTAAAAGTGTCCTAGTCAACCCTGACGCCAGTAAAGAATGCAGTTAGGCTTGAATGACTCAATGCTAGAGTCTAAAGCTTCACCACTGGTTTATTTTGGTCATAAACTGAACTACTGGATCAGAAACAACTTTGTATGTTTATAGCAATCAAGAGAGCAACTTACTCTTTTAAGTGGCACCAATGAAGCAACCAAACATTGTGCACAGAAAAGCTCAAGAATAATGGGATATGAAAAAGCAAATTTGCAATGTGCAGATAAAAAGGTAGTCCGATAAACAACGATGCCACTGTGGACCTCGATAGCACAACAATAAGTAAATGATAAATAAAATGCAAAACGAGGTGGCTAAAAGCAGTAAAATATAATTTTAATACCAGATAAGCGCTTTCACATCAAACGATGCTTCCTCAGACCATTACAAAACACCCATCACATCACTCTATATATATATATATATATATATATATATATATATATATATATATGAAACAGTTCATCAATTAAACAATCAATTAGAGCAATCAAGATCTTAAAGTCAACTCACATCTCTAACTCCAAGTAATATCTCATATATACATATCTATATATAAAAAATTGCATATATCCATATGTTTGTTTGTCTTTTCGGCTTTTCTTGGTTAGGGGTCGCCACAGCGGAACTCCGGTCCGCTAATGAGTGGCAGTAGGTTTTTATGGTGTAGAAGTTGCCAGCCTGACACCCAACCTTCAAAACAATAATATATATATATATATATATATATATATATATATATATATATATATATATATATATACATATAAATGCATATATATATATATATGTATATATATATATATATATATATATATATATATATATACATATAAATGCATACTGACTGCATATATGAGAAAAAATTACTAACTATAGCATATACAATTCATGTAATGCATATATCATCTCAAGGGTCTAGCTTTTAAGTGTGGTTTAATGGAAGCCCTGTCATTAAGAGCTTCATATATGTCATACATCATGGTTCCTTATAGCTGCCAAATGTTTTCTAACTCTTTCCCTGAACGTCCTATTTGTCATCCCTACATAAAATGAGGTACATAAATTGCAAGTAGCTAAGCAGATTATATTCTTGGTTGCACAATTAGCAGAGACTCTAAACTTATAAACCTTATTGGTCTTGGGATATATAAACTCCTTATCTAATGCTAGTACTTTGCAAATATTACAGCATCCACATTTTTGTAAGCCTCTTATATCTAGTTCATAAGACTTGTTTGTATGACATAACAGTCATATATAACTATAACAGTGATATAGAAAGAAGTGCACTTGCTAAACACTCAGCCATGTTTAATTACACACATAGATTCAGTTTTAGAGTAATAGAATGTCTGAGATCTAGTCTAAGATTAGGAGATTTGAAGAATTTAACAGAACAATGTGAATTAAGTTGTATTTTGGAACTGGAAGCAGACAAAATCCCTGGCCTTAATGACAGGGCTTCCATTAAACCACACTTAAAAGCTAGACCCTTGAGATGATGTATGCATTATATGAATTGTATGTGCGATATTTAGTAATTTTTTCTTATATATGCAGTCAGTATGCATTTATATGTATATATGTTACTGTTTTTTATATGTATATATGCAATTTTTTTATATATAGATATGTATATATGAGATACTACTTGGAGTTAGAGATGTGAGTTGACTTTTTAAGATCTTGATTGCTCTAATTGAGTGTTTAATTGATGAACTGTTTCATATATATGTATATATATATATATATATATATATATATATATATATATATATATATATATATATATATATGTATATATATATATATAGAGAGAGAGAGAGAGATGTGATGAGTGTTTTGTAATGGTCTGAGGAAGCATTGTTTGATGTGAAAGCACTTACCTGCTATTAAAATTATATTTTACTGCTTTTAGCCACCTCGGATTGCATTTTATTTATCAGATAAAAAGGTAGAACAATGGAGATCACCATGTCATCAGTTAAGATGACTTATAAACTTGCAGAGACCATGGGGTCACCTGTCCATGAAGTAAATGATTCACAGACAGACTATACTTTACATGTTGGAGAAGCAGATAATTCACAAGATTGCAAGGGCATTAGCTTGCACACATGTGAAGTAAATGATTTACGTACTTGAGCACAGTGGCAAATTAAGCCTACCTTGGACCTTGGGCTGTCTTCAAACCATCCCCCCCACCACACACACACATAATACATTTTTAGGACTATGCATCAATACATGTGTCTTTCTGTATTTCCCTACCTGATTGTTTTGAATTATATTTCTTGTTTAATATGGCAGCATCTGTTAAGCATGTTTTAAAATTGTAGTTTTGTGCATTTTCCCCAGTAAGCAGTGAAATGGAATGCATTAATCAATAATGATAGAAGTACCCATGTCAGAACATTTCAACTCTAAAAAGCTACTGAAACTGTTGTCATTATAATACACCAGTATCTGCACTCATCAATTGTGGACACTTTACTGAATGGCTATATATTATATGTCTGATTGTGAAAAAAATGGACACAGTAAAGTATTCCAATTTGTTTTATGCAAATGCACTCTAGTACTGCAAAGACAGACTAATTGCTTTGAACTTCTTCAACTCAGCACAGTCAGTCATTTCTATCTACAGACATCCACTAAATTTAGTAGTTATCATCACAGTATTGACTGGATCCTTTTCAGATGTCTGTGTCTAAAATATAATATCAATAATGTACAAAGTAGCATATTTCAAATTTGTTTCACACAAAACAAAGTAGACATAGTAAAATATTCTGACTTAATTCATACACACTCTGACTTAATTCACACAGAGACACACACAGGCACGCATTCACACACACACACACACACACACACACACACACACACACACACACACACACACACACACACACACACACACACACACATGTCCTGCAAAACTAGATAAAAGACTAAAATGACCAGATAAGAGCATAAGGTACTACACACACACACACACACACACACACACACACACACACACACACACACACACACACACACACACACACACACACACACACACACACACACACACACACACACACACACACACACATGTGCATGTCCTGCAAAACTAGATTAAAGACTATTTAAAATGACCAGATAAGAGCATAAGGTACTTTCATCCAAAGACAGCCTACCAACACCTCCAACAGTTATAGCCACATTATTGACTGTGCACATATTTATTGGTATGAAGAAATAAATTACATGCACTTTATTGGTAGCTTTGTGTGAATTAAGTGGAATTTTATAAAGATAAGTATCATCACACTATTAAAACCCACCCATGTATTGCACAGTTGAAATAGTATTTATAATAACAGCATACAAAGAAATAATGACCACCTGATAAAATATGCTAAGTCAATATGCAAAATCTTTGCAGAAGTAAAAGGCATCTGAATAATTCAAAATTAAAGAGAACTACTACTAATGCAGACATTGCTGTTGCACATCAGTGTTTCATTTTCAAATGCAGTGTTTGTTGCCCTTGACGAATACATGGCCTATGTTTGCATTACAAAACTGGTATGCCGATGATATTGCCATTATGTTTCCTGAACTAGATTAGTTATGCAGTTGGCAATGGCCGGCAACAAATAACTGCAAGTTCTTAGTTAATTACTAGGCATGCTGTCCAAGAGACCTTTAAGGAGCCTAGCCCAAATTTTCAATTGTTACAAAGCATTGTCTGGGTAAGTGACTTGCTCCATGTCACACAGTATATAAAAAAGGCAGAAAGAATACAATTCTACACTCTTGGCTCAGAAGGCAGCTAATTAACAAATCAAAGCTTTAGTCCTCTGTACTAACTGCCCGACAGAGTTATTGCTTTTAACAAAATGCAGACATAGTTTAAAATTCAATCTTGTAGAGAAGGCAGTATCAAAGTAATATGCAACAATGATTGCATAATGGATACTTAAATCAGACAATTCTGATCGTTACTCCAAATAATGCAGGCTATATTGACAGATGTCAAACCCTTCGCAGTTGCTGGATGCTGTAAAGAAGGCACTGAAGAAGGCACTTCAAAAATATATTACTTTAATGTGACATGTTTAGGTTGGATTACACACTCAAGGCCTATTAATAAATTAACTCATTCTTTAATGCAATGAATAAAGACAAAAACATTTAAAGACAATATAAATGTTTAAGCAGTTTTTGTACAACAAGCAACAAGTTATACAACCATCAGATGTATCACTGTATACAGCACACTGTTTTTTTTTTTTGGGGGGGGGCTGACATTTGCAGGACACCTATATCTCATTTTTGACATTGCAATGTCTTCACTGTCATCAGGAATAGATATCCCTTCTGACATCACTCAGTATAGGTCTTAAATACTCAGTGCTGTATTGTGGCAGTGTACACCTCCAGGGTCAACAGAACTTTATCATGGTCAAATAGGGTCATATGTAGGGCAATGAACCAGCCTCCCACCAGCCTTTCCAATATTTCATTATTTGGTTGTCTCTCCCCAATTACCATAAAATGCTGTTCATACCTGCCAGATCTGCCAGTGTGCACGCTATTTTTCTTTATTTTTACAATTATCACAGAGATTTATTTTTCATTTAAAACTCTTATTTCAAAATTTACAGCAAAAAAATAAACAAATAAAAAAGGTAGTCATGTTTTAAACAAAGCAAAATACTTTCACGTTGAAAATAGTAAACTTCTCTTTCCTTGATATTTAAATTTAGTGAAAATGCATCTGCTAACCCATTAAACACAACATACATGCTGATTCAAATTGGCATCAGAAGTACTCAGTCTAGGGACGTAAACCTCTTCTGCAACATCAACAGAGCAGTTTGCAGGGACAAGTATATCTCACAGAGGATACTAATGCTGTAGAATAGACTCCCCACCTACATTAAACAAAGTTCATCCCTGTCTATATTTGAGCACAAGTTAGATCTATAGGTAGGAAGCAGAAAACTTACCTCAGGACTGACTTATGTACTACTAATGGAGAGAAAAGCACCAAAGTATTACAAAACATTTAAATAATAATGAATTTATAGTCTTTAAAAAATAATAAAAAACAATTACAGTTTAAATAATTATACCAAATTAGGCATAATATGAAAACATTGGTTAAGAATAGATACAAGTTATATGACAATGATTTAATAAAGACATTTTTAGGTAGACAATTAAAGGTTAAGTCAGTATAATACAAACAGGAATTGTAAAACGAAGTGAGAGAAAGCAGGCTTATGGTATATTTAGAGAGAAAGCCAGGGAAAGGAAATTGAGAAGTAAGGAAATGAGTTAGTAAGTGAGAGTAAGGAGATATAAATTATAAATAGGTATTTGTCCAAAGTTAGGGATATAGTTTATCCTGGCATTGAGCAAGAACAGATCTGGCCTTTGGATAGGAGGTCTTTCAGAATGGCTTTGAAGGATGGGAGGGAGGGTATTGACCTGATGAAGAGGGATAAGGAGTTCCAGGCCTTAGCAATATGGAAAGAGTACAGCAGATTTGATAGGTTTGTGGACAGACAGGAGTTTTTGGTAATTGGACCATAGTGATCCACTAGGAATGTAGTTGTGTAGGATGTTATTTAGTGCTGGACAAGCAGATGGATTCTGGATAATGTTATAGGTGTAAGGAAGCTGTGCATATGTTAGTTGATGGGGTAGTTCTAATCAATTTAAGTTTTTTAGTGCTATACAGTGGAGAGTTCTGAAAGGGGTATTTGCTGCAAATTTAGCAAATTTGTTATAGCATTGTTCAAGTTTTGATTTTTGTAATGCCTAAAGGTTAGTGAAGATGGGAGCACTACAAAGAAGTGTAAGGAGGAGATAAGTAGTGGCAAGTGTAGCTTTAGTTGCATCAGTTGGAAAGATTTTGGCTCTATAAAGAATCCCTCATTTTTTATGAGGTTTCTTACGCAATTTTGAATGTTAAGTCGAATTGAAGAGTATCATCCACTATCATTCCTAATAATTCGCTATGAAAAGTGACTTTAATGGTTGTATTATCAAGAGAGGACTTTAAATTTTGTTTATTTCAAGGGAGAAGAATTTGGGGAAAAAGTAATAATGTTTTTTTTTTAGGAATGAACATGAGCTGTGATTTACAAAACCAGGTTTCAGTTGCTGTTAAAGCTTCCTGAATAATTTTTTGGAGGTGTGCCATGTTGTCAGATGTACAAATGAGTGTGGCGGCATCTGCATACTGTATTAGGGAGACCTGTTGTGTGGATGTGTGGAAGGTGTTGGTGATAATATTAATGAGGAGGGGACCAGGAATAGAGTCTTGTGGTACACCAGTGATGACTGAGAGGTATGGATAGAGGGTGGAGTGCCATTTTACTGACTGATACCTATCATATAGGTAGCTTTTGAACCACAGAGGGGTGTGCTAAAACAGACCTAATGAGAACATTTAAAGTAGAAGTTTGTTGTGACAAATTCTCAAAGGCTTTAGACAAGTCTATAAACAAGGAGGAGGCTAGTTTGCCATTATCTCTAACTTCATTAACAGGCTAGAAGTGCAGTGTTAGTATTATGGGAAGGATGGAAGCCATGTGGTGTGGGGAATATGAGCTTTTCCTGTAGGAGATAGGTTAGCAATTGTTTTTGAATAGATTTTTCAAGTATTTTGGAGAAAGTTAGTAGTATCTGTCGAATTTCCTCTTTTGTGCGGAAGGATATTGTGCGACTTTTTCCAGAGAGAGGGAATGTGGGATACCTGGAATGACCCATTTATAAGGATCGAGACAGGGTAGGCAATGCTATCTGCTGCTAATTTAAGGTTTTCACTTTGAAGGTCATCAGCTGAAGTAAAGCATGGTTTAAATTTGTTTAAGAGTAGTTTTGTATAGGATGTGAGCACATGTTTGGAAGTGAAAGTGGATGTGATGATACATGGCTGCTGAGCAGGGTTAGAATTATATGTTGGGGAATCCTTGGTTAGCGATGCTATGAAATCTATGAAATATGAAATGAATTGTTTCGCGGTTTCAAGTGATGAGTTATTGGGAGAGGGGTTAGGGATGAATTTATGACAAGGATGCAAGATTTCTTTAATGGCTGTCCAGAATTTTTAGGGGTGTGTTTTCTATCATTCTAAAAGTCATTATAGTATATTTTTTGTCTTCAATTTGCTTTTTAGTATGATTGCAAAGTATTCTGAATTTGTCAAGATATTGTGGTGTTTTATATTATATTTTTGCCTTTCTTTCCATGCTTTTTCTCTATCCTGCATTAGCATTTGGCTCTTTTTGGACAGCCAAATTGCATTATTTATGTTTAGTCTCTTCCTTCTATGAGGTACAAGGCTATTTAGGATATTCATTAAAGTTGTATTGATTTCATTTACAGCATCATCTAAGGGGAAGATTTTAGGAAGTTCCAGTTAATAGATGATAGGTTATTAATGAACATTTCTGGTTTAAACTTGGTACGGTTTTGTGTTGTTTTGTAAAGTGGATGTGTGAGATGTCTGGGTGCATAGATTGGGAGATGATCACTGAGACAGTCAGACATTATACCTGAGGAGGTGCATTTGCTAGGGTCCGATACTAAGATCCAGTATAACAGGGAATTTGATGTCTTGATATAATGTGTGGGGTTATTAATTATGGTAAACAAAATACGTTCATACTAGATATAGAGGAGTTAGAGTTTATGTCCAACCAACTGACATTTACATCACCTAATAGTATTATTTCTTGTGGATATGGTTATGGATATCCAATGTAGGATATCTTCCAATCAAGCTATATTGTAACCAGGAAGTATGTAAAGAAAAATAATACATATATGTTTATAGTTGTTTAATTTCAGGAAGGTTAAAAGAAGCTCTGCTGAACTGAATTATGGTATTGGTTTGTTATAAGGGGAATTGTGGTAGTTGTTGGGATATATTAAATCAATACCACCACCTTTCTTCTTTATACGGTCATTTCAAATTTAAAAAAAATAGTGCTGTCAGCAAGGGCAGACTAGAGGAAAAATTCCATTCCCCATTCAGATGTACTACTGTTCCTTTGATAACAGTCTCATGTCACAAGAATTGTTTAAATCTTACAGAGTAATTGTGCCAAACCAACTATGCTGGAAAAATTCAAGAAGAAAACATTGTGTCTCTTTGTGACTAAAGAGGGCTACCTTTCTTCTAAGCATTCACATTTTCAAGGCTTTAAAACAAAATTAACTACCTACACATAAAAGCTCACAAACAATTATTTTTCTTTGCTTGGCCCCCATTCAAAACTGCATAAGCAGAATGAGCTTTCTGTAGACTGGGAGCTGCAGCCTGAACCACCTGCCTGCTAAATAAAAGAAAAAATATATAAGAAACATTTAAAAGATTCCTTTAAGGAATGCCTTGCAGAATCCATCTGCATCTGCTGCCATGACAATGGTTAATACTTCTTACATTCTCCATCTCAGATACTAGAAACAAGTGTTGAAATATGTCTATGTATTTACTGTTGCATCTTATTAATTTTATTGTACATATTTATATAAACCAACTGTACTATGTGTAAGGACTTGTTGGTTTTTTGCCCATGTATTGTTGCAAACTTATGTATATACTGGTCCGTGAGCCTAGGTTATAGTTTAAAAGTGTAAACAGATCAGCTCCCTTGTCTGGTCATCAAATAGCAATAAATAATAAATAAGCAGACATGACATAGACTTTCTTGAGCATAAAGAAAGGACATGTGATATCATTTTTTGACATGGTGTGTCTCCTAAAATCAAATATAGCTTATAGTTAAAAACAGTGAAATCTGAATATGTTTTACAACAGTAATAATAAAGATTGTAGGACACCTCACAAAATACTGTGCAGATCATGCAGTAAAGTAGCAGTTGATTTGTTTCACTTCCAGTCAATACCTTATATCTACAGACTATCATTCAAAGCATCCCCAAGTCATAAAATTACAAGATGTTTATTCATAATCAGATACTACACTAGTGAAAGCATTTTCCATGTCATAGATTCCCTGGCATCTTCACATCCAGTAACAATGCACACGGTTAATCAGTCAGCAGTTCCACACTTCCAAAGGACTGGTAATTTCAACACATTTTCACCAAGATATCCACAGTCCAATGAGTGAATTGAAAGAATAATTCCAACTGTCAAAAACATAATGGAAATCTGTTGCCAGCTGTATAGCTGTGCTTGAGTATAAAAAGGCTTAAAAAGGCCCATGTGGTTGTTGGCCTACTATACAACTGTGAGCCTATGAGCACTCCATAACAACTTGTCTGGCTTTCTCCTGCTTATTTCATGATGGGAAGGAGAATGGAGACAAAGTTACCCCCTCTCAGCTGTATTATTTTAACCACAGAATATGCCAAATGTGCAAATGTGCAATCAGCTTGGCTACTCCAGACATTGGCAGTGTAGAATCTGTAATGCATTTACCTTAAGAGGAAATATTTAATTTATAGTGTAGTTTAGCAATAAGAAGTACCCTTCATGATAGTGTGCATGCTGGATATGATAGCATTCTGTCTTGCCTTTCAGTTACAGCCGTGATACTAACATTTTGAAATATACAGTCTGTCTACCTGTTCTGTATTTTGCATTAAGCCTGAAAAGCTTTGCTATAGATATTGAACCCAATATTACAGTTGCCTTAAAGACACTTACATTTCTCTAAAGCATGAAGAATTTTATGTTCATCCTTCTTCCTCTTCCGTTGATTACATAAGGTCTTGTTGTTTCTTTATATGTGTGTAAAACACAGTATAGTTCACATTCTATGTATCTCTGTTTTTGCTGCACTCCCCATGTTTTGTTTTAATGTTTATTGTAATTGGTAGTAAGCTCTAGCATACTAACCAATGGCCTCACTGTTTAAATTCTGGTTGCACTGGCTACATGGTACCTCTGGATCTCGTTTATTTATTACATCAGTCAGAAGCAACTTTTAACTGCCACATCCTGCTGACCTTTCTTGCACAGTGCAGACACCTAAGTTCATTTTAATTTCTTTCTTTCATTCATTTCTGTATTAAGAAGCAACAGCTGCATCATGGCAGTTCTCAAAGGTAGATAAAAGCAGGATTCAGCCTAGACTGAATAAATATCCTGTGATTTAAAAAGATCTTGCACATCCTAGTAGCCCAAACAGCGTGAAATGTGGCCATGTACCAAGAGAGGGTGATTCAGAGACACAATGAGCACAAGTGCAGCATGCTGGGAAATGCTGTGGCCTGCATAATACTTGCATGGTAGTAAAATGACATGGACATGAGTAACATTATTACAATGAAGGCAATGTCAGATACAGATAAAGATAAATAATACAGCAGCACGATTAAGAAACATATGCATTTCACATGAAGGATGGAAAACAGAAAAATACTGGAATTATGGAAGAGACACTGCAAAAACATGTACATGGTTGCTAATATAGTAGTATTGGGGACCTGCTATAGGTCCCCAGCCATGTCCCTTGACTCTCACTCCATGTTCCTAAGCACTCTGGAATCTATCAAGGTCCAACCCAACAGCCTCATACTAGAAGACTTCAACTACCCCTCCATCAACTGGGAAGACTACTCAAGCACCAATACACTTGCCCAACGCTTCCTGGAATTCATCAGTTCCAATGCCCTTGGCCAGCTCATTCTGATCCCCACTAGAGGAAGCAACATCCTTGACATGGTTGTTACTAACATGGGGGACTGTTGCTCTACACCAATAGTCAATCCCTCCCTGGTCAGATCCACCCATAAGCTAATCACCATGGAAATCCACATCTCACCCTCATGCCCCACCAAGGTAATCACCTTGAAAAACTTCTTCAAAGCTGACTTTGAATTCCTAAAAACAGAGATGGCTAATTTCATGGCACCCATGCCAATGGAAAATAACTGCAAGACTGCCAAATCATGCACCAATGCACTGTACGAACATGTACATAAATGCATGGCACTAACCATACCCAACAGAACCGAGACATTCTCTTCCAAAAAAAGGAAGCCAATCTGGTGGTCCCCAGCCATTAATAAACTCTACAACAGAAGGAACAAACTTGCAGAAAAAGGTGAAGTCCCAAGACTGGAAAAACTCCCTTATTAACCTCAGCAAGAAGTTGCGATCCCTCATCCAATCCTCTAAAGCCAGCTATGAAGGCAGAATCACAGCAGACACTGAAAACAATCAAAAAGCCTTCTATAGTTATATCAAGAACCTCCACAGCAATACTCAGATTTGCTCTGAGTTACTGCACAATGGTACTGCCTATACTGAGCCAACAGATATTGCCAACATACTGGCCAACAGATTCAGTGCCAGCTTTACCCCTCTCCCCCCCCAAAAAAGAGCAATCACAATACCAGAAGAATGCCAGGCACTCAGCATTACTGCAGCACAGGTTAAAGCTGCATTGTCCAAGGCCAAGAATACAGCTTGCATGGGACCCAATAATATCCCTGTCTGTGTTCTATATGAACTACAAAGTGAATGTGCACCACATCTGTGTGCTCTGTTCAGTCACAGCCTCACCTCAGGCTTTGTCCCTACCAAATGGCATACTGCTACAGTCATCCCTCTCCATAAAGGGGGAGCAACTACAGACCCTGGGAATTATCTTCCCATTAGCCTGACAAGCCTGATATGTAAAGCTATAGAGTGCATCATCATGGACCTGATTACAAAGATATAGGGAATCTCCAAACTCTGGAACCCACACAGTTTGGCTTTGTGAAAGGGAGATCATGCTTGCTCAACCTTGTTTACTTCTTTGAGTCAGTCATCAGGGCTGTGGATGAAGGTAAGGCAGTGCATACAGCCTACCTTGATCTGGCCAAGGCTTTTGATACCATTCCTCACTCGGGAATTATTGATAAACTCACCAAACTAGGCATTGACCCCTATATCACTAGGTGGGTTGCAAACTGGCTCACAGATAGAACACACAGTGTGAAAGTAGTGAACTCCAAGTCAGACTGCTGATCAGTCACAAGCCGAGTCCCACAGGGATCAGTTCTGGGTCCTCTCCTGTTTGGTATCTACTTCTCAGAAGTCCAGGCCAACACAAAGGGACCAAGTTTGCAGATGACGCTGGGAGCCATTATTAACTCCCCAAGTAATGCAGACATCCTACAGAAAAGCCTCAATGAGACGAATGATTGGTGTCAAAACCATGACCTTAAGCTTAATGCCAAAAAATGCGTCGTCATCTCCTTTGGTAAAATCTCGGTTCCCACTAATTACCACATCAATGGGTGGCCACTGAACACTGAAGCTGTTATAAGAGATCTGGGGACGCAGGTTGACAGCAACCTCTCCTTCGATTACCACATTGCCACTGTGGTCAAAAAGTCCTTCTATGTGGCACATCCAAGGGTTTCGCATCCAGCAAGAAAGAGGTCATCATCTCTCTCTACTCTTCCCTCATTAGACCACTCATCGAGTATAATGCCCCATTTGGCATGTACCTCACTAGACACCTGCAATAGCTGGAGAGGCCACAGAAGTACCTCACGAAGAGGATCCTAGGCATCAAACACATGTCCTACAGGGACAGACTCAAAAGACGCCAGCTATTTACTGTCTCATATTAGTTACTTAGAGGTGATCTCTGCTTGACTTACAAAGCCATGTCTGATTCAGCTCTGTTAGAAATGCTACATCTAAAGAAATCCCAATCTCTCCACACCAGAGACCTCAACCTCATTACCACAATCAACAGAACACGCTGGAGGGATAGGTTCCTCACCCATAGACTGCCCATGCTCTGGAATAGACTTCCCATACATGTCAAGCAGAGCACCTCACTGTCCTTCTTCAAGAGAAATTAGGATGAGTGGATGGGTAACAGAAAGTTCACCCCAGAGATCACTCCAGTGGCTGTACTTGATAGAGGCACTGGGAACTAATGTCAGGTGGCATGATGCCAGGGCACTTACTATGTGTTAGGCTTGTAAAGGCTCCAGGGCCATTAGCCTAGTACACACCTATGATCCTATGAACCTATATGTACACACGAGAGACTGTTGCCACTACCGGTGGTTTGTAGAGCTGTGCATATCAGCGTCAGTGCTGCTGAATCATCAGTCAGTGTCTAACCAGGCCTCTCAACTATTCCTGTTTTGAGGAACATTCTCAGTTTTCAGACTTAATTTACACCTGCACAAGATGTCCCTACTTTTGAAGGTATGGCCCTATTTTCAAGCTTGGTTAACCCTTTCACTTTCACTCACTTTTCTGAATCCCCCTCATCACATTTGATTTTTGAAGCTTTCTAGTATTCAGAAAACCATATTACATTATCAACATATTAAGAAAAAGGACACACATATAACATCTCCCTTTATCTAAATCAAAAATAAATGACTTTCTGTGGTAGATTTTTACAATACAGTTCATTAAAGTCTACAGTTTTTTACAATGTCTCTGATAATGTGGTTATATTTTTCCATACTTTTTTTTCACTCTCTGTTTTTAAGCATATATTTCTGAGTAGTACTCCATATTCCTACTGGAAGTGGGAAGAGTTATGTGCTATTTGATACTCAGTGTTTATATTAATTAGATGACCAGATTTTAGCTGGATCTTCCTGCTTTTCACAGACTGTTGTTCCTGTTTCCGATGTCCTCAGGGTGAGAGGCATTTGTCCAACATGCCATCATGCCGTCCACAACACAGAAATACTAATGGCAGAAGGACTGTATACTGTAAGGCATAATAATGTGGCAAGACTGTTCCACTGGGGATTGTGCAAACATTATGGTATTGGAAGTGGCTGAAAAACACTGGAAACATGAGCCACAAAGCATCATAGAAAATGATGAAGTCTACATCACATGGGATCATCCATTACCAACGTTTCAAAAAATAGATGCTAGAAAACCAGATATAGTGGTCCATGAAAAGAAGACAAAAGAAGCAATGATCACTGAAATTACCACACCCAGTGACTACAGTGTCTTGCATAAAGAGAGATGCAAAGTTATAAAATATCAGGATTTTCAGGCAGAAACAAGAGCAATGTGGAAGAAAGATACCCAGACAGTTCTTATTAAAAAGAATCTACAATCATATTTAGATATGTTACCAGTATATGTAACTCCACATGAATTGTAGAAGGAGTCATTACTGTGCACATTGTGGGTACTGCAAAGAGCACTTTTGGCTGACATCAAAGATTGAAACAATAATAATTTAGTGAACTTTAATCGTACTTTGACTTCGGAATGGGGTCCATTCCCATCATGGTATTAGAAACCCAAAAGATTTGGAGAAATTAAAAAAAACTGCAGAAATAAACTGCTATTATGTGGATAGAAACATCATATAGGAGCTGGTGGATATGTGTCATCCTCATATGCAGGCCCACAGGTCACATGGAGTACCCATTCTTGTGAACTCCAAGGTATGTGTAGCTTTGAGAATATTAGATACAGGGACTGTCCAGCAACCAGGAGGAGGCACAGTATGCATATTCCATGCATCTGCCTGAAGAATATTCCAAAAGTTCCCAGATGCTGTGTTATGGCATGTAGGGGACCATATATGGTTCTCTTACACCATAGTGGAAAGAACCAACACAATATGGACATTGTATTACACAACATATTTTCATGAGTTACAGAGAGACATTGACTGCACATGCATTGCAATCAAAGCCCCACTTGGGAAACAGGGACAATGGCATATCATCTATAAGGGGTTCTACTCTATCAATTGTCAGGTGGTCTGCAATAAAAAGAGTATAATATACAATGTGTAGGCAGGCCACAGAGGCAGTGTCCATTATTACCACATTTGGCATATGTGCAGCTTATATCAACAGTTTGTGTTGCTGGATATGTCCTGGAGCCATGGCCAATGACACCATTTTGACAACCATAGACCATGGCAGAGAATGTGTGCAGCACTGCCCTGTAACAAACCCAAATTCCTATCAAATAATTGCTTTGACTGCTAAAGGCCCACTTCTACTGTTTAGGTATCTGGTGGAGCTCTGAACTATGACCCAAGGACATACAGTAAAATCACTGCAGTGAGTATCATATGACACAATATGCTACAGAAATAAGTAAAATGGGGGAGAAACATTCAGGATGAGGAAGAGGAGGATTCCGCAGACTCCGTAGCAGAGGAGATACCTGATAAAAAGCCTAGGGAGGAGCTGGATGATGGGCAGACTATGTATGATGAAGGGGGAACAGAATACCCTAACACTGGTAAAGAGGTAGCATCTGGTTTATATCTATGGGCCACAACAAGCATACATAACAGTAAAAATGATGCATACAATACTACTCACAGTCTAAGCTATACCATGCATGAACTGGCTACAATGTATATCAGACACAGGCTATGAAGCAATACAGTTCTTCGAGCAAGACATAGTTGCCGTTATATGCATAGGTGGGGAAGGCTGCAGCGACAAGTGTTAGCAGCAAGCATGTGTGCATGGAGGTGAGGATGGAGGTTAATGCTGTGTGTCAGTGAATGAGGCATGGGCAAAGCAAATGTAGGGAAATGGGGAGAGTGGCCAGGGAGAGGATGGTGTCTTCAGTGTTTTATGACTGAGTTTGGTGGGTGGTGTTGATGTTTATATGTATGCATACATAGACACAGCTCCAGCAAATGATTCAGCACTGTGCTAAGATCTGATGAGCATGTCTAGGGCATCTGCAGGAGATATATACAATGACTGCTCACATCCCCATCCATAGGGGCAACCTTTCTGGGAAGGTCATAGGCACAATCCACAGCATGTACAATGAGTGGAATGTTCAGTGAATGGGAATGGTGGTATGTGCTATTGGTGGTCATATCAGGAACACCCAATCCCTATCTACATCCACAATGACCCGGGGTGCCTTCAAGACTTCATGGTAATGTGTAGGTAATGGTGGTATGGATCCAAGACCATACTTTACCCCTTCTGCTTTGGGCTTCTCCACCAGAGGTAGAGGTGGACCAGCCATGAGAAGTGAGGTTGCCATGATGAGCAGTTGCACAAGGGCATTCTGAGCATGCATAAGTCTTACACTGGTTATCCATAATGGTGCACATCTGGCCCAGGCAGGCATTTCTGCAGGTCATCATGCAGACCATGGCTTATCCTGACCAATTCAGTTATGGCTTCACTGGTCTCTGTCTGTCCTTGAATAATGGGCCTGCAAAACATTTTATAGTAGCCATAGAAACACTCAGCTTAGGAGATTGATTGAATGAATTGCATGCTCATCCACTAACACATGATTTCCTGAGGTCCTCCTCACACTGCATGGAGTTGGCAGCAATCACAGAGGTGAGTTCTCTCCCTATTTTGAAGTATTGGACACATCCTATCTGTGGATGTAATCTCGGGTCTGAGGGCTGGGTTACACATGCACAGGAGCTGTGTTAATGAAAGGTGGTGGGAATATGGCAACAACATTACCAGAGTCTACCACTGATACTGTAACCCCTGACTGTGTTAGGGCTTGACAGCCACCATCATTAGACAGGCCTATATCCATTGTGAAGGATCCTGAAAATGCAGCACCTGTGAAAACAAATATGTATTATACAGTCTAAGAAAGAGCCCTTCACAAATACTCCTTTTCCAGTGGAACTACTCCTGTATAACAGAATCATGTGGAAAAAGTATAGTTAGCATACCTTGAGCAGAGTGCCTTTGTATTTGTGACCCGATACTCCTGTAACAACAAAGCAGTCATTCTCATTAATTGTATAACCCTGAACTGAATGAGTACTGTGGATAATAACACATGTTCAGATATGCCCATCTGTGGCATGACTAACAGATATACACAGCACAATGTGCAATTCAGTATCAAAGTGAAGTACTCCATTTTGGAATACTGAACTGTTTGGACCCCCAGACAGGGATGATAAGAACTCCTTCATGTCTATCAATGGTAAGTCTGTCAGCAACCCCCCATACGTAGCTCTTCACTACTGTGCCAGTAGTCCCCTTGCAATCATATCAGTGACCCTTCTATGCACCTGCTTGTATGCCCAATTTTGGGTACCAATAGCACTGATCTTCTCTATAAAGTTCTCCAGACATGCACTTGGAAGGCTCAGTAAGATCTCTTGCACCAGAGCATCCATCAACCATGCCTTTATTTAAAGTCTAATTAAATATTTTAGGTTGCAATTATAATGATCTTTGTGGTGATACTTTTTTGAACTTCTCTGTTTTTTTGTCCTTGTTTTAGTCAAAAAAGTTATCTGCTTGCATTTTTTGGTTTGTTCTGAGAACTTAATCTTGTAGCATCATTTGTAGTTGTCTGAAGACTGTGTATTATTGCAAGATTTTAGTATTGCTTATGCATTATACTGCACTTTTACTTCCGTAAGTAGAATTACATGAAAAAGGTAGCTTTATGTATTTTAAACCCAGTCTGGAGCCTCAATCAATCTCATAGTTTCTTTCACAGCTGGGGCAGGGCTCTGATCTACTACCAGACTTGAGCCTCATTTAGATATTTATTATAGCATTAGTGGTAAATTTCTAGATAATTCAGTGCCTTAGTCTGAGATGGGATTGCAGTAGTAGAGGTATTATGAATTCTGGTCCAGGATTTGTGCTTCAGTACTTTTTATAGCTGTATATACCTGCTTAAAGTTGCATTCCAGTAGTCTGGTAATTTAGCCTGTGGTAGGACTGCAGTAGTGACATTATTGTGAAATTTGCACCAGGATTTGTGCATCAGTACATTTTATACCTGTGTATATCTGCTTAAATTTGTTGCATTCCAGTGCCTTTTTGTTTACCTTGCTACTGTTTTTTCCCCTCTTCTTTGTCTCTGCCCCATTCCCCAATGAGACATTAAGCTAAACATTTCTGAAATTCTAACCACAGGACTTGAGTTCCAGTATTGGCTTTATTTGATCGCATCCTTGTCTAGCAAGTCTGCTCTGCTATATTTAGCACAGAGGTACATCCACCCAGGATCTTTTGTTAAAGACTGCGATATGTAAAATATAAGCTTTTCATCAAAAGGCTAGAAAAAGCTTTTATTTAAATTCCACTTAAATATTTTAAGTTGCACTTATAGTAACCTGTGTGGTAATACTTTTTGTATTTCTCTGCTTATTGCCCATGTTTAATCACAAAATGTATCTGTTTGCATTTTTTAGTTTGTTCTGGGATCTTAGCCTTGTAGCTTCATTTGCAGTTGTATGAAGATTGTATATTACTGCAAGATTTTACCACTGCTTATACATTATACTGTACTTCCATTTCCATAAGTAGAAGTACATGCAAAAGGTAGCCTTTGTATTTTGAACCCAGTCTGAGGCCTCAATTAATCTTGTACTGTCTTTCAAAGTTGTGGCAGGACTGATCTACTGCCAAAGTTGAGCATCATTTCGCCATTTATCACAAGAATACTGGTACTGTCTGCATAGTCTGGTGTGTGAAGATTATATTACTGCAAGATTTTAGCTTTGCTCATGCATTATACTGCACTTCTATTTCCGTAAGTATAATTACATGTAAAAGAAAGCTTTTTGTATTTTGAACACAGCCTGGGGCTTCAATCAATCTTGTGGCTTCTTTCACAGCTGGGTTAGGACTGTGATCTACTGACACATTTCAACCACATTTATTCATTTATTACAGTTGTAATGGTAAATTTCTGCATAGTCTGGTGTCTTAGTCTGTGGTGATATTGCAATAGTGACAGCACTGTGGATTCTGATTTAAGATCTGTGCTTTGGTACCTTTTATAGCAGTATATACCTGCTTAAAGTTGCATTCCAGTAGACTGGTGCCTTAGTCTGTGGTAGGTTTGCAATAGTGGCAGTATTGTGAATCCTACTCCAGTATTTGTGTTTCAGTACTTTTTATAGCTGTATATACCTGCTTAAAGTTGCATTCCCGTGCCTTTCCATTTATCTTGCTACTGTTTTTCCCCTATTCTTTGAGTCTACCCCACCTCCCACTAAGACATTAAGCTAAAACTTTCTGAAATTTGAACCATTCTGTCGGTGCTTCAGTTTGATGTTTTTCCCAACCCTCCCACTCTTCAGTTGTTGTGGTTTTAAAAGGCTGTGTCACAGGCTTCTGCCCTTATGGTAATCTGACTTTTAAAGTCCTTCCCTTCCTTCTTTCATTGCTATTGTCTGTTGTATAACCTATTTAAGAACTTTCACACCCATTGTTATCCATATATCCATAATACTAAGTGCCCACCCAGCAAACCAGTATTGCATTTGAGTAAACCTCCTATACTACATATTGTCTCCTATTCATTTTTCCAGAGCTCCCATCTATTTGGTTTTGGGTTCCAAAGTTAATTCTGCTCTACCCTTGGCAGATAAGAAATGTATTTTGTTTTGCACTTCAATTAACTGTTTAGAGTGTTGCTGTTTGTTTTAGTTTATTTGATGATTTTGCCTTTAAATCATTCTAAAAGTCCCTGATACTTGAAACTGCCCTGTCAAGATAGTTTGTTTAAGCTGTTTTGTTGTAGCATTACACTTGCAAGCAATCTTTCTTGGTGTTACTATGTCAAGAGGTTGTTAGTGCCCTGCACAAACACAAATGCCAAGAAAGTAAATTTTATCTATAAAACTTCCCTTAGTACTGAAACCTGTAACTTAGTGTAGCTAAAACAAAGCCATCATGCAGAAATGAGCTCAGAACAGCTAATTGGCATATTAAACAGCATTAGTATCAAATATTAACACAATTTAACCTAGTGTAGTGCCAAACCTCCAAGAATACAAAAGGAAACCTCTATATAACCCAGTCCATGACCTACAGTAGCCGACCCAAAAAATGTCCAGACAACTTGGATATGCAATTTCCAAATGCCTCTGTAGCGACTTCATAGATACAGGCATCCTGAGACAATGTAGCAAATGTCTCATGTTCACAGACACAATTTTATTAGAGGCAAAAATCTCACATACAAACAAGTTTGTCAAGAACGCAAACACTATATCTACCACACAGCAGCCACTGCATACATAGACCAACTTATTCTGATGCATTAAAAAATAATTTTCCCAAACCTCAAAGATCTAAGCCTATAAACTGCAATGTCTATCCTCAGCAATCTCTAAAGCGTTCACTAAAAGCAGCACCAAATTCCACACATATGCTTACACCAAGTGGAGCGCCAAAAACAAAGCCCATAAGGCAAGCAAACACATTAGCCCAGAACTCTTGTTGTAGGGGACTGCATTGTACGACACACTGAGGTCCCACTCACCAGAATGAACAAGGAGAAGATAATGGTTAGTTGTTTATCTGGAGCCAGTTTTTGCCTAGTGATGCGTGCACTCAAGTCAGTAGACCACAGGTACTAGTATGATTTTATCATAGCCTATGTGGGCAGTAATGACCTGAGACTACTTACCTGAACTATATGAAGAGAGACATTGTTGATTTCTATGAAGATGTGTGTCAGGCAGGTATGTGTCTTGCATTGAGCAGCATCCTACCTTCACCAAGGATATTGCCAAAGTATGAAAGAAAGATGGTTAGTTTCAGTAAATGGTTTAGTTTCTGGTGTCTTTCTGGGGGGGGGGTCAATATTTTACAGCATGGAAGGACATGGTTAACAAACCATGCTGCTTTGCAAAGGATGGTCTGCATTGTCTCCCCTAGGCTTCCAAAAATTGAATAAAACTTTATCCACTCCTGTAGAGCCTTCTTTTTGCTAACACCAGATTAACAAATCTACCAACGTGGCAAATAAAACACAAAGAAATGTAAAGACTTTGCTGCTTGTTGCTAAGACCCTTAGCAAGAAATTGTAAACTCTACAAGCTCTCCTCACTCTGTAAAAACAGACATGTGTGCTGTTACTGAAACAGTGCATAGCGTCAGTGCCTTCCTCACATGTTAACCATGTGCATAGCTTCAGTGCCTTCCTCACATGTTAACCATGTGCATTGCTTCAGTGCCTTCCTCACATGTTAACCATGTGCATAGCTTCAGTGCCTTCCTCACATGTTAACCATGTGCATAGCTTCAGTGCCTTCCTCACATGTTAACCATGTGCATAGCTTCAGTGCCTTCCTCACATGTTAATCATATGCATAGCTTCAGTGCCTTCCTCACATGTTAACCATCAGCTGCACCATCTCAAAAGATGGAAGAGTCTCACTCTATACTAACTCTACATTGGTTAAACAGGACGATGCTCTGGAATGTATCCACATGCAAATCACCACAGACAACGTCCCATACCTTATCGTAGCAGGCTATAGGCCGCCCTCTATGTCCCTAGAATCCCATAGCTCATACCTAGACCTCCTGGAGACATTCACCATTAAATCAAATACCCTATTCATAGGAGAGTTAAACTACTTCTCTATAGACTGGGAAACATACACTGCATCATACTTGCAGGTACAATGATTCCTGGACTTTATTAAGACAAATACTCTTGACCAGATAGTGCGCACACCCATCAAAGGTTTAAACAAACTGGTTCTGGTACTCACCAATATAGGAGAGCACTGCAAAACCCCACCCCCTACTTTAGTGCCACATCCTCACTGGTGATGTTGGACTACAAAGCTGTCTCCTTCAAAATAAAAATCAACTCAGTAACCTCATCAAACCCTGCAACAGTTATGAACTATACCAATGCAAACTACATCCTATTAAATGATAGTTTGCCAAAATTCAAAACCTCTCCCACCCCCACTTCACAGCAACCTATGTAGAATTGTTCACAGAGTCCCTTTAAAACTATGTAAATGGCTCTATAGAGGCTGCTGCACCAACTAGAATTGAGCCCAAAACAAACTCTAAAAACAAACCACACTAGTAGAATCCTAACCATAGTAGGGTGTACAACAAAAGGAAAAGCGCCATGGCTAAAATCAGGAAGAGGAACTCCCACAATGATAGGAGCTCTCTAATTAAGTTAAACAGGAAACTAAGATAATTAATTATGTCCAGCTAGGCCGGTTATGAGGTAAAGATAGCCTCACCTGCTAAAGACAACCACAAGGCCTTCTACAGCTATGTCTGAAACCTCAAAGTCGGTGAACATCAGTGTGGCAAACTGATGGGCAGTGGTGCCACCTTTACTGAACATATCAACACAGTGAATTTGCTGTTTGACAAATTCAGGTCAAACTTCATCCCCCACTTCCCCTATCTCCCTCCATGAAATCCCTACTAGCATAACCCCCCCCCCCAACTATTAACAGGGAGCAGGTCCTAGCGGCACTCACTAAGGTCAAAAACACAGCTTCAATGGGGACTGATGGTATCCAGGGATGCCTCCTAAATAGCTTGAAACTTTTCAATAGTATTCTCAAAACAGGCTTTGTGCAATGAGAATGTAGGACTGCAATGGTTATCCCTCTTCACAAGGGTGGACAATCAACCAACCCTGGAAACTGCAGACCTATTCATCTGACTAGTCTGATATGCAAAGCCATGGAACAAATTATCATAGACATGATCAATAAAGACAAGGGCAAACTTCAGACACTGAACTTAACCCAGTCTGGCCTTGTCATGGAAGGCCATGCCTACTAAACCTGCTGGACGTTTTTGAGAAGGTCACTAAGGAAATGGATGAGGGGAAAATGGTGCATACCACCTACCAGGACCTGGACAAGGCACTCAATACAATACCCCTCTCAGGTATAGTTGACAAACTCGCAGACAGGACCCAGTAAGTCAGAATTGGTGATACCACCTCCATGAAGAGACTGGTCACCAGCAGGGTACCTCAGAGCTCTCAGCTGGGACTGCTCCAATTCGGTATCTACTTCTCAGAGATAAAGGCTAATGTCAGGGGTCTTTGCCTAACCAAGTTCAAAGACAACTGCAAATTGGGAGCTATTATAGATTCATGCCGTGACACAGAATCTTACAAGATGATCTAACATAGACAAATTACTGGTGCCAAAGTCTCAGATTAAAACTCAATGCCAACAAAATGCATTATAGTGCCTTTTGGAAAAACTGTCACCCAGGCTGATTACTCTATCGATATGACACACCTAAGAGTTGACCCAATAGTCAGAGATCTGGAAACATATTTAGACAGGTTCCTATTATGAGAGCGAAGATTCCTTTAGGTGAATACAAAGACGTCGACCCGTATTGAGCAAAGTACGTAAACCGCAAAAGTTCATAACTGCAAAGTTCGAAATGTCGATTTGCTTTGGTTGGCCTGTCTGCAGTATAGCTCTGTAAGGTAAGTGTTCAATAGATAGGAATTTAGTGTTAGGATTTGGATTAAGATAAGTGCATAGATAGGTAATGTATGTAAGAGTTAGTGTAGTGTTAGAAGTAGGTGTTTTTTAAATGTATGTATGTGTTTTATTTATTTTGTTTGGGTGCATGTGTGTAGGGGAAGTGTGTGGTAGTTACGGACCTTAGGGTTAGGGAGGGGTTAAGGATAGTGCATAGTTAGTTGTGTATGTGGGGTTTACTATAGTGTTGGAGGTAGGGTTTTTTTTTTTAAATGTATGTATGTGTTTTATTTATTTTGTTTGGGTGTATGTATGTAGGGGAAGTGTGCGGTAGTTATGGACCTTAGGGTTAGGGAGGGGTTAAGGAGAGTGCATAGATAGTTGTGTTTGTGGGGTTTAGTGTAGTGTTGGAGGTAGGGTTTTGGTGCTTTAGTTTAGGTTAGAAGTAGGGTTTGGTTAGTGTATGTATGTGGTTTATTTATTTTGTTTGGGTAGGTAGTATGTAGCGGGTGGTAGGGTTGGCCGACTATGACAGTTCAATATTTTTTTGCGGTTTAGTGCATTCCGGATTTTCGCAGTTCGTGGTATAGGGGTCGATGTTTTGATATAAGTGCATATGGTGTATCACTTTGGTAATATAGACTCATTCAGACAGGAATCTGGCCTTAAAGTAACATGTGGCCAAGGTAGTAAGAAAATCATTCTATGTTACCAACTTATAAGTTAGGATATGTCATCTAGGTCCAAGGAGGTCATAGTGCCACTTTATTTGGCTCTTATAAGACCGATCATTAAGTATAATGCCCTCTTTGGGATCTACCTGACCAGACATATGCAAAAGATATAACACCCACAAAGGTTCCTCATCAGGGATTCAAAAGTATAAACACATTGTCCCATACAGATCTCCTTAAGGCCTATCACTATATTCTGTCTCCCACAGGTTACTGATAGGTGATCTATGCCTGGCATACAAGGCATCCTCAGATCCAACTATGATGGACCTTTTGCACATCTTCAAAATTAACAATGTCAGAATCACTAGATACAAGGATTTAAATTTTTGCCTGTGGAATAAATAAGACATGTTGGTGAGATAAATATGTGTCTCATAGGATCCCCATACCCTGGAATAGGTTCCCCATCCATGTGAAGCACAGACTATCTTTAACCTTATTTAAGCATAACCTTGACCAGTGATGGGAAATCAGAAATTCACCTCAGATCTGGCTCCCATGTCTCTGATAAACAAAGACAGAGATTAATGTCAAAACTAACATACTCCTCCTCTCACACATATATAACCTGTAGAACTTCCTCCTCTTAACACATGCCTGTGATACATATGGACACAGCTGGGTTGAACTGCATGGCTAGACTTATAAAAGCCCTTGTGGTTGTTAACCTAGTATATATATCCATAAACCCATAAATCTATGAACCTTATGTAGGGCCTGCATCAGTATATCATTCTCTGCCTGGGAGAATTTACTCTTTCGTAATGGTCATCTTCAGGTATGACAGCCTGAAATATCAAAAGAAATAAGCCCTTAAGCTGGTTTAAGGTCATTCACATTTTATCACTACTTGGCAACACATAAAACCATGGAGGGATGTGGAGTACAAAATATAATGCAGGCATCCTTCTGGCAAGTCTAGGTGACCCCACTTCACCCTATGGTTCATAGTTTATTTTTACTGGTTATTGCTTCTAGCAATTTATATATAGCAATTTTTATTGCCTGCTGTATACATTTTACTATATTTTATTGCTATTAACTAATATGCACGGGTAAACTAAAATTGTCTGCCTTACAGGGTCTGCGAAATAAGTTTTTTTTACTGTCATACTGTTTATAAAGCTTTATAGCTAGTTTCACTGTGTGAAAGGTATTGATGAGAAATTTTCTGTACTTGTTAAGTACCTACTTGTTTGTTCTGATTTCCTGCCAAGGAGTGTATCATATAACTGATTTGTTTGCAGTTAAAAGCACTATGTAGAGTCTCCTTGCTCCTTTATCTGTTTAAACACTTTCATTTTGTGGCTCACTGCTGTTCTTCTGCTGTGATAAACATTTCTGCTGTGTTTACTGTCTAAAAGAGTGTAGGCTAGTAGCTTTAGTATTGTCCCAGTTCAGATTTGCTGTCTCTGGGCCTGTTTGTTTTTGCAGTGATTGTTCTGAGCATATGACCAGGCCATCTTGAATTAGCAGAAGCCTTTCTTTACCTTTGTGGCAGGAGTGTGTTGATTGGCTGCTGTCTAGTGGGAGGTGGGTGGTCTAGGGCTTGGAGTAAGCACTCATTGGTTCTTTTGAGCTTTTTTTTAAAAAGTTGTCTAAGGATGCATCTTCTGGTATTTAAGCCCTAACGTTGAAAAGATTTCGGTTTATGTGCACTGAGCTGAGTGGAGGAGGGGCATTGACTACAACTCTGATCTGAGATATAAAACAATAAATATCCTGTTTTTTGGCTTATTTTTACTGGTTATTGCTTCTAGCAGTTTGTATATAGCACTTTGTATTGATTGCTGCATACTTTTTACTGTATTTTACTGCTATTAACTAATCTGCATGGTTAAACTAAAACTGTCTGCCGTACAAGGCCTGAGAAATATTTTTTTTTGCTGTCACACTGTTTGTAAAGCTTTATAGCTAGTTTCACTGGGTGAAAGGTATTAACGGGAAATTTTCTGTACTTGTTAAGCACCTATTTGTTTGTTCTGATGTCCTGCCAAGGAGTGTATCATATAATTGATTTGTTTGCAGTTAAAAGCATTCTGTAGAAACTCCTTGCTCCTTTATCTGTTTAAAAACTTTCATTTTGTGGCTCACTGCTGTTCTTCTGCTGTGATAACATTTCTGTAGTGTTTACTGTCTAAAAGAGTGTAGGCTAGTAGCTTTAGTATTGTTGTCCACCCTTCCTCCCTCCCTGTTAGTGACTTGGTGCTATACTTGGTGGCTTTGCAGTTGCCTGCCCCTACTGTAAATTTGATCTGGGACACTGCTCCCAGTCTAGTGTCATTAACTCATTTTACCTAATACAGAGAGAGCATTTGAGAAGGCCAACCCACTTAGTTTCCTAACCTTGAGTTTTCTTCTGCTTCTCCTCTCTCCCTTTCTTTTACAAAAAAAACTTTGCTAAACTCTCCATGTGTTCTCCTTAACTGTAAGAAAATTACACTTGTTTCCTTCCTTTCCTGTAACTAGTCGAGTCCAGATACAGATTTGCTATATCCAGGACTGTTTGTAAGCTTCTGAGCCCCCCAAGCCTGTCTGTGTTGGAGGGAAGCCTGCTAGCTTTTCAGTAGGAGTGATAAGCACTAGGTAACCTATCTACCACATAAGGAGTGGTTTCTGGCTCAGAAATTGTAGTTATTGGCCGTTTGGGCAGTTTTTCCATCTCTCTCAACTTCCTGATTTAAAAGCCTGCATTTGCACTTGTTTTCCCCCTTTCCTGTAACTAGACTAGCCCAGATACAGATTTGCTGTATCTAGGACTGTTTGTAAGCTCCTGAGGCCCCCAAGCCTTTCTGTGTTGGAGGGAAGCCTGCTAGCTTATCAATGGGAATGGTAAGCACTAGGTAACCTATCTACCACATAAGGAGTGGTTTCTGGCCCAGAAATTGTAGTTATTGGCTGTCTGGGCAATTTTTCCATCTCTTTCAACTTTCTGATTTAAAAGCCCGCATTTGCACTTGTTTCTTTCCTGTAACTAGTTTAGTTCAGATACAGATTCTGAGTTTTAGCACTTGAATTTGCTTATTCATGCTCAGCACTTGTACAGAACTTGTTGTAAGCACTAAATAATCTACAAATTACTACAGCACTCAACCTTCCTCATTACCTAGAGGAAAACAGTTTTTGTACTTACTTTCCTCACTTGCTTGGAGAAAAACAGTTCTTATACTCACTTTCCTCACTTGTCTAGAGGAAAATAGTTTTTTTATTCAGGCATGTCCAAGGGTCAGCTCCCAGTGTTCTCGGCTGTCTATCTGATGAATCTGGGCATCTTGGGGCAATGTAGCAATTGCTTCATGTACACAACCAACCCTCTTCTCCTACTACCCAGCACTACAACCTGTGAGAGATGCACGTATCTAGCCAAACTGTAGGTAAAGCTCTCTTCAACCAAGACTGAAATTGACAGTCAAGAGGAGAAGGTAAACACTTGCACCACACCACACTCATCACTTAGCTCCCACTAAACCTACACCACCAAAATCCACACATAGAAACACAAAAACATTTGCAGTGGCTCTCAATAATAATCTGCTCAAGCAACAGAGACCTCCAAAGCAGAAACACAAGCAACCTCCACCCCCAACACAGCCCAAATGACACATAGCCCACATACTCAGTGTGCCAATAAACCACAGCCCATAAGGCAAAACAATGTATGCAGCACACTAGTCATAGGTGACTTTATAGTCAGGCACACTGATGTCCCACTCACCAGGCTAAACAAGGAGAAGGTTACTGTCAGAGGCATGTCAGATGCCAGGATTCACCACATAACCCACAAACTCAGGTCACTCCACAAGTACAAATATGACTCTTTCTTTGTCCACGTTGGTGTGAATGACCTGAGACGTACCTCCCCAGACTACATGAAAAGAGACATGGAAAAGCTCTCTGAACTTGTAGCCCAGGCAGGTATGACCCTAGCCCTGAGTAGCATCCTGCCATCGCCCAGAATGATACTGCAGTACAAGGACAAAATGATTGACTTCAACAATTGGCTAAGCTTCTGGTGTCATTCTAAGGGGATCCAGTATCTGTCTGCCTGGGACGACATGGTCGACAGACCACGATGGTTTGCCAGAGATGGCCTGCACATGTCACCCCTGGGATTCCGGATACTGGCTAAGCCTCTTGCTGCCCCTATAGTGCCTTTTTTAGGCAAGATTTAAATGACAAATTCACCACCATAACAGGAACAGGCAAGCAAATACTGAGGGTAATGCTACTCAACGCTAGAAGTCTAAATCTCAAAATGCACTCCCTCGAGGCACTCCTTAAAATGGAGAACATTGATATCTTTGCAGTGACTGAGACCTAGTTCAAGGCTCCAGACAGCACCCCTGCATTACAGGGCTATACACTTTTCAGCCACCTAACCTGGACCGGAACACCAAAAGTGGAGTTGTGTACATATTCATTAAGGATATCCACACCTCCAGGATAGTTGCTCAGAATAATGCATCCAAGGTTATCCAAGTGCAATTAACTCTGGGCAAAACTGCAATCCAAATTGTAGCTTGCTACAGATCCCCCACCATGCCACATGATTCCCACTCTTCTTTTCTTGATATACTGGAAAATATTAGGGTTCAACCAAACACCCTAATAATGGGCGATTTCAACTACCCCACCATTAACTGGGAAAACTGCTCATGTACCAACTCCTTCACTCAACGCTTTCTGAACTTCATAAATTCCAATGCCCTGCATCAACTTATCCACAGCCCCACCAGGGGCAACAATATCCTAGACCTAGTCATTACCAACATGAGTGACTGGTGTTCCACACCTGAAGTCAACTCCTCGTTGGTCAGATCTGACCATAAGCTAATCACCCTAGATATCCACATCCCGCCCCCACCCTCCCATTAAGTAAACCATGGTAAAACATTTCTCTAAAGCCAACTTCATGCTTCTTAAGACAGAAGTGGTGAACTTCATGACACCCATGCAGATGGACAATACAGTTACGACTGCCAAATCCTACACAGATACACTCTATAAGCACTTATACGAGTGCATGGATTGTGCTATCCCAAAGAGAACCAAGATGCTAGCCTCCAAAAAAGGAAGCGAATCTGGTGGTCCCCTGCCATAAACAAACTCTACAACAGAAGGAAGAAGCTGTTGCAAGAGAGAGTAAAATCCCATGAGTGGAGGAGTTCCTTGGTCAGCCTCATTAAGAAGCTGAGATCCCTTATAACATCCTCCAAAGCTAGCTACAAAAACACAATTGCCACTGATTCTAGGGACAACCACAAAGCATTCTATAGCTATGTCAAGAATCTCAGTGGCAACACCCAGATCTGCTCTGAGTTACAGCACAACAGCACGAAAATTACAGAACCAACTGATATTGCCAACATCCTGGCAGATAGGTTCAGTGCTAACTTTAACCCCCTCTCACCCCTTAAAGAGCCTTTATCTATACAGGAAGAATGCAGAGTCCCTGTAATCACAACTATGCAGGTAAAAGCTGAACTCTCTAAAGCCAAACGCATAGCATCCATGGGACCAGACAACATTCCAGGCTGCACTTTACATGAACTTCAGAACGAACTGGCTCCCCACCTAAGCACCATGTTCAGTCATAGTCTCACATCAGGCTTTGTGCCCACTGAATGGTGCACAGCAACAGTTATCCCACTCCACAAAGGGGGAGCCACCACTGATCCTGGGAACTCTTGCCCTATTAGCCTGAAGAGCTGGTCTGTAAGGCCATGGAACGCATCATGGAACTCAAAAACAAAGACATTGGTATCCTCCAAACTCTGGACCCCACCCAGTTCAGGTTTGTGAAAGGCAGATCATGCCTCCTGAACCTGATTGGTTCACACAGCCAATCTTGACCTCGCCAAGGCTTTCAACACCATCCCCCATTCTGGAATTATAGCGAAACTCACTTAACTAGGTATAAATCCCTACAACACAAGATGGGTTGCCAATTGGCTCACTGACAGAACCCACACTGTAAAAGTTGCAGACTCCAAATCTGACTTCAAACCAGTGATAAGTGGTGTACCACAGGGTTCAGTTCTGGGACCTCTCCTGTTTGGTATCTACTTCTTTGAAGTACAGGGTAACACAGAATGCCTTTGGCTAATGAAGTTCGCAGATGACTGCAAACTAGGAGCTATATTTGAGTCCCCAAATGATGTGGACATCCTACAGAAGGGCCTCACTGAGACAGATGCCTGGTGTCAGAGGCTTGGCCTCAAGCTCAAGGCCAAAAAGTGCATTGTCATCCTCTTTGGTAAAAACTCTGTACCCGTGAACTACCACATAGGCGACTGTGTGCTTAATGCTGAATGTGTGATAAGAGACCTTGGGATCCAGGTGGACAGTAGTCTCTCCTTTGATAATCACATCGACACAATAGTCAGGAAATCCTTCTACATGGCACACCTCATCACAAAAGGGTTCTCATCCAGGAAAAAATAAATCATTGTTCCCCTCTACTTGACACTCATTAGACCCATTATAGAATACAACGCCCCTTTTGGAATGTACTTCACAAGACATCTGCAGCAGCTGGAAAGGCCACTGAAGTACCTCACAAAGAGGGTTAATGGCCTCAAACAGATGCCCTACACTGACCGTCTCAATAAACTCCAGTTTTACTCCGTAGCATATCGCCTACTCCGAGGTGATCTCTGCCTAACATATAAAGCTATGTCAAACCCAGAGCTGTTGGACATGCTACACCTAAAGAAATCCCATTCCCTCCGAGCTACACGCTCTAGGGACCTAAACCCTGTTACCACAATAAACAGGACATGCTGGAGGGATAGATTCTGGTCCCAGAGACTTCCCATACTCTGGAAGAAGCTACCCATCTATATCAAGCAAAGTTCCTCATTAGCACTATTCAAGAAAAATCTTGATGAGTGGATGGGAAATAGGAAATACACCCTGGGGATCACTTCTGTGGCTCTGCTCGACAGGGGCACAGGAAAATAACTTTCTTGGGTGGTGTAAGCCAGGGAACCTTGTTAGTTAGGCTTACTTAGGCCCTTGGGCCAAGAGCCTAGTACCTACCTATGAACCTATGAACTGGTAATGTGTCAGTACCCCCACATCAGACAAACATGTAGTACTTGATGGATTCACACAGTATACTGTCCACTTAATGTATGTAACCCTCTGTAACTGAATCCCATATCATATTCTACAGCATATGGGAGTTACTAAGCATGCAAATGACCACCTTGTCAGACTTGCATATCACCAGAGTCTGGGATACACCGTCCTCGGCTTATATCAGTGCATATGTCTCCATCATAGTGCAACACACAATAAAGTCTTCTAGCCAAATTGTTGGGGTATAACACATGCAGCTCTGCTGCCATGGCATAAATCCCTACACTTGTTCATATTACCCACACAGAATGCACCTGCCATCAGTGATACCCATTAGGTCAATCACTACACCAACACAGTTTCATGTAGTTCATCAAACAACACACAAGTACAACATAGTTACTCCCAAAGCAAAAAGAATAACACTCCTCAAGCACTTACTTCACTTCACTGGTTGAGCATCTGACAGAGTTTCTGCTTTCTGAATTCTTTCAGCCACCAGGTTGCTCTATAGGAAACTTCTCTAAGGTGATGAATACCGTCATGGATGTGGTTGCTTTTATGTCACAATTCCAAAGCTCTTAGTACGCTAATGAGCCCATTTATAATGAATCACACTTTTATCTTATTATACAATTGCCATGCTATAATCTCATTTGATGTTGTGCACTTGCATAAGTACCCATGAAGAGCATTCAGTGTGTATGGACTGGTCAATGGTCCTGCAGAGACATGGGGAAAACTACTGCAGCATTATGACCAGTAGAAGCACTAAGGAGAAACAATGGTACATATGTAGGTGCTGTGATGCTGGTGCATTCTTTACATGCCATTGTTCACACCCTAACACCATATTGACATTTCATGTGTTTTCACACTATGCAATGGTGGTACCACAACTAGTTATGTTAATGTGGTGCAGAAAACTATGTATCAAGAGCCAACAACAGAAGTGTATGTTACCATGAGTGGGCTACTATTTTTCTGTGAATTGTGACCTACCACAAGACCATGGCTTCTAATGATACTGAGAGTGGCATGGCTCCCAGGTGGTTTAGGAAAGAAAGTAAAATCTTTCTGTATTTTATACTGACTACTGAGTCCACTTCCTTGGTGACTCTTATGATGGTCTCGAGGATAAAGTGGTTGCCTGCCACAGTCTTTCCAGGGCAGTGATTGCTGCTAGTAGTATCAACCAGTCTGGTTGACAGTGCTCTAGCACAATTATAGTGACCTGAGGAGGTGCCATCCTGACCTTCTTAACCAATGAGAAGAAGATATCTGAATGAGTCCTCCTGAGATGTACATTAATTTTATAGGGCTATTCACTGTCCTTTTTTCCCATATATATGATTTGCATTTGTTGTTCTCATTTTTTAGTTTAGGAGCAGATTGCAGAAAATGAGAACCTGTACCAGAGGAGAATGAAGCATCCCTCCATATGCGGGGGTGAGAATGATTATTGTCATATATCAGAGTTTTGAATTATGTACTGCTATAGCATATATAGCTACATACTTATAGTTACATACTTATGTCACACTTTTATGTCCAGTCTGATATAACCTAGATATATATATATATATATATATATATATATATATAAACACAAACGTATACATATATGTACATATGGTTTACTACTGAAATCCTGTGGTGCAGGTGGTCGAACGACATGTGGTAGAAAAACACTTTTTAAAAAGGCACAATGCCAAACTGGACTATTGCGAATTCACAATAGTGAATGTGCAGTGTATTTTGGTAGTCTGAGTTTGGTATTGTGAGTAGAGATCACTGTACAGTGTGCAGGGAATTTACCCTTTTCCTCACTGTAGTGTGATCTCAGAGTTGGTATATATAATTTGCAGGGGGTGTGGGAGGTGCAGGGGGGCTTACACCCTGCCAAACAGCAAAAACCATGTGCCGTTGACTTGACAGTCTAACGGTAAGCTGCGCTGCATAGTTTGGGTGACTGACATCACCTACAGCTATGTGGAATTATGTCGAATGCAGGCGCCAGTGAACTGATGGTCGATATTGTGTAGGCATTGGGATTATGTGTCCAATGTTATACTTCACTTTCTTAAGCAAATGACGGAAGTGCTTCTTGCATTTCAATAGTAAACCTATATATATATATATATATATATATATATATATATATATATATATATATATAGAATACATTGTCAAAGTATACACACATTCTATATGTTCACAGAATATTCACATTCCTTACTTGCAGGGAGACACATGGCTTGGTCTGCCAGGACAGCATACCCACTGTCATATAATGCCTGACATTTATGGATGTAGGAGCATTCATGCATTATGGACACTGCAATAGGTCAGGAGGGCATCTGACAAGGTGGAATGTATCTTATAATCAAGACATGCATCACCCCACCATGTGCCTATCCTGGTTCCACCTTCACCTGGCATACCACTGACATTCATTTATTACCCATCATTTGCTCCCTGGTGAACAGTAAACTACATTACTGTTGTTACCAAGTACCTGCAGATAGCTGCCTGTGTTGGCTTCTTACTGGCATCACAGGCATATTGGGCTGCATAAATACTAACACTATCCATATCCACAGGGCAGGTCTTTGTCTTTGATTCATACAGTGCTCACAGGGGAAAACCTACACACATCTTCCATGGCCCCAACTCTCCCAACCATTGACCAAGGGTATACTGCCCCTGCATCCCTGAATTCATGTCATCCAAGAGAGACATTTTAGTTTCTGTACCTAGTCAGTAGTACAGACCCTGGCTTAGAGAGTAGCATACCTAATAGCTGTATAGTACACTAGATGTTAGCTGTAAGGCTGATCACCAGATACAGTCAGAACAGTATTTTTCGTCTCTTTCTCTCTTTCTCTCTCTCCCTTTGTCACTATCATTGTCACATCTCTCTCTCTATAGATATACACACACACACACACACACACACACACACATATATATATATATATATATATATATATTATGTGTGTGTGTGTGTGTGTGTGTGTATGTGTGTATTTATAATGTGTATCCATTTGTGTTACTATTTTTACAGCATTTGCCACACCTGTGCCTGTCCCCAGCAGCAGACCCCAGTTTACTATTGGAATTGTCCAACTCCTAGCAGCTCACCATCTGCCTCCAGGCCTGCTTAATTGTTGGTTGTCAGAGATATAGTAAGGGGGTGTTGGTGGGGTTAACCTGAGTATCCCTGGTAGCCTCCAGTGGTTGATCACCAGAAGGGAGTACTACAGTTCACTCTGTTAATACTGCCAGGATGTTCAAGTATGCAGGAGTTGGAAGAGGTAATGGAGGAATTCATTGACAAAAGGGGTTGAAGCCTGCCTTGGCCACCTGGAGAGAGTTCGTCTGCAGCTAACAGAGTTGCATCACTGCCTGGTACTGCCTTCTCCACTTCTCCACCATCTGACACATAGCTCGGTAAGGACTACAGTCACTGTGGTGATTGACCTCTTCCTGGGACTAGCCCAGCATCATGGTAAGGACCTGTACCGTATCCCCCATCCTGGTGTTCACCTTCCTTGTGTGTGCCACCTTCATCCCATGTTTGCTGTCTATCCCCTTCCACCATCACTTGCCCTTCCCCTGTCTACATGCTGATATAGCCATTGTAAACATCCCTTTGTGCCAGCATCTCATCTGTTGGTCTTTGACTGTATTTTATGTTAACTTATGTGCCCCTATTTCATCCCCTCCCTTCCCCTGACATCATTTCCTTCTTAAAAAAATATTCATACTTGTCCCAAAACAGTATACCCTTCCTCCCACTCCCCATCCCCACTCTTATCTTCCCTGTGTCTTTGTGGATGTTCCTTTGCTTGCTCTTCCCTCATTCTGACTTTCCTATACTGGGATTTCCCCTGCATTTTAATGAATAAAAGCGCCCATTAACATTACTGGGAGCCATTGATTGTGGCTTGCAATTATTATTGTGGTGTCGCTATGTTATGTTTGTTCGCGCACAAACGCACATGCTTGCTATTTGTTCTTTATAGACATTTAAACATCTCTAGCTGCAATCACAAAAATAGCTCTTTCCCCACTAGCGCTATCATTTACACGAGTGGATTCCTTAATGGGTTAATGCTTGGGGTGTGAAATTCCTACTTGTTAATTGATAATTAACTTTGACCTGTGTTGTGCTTCTTTGCTTCTCTGTGGTAGGCTTTGTGCACTTACAGAAAGCATGTTTCTGAATTCCATGGGCAATTTGACAAGAACTTGGGAGCTGCAACTATAGAATACTACAGGACTTGTTGTAAAACATGGCTTAATAATCCAGGGTGTACATTTGCTTAGTTAAAAATAATAAATTAACAAAATTACTACTCAACCTCTGGGCTCTTCCTGATAGTATGTAATTAGCACGGGTGTGAGCCTTGCCATAAAATGCACTATTGTATATCCTGCAGGTGGTGAACTAGTCTGTCAGAATAACACTGTTTACCGATGTGTTATTTTTTCAAGAAGTTAAAAAGGCCAAATAGATGAAAGAGAAAGGAAATATGTAACAGTTCGTAGCACATTCCTGTGATATGTTATGCTATTTAGTACAAATTCCACTTGAACTGTCTGGTGGCGTACTTGGCAAGGAAGACTGCAACAAACCTCTTCCTTGTATAGGAATGTTCCCATATTGTTTATGTAGGTGTCATGTGGAGACATCTATGACACAAGCTGTTTCAGATAGAGAGAGCGTGCCAAGCCAAATACAGCAGCTGCTGTCTGCAACAGACACCAGCATTTCACTGAATATGGCAACACCTGTGTAAACATGAAACTTCTACGATGAAACAGCCGTGCAGCTGCAGCAACTTTTCACACGGTGCCAGAAATGCCACATACTTTAAATCATATGATAGTACATATCTGTGTCCTCATTTGTTTGCTTTAGCAGGCAGTACTGTTTGTGCCTGTAGTATCAGAAGTCAGCTTTGTAGCCTTACTGTGATTAATTTGGTAGTATTTCTTACCATTTCCTATGTACAGTCTTCTCACTCAGATTTAACTGCTTAGTACATATTAAATCAAAAAAACGTGGATGATGATGAAACAGTTACAGCAGTTTACTTTTCCTGTATATTCTGTAAAAGAATTGTCATTTGACTGTTGGTTTTGAACACTATCATGAGGGCTGCAGATTTACTACTAAACAAAATTAAAAGCCAAAATAAAATCTTAATTTATTTTACCATTGCATAGACTGTTCTTATAATTTTAATGATTTGCGTTTTAGACATGATCTCATGAAAGTGTCTTCCTGCTCTGTCCATGTATGTTTTACACCTGTTTAAATGCTTCCATTTCTAAATTGCATACCTCTCTACTTTTTGTCTGCCTTCAGCACTTAAGTTACCTGATTCTACTGGAATGCATCATCTTAGACTTAAAAAATGTGCAAGGAATCAGATCTCTTATTGGAAAGTGTGTTTTCTGCCTTGTATAGTATGGGCAGATGTTGCAATGGCTGCTGGGGAAGAAAGTCAGTAATATTCCTGAGCAGATATCAGGGCAGTGTATAAACATAACTTTACCACTGTGCTGTTAAAGCAAGACTGTTCAAACAGCGGACATCATATATCTTAAGGTTGTGATGAGACTAGTCAACTCTGTCTCCCGAGAGAGAAAGTAATCATTTAATTTCCCATAAGTGAATGTCAGTATAACTTACATATATGTTGCTAAACCAAGATCACTTTTGCAAAAGGATTTAGGGTACTAATGAGGTACTCCTTAATTTCACTGGTTTCTTTCTAATTATGCATGCTCTCTTTTTTGTTTACATTTTTAAGGCCCAAAGATTAGTTTCACTCTGTTGCAGATCTGGAGAGGCATCATTCGAGTCATTGCATGTTTAAGTACCCAGCAGAACTATGTTTACAACTCTCAGCTATGAAATGTTGGTTTGGTTGCACTTACCTTGTTGTGTGTCCTAAGTTTATTTGCTTTGGGGTGGTCTTCTACCTCTTGTGTATATTCCTGCTGAAAGATAGGAAACACTCCCTCCCTCCCTTCTGACTTTGGAAGTCAAGCTGTCATCTAAAATTGTCCAGTCCTTTCCTAATTCATAGCTATCTCTGCATCCTAGGTTATTTCTGTTGCTGATACAGTCAACAATTCAACTGTGCATATAACATACTCTTCAAATGCAGCTTTAAAACTTAGCTTAGTCCGTCATTCAGTACTTGGTATTCAGAAAGGTGCACTGAACAGGTGCAGCATGTTGCAAGGTAACATATGTCCTCCCAGTACATTATAAGTGTTTATAACTGTACAGTGCAATGTCCCAAGAGCTCCTCACATGACCAGATTTTTAATGATTTCTACAATTTTGTTTTTTAAAACTTGACTAAAGTATGCAGTTTTTATTAATTTAAGATAGACTAGATCCAAAGCACACTTTTGGCTATGACTTCTGAAATGAAAGCATGTATCACTACAATCGTCATACACTGACAGTTTAAAACAAAACATATGCATGTGTGCAGGTATGACACTGTGAATAAGTGAATTGATTGGTTAAGCAAAGAATTTTTAGTTGTGATAATGTACTACCCCCCAAAAGAAAAAAATAAATAAATTCAGCCAAAGCAAAAACTGCAACTGAGACAGCCCTATTTTTTATAGTTCCTCCACTTCTGGGCCATCTTCTGGTTCTTGACATAAAAGTGTCTGTATCTATTTCATTTTAAAGCATTTTTCCTACTCCTTACAAAAATAAAACAGAAGCAACTTTTAAAACACACATGCACACTTTCAATACTGCAGACAAACTCTGCCACGTAAAGAGGTATGTGGTTATATGCAAGTACCTTGCTTGAATATCTCTATGGAATCCATTTATTGCATTGTACCTATACAATTAAATGTTTAAACAAGATAAGAAAGGTCTTATTTTTATAAATTAGGGTAATGTTTAATAATAATTAGCAATTGTCATAGTCACGCTCATTAGTTATGCTCCCTTGCCACTGCCTATCACTGTTTGCCATGTTGGATTTCATCCTCGTGACTAAACTTCTCCAGTTCTGGGTAAATCAGCATGACTGATGCACTCAGCAGTGGTTATCACTGTATTATTTAATAAGAGATAATTATCACTACAAAATGTAAATGCTGATTTAACAGAGTAATCAGTACACCCACGGTAAATCTTACGTTACTCATGGAAAGCACTTCTGTAGTCATACCAAAATAAAGATCACTGCAGCTAGTGAGCCAAAAAAATCCCGTCTGACATCTTCTCTGCCATGTTAACCACTGTAAAGTAAAAATAAGTTTTCAATTTAAAAATTATAACCCACTTTAAATAACTACAAACGCTATAAAAAATATTTATAGTTACTGAATTGAAATAAAATGTGCAGATATGGGTGCCTTTTGTCAAATATGCATCAAAAAAGAAAGTGGCATTAGCATCACTCAGGTATATGCCATGCACTTGTTGTCACATGCAGAAGTACATTCTAGAAGGGCTCACAATGATCCCTGGAAGGAAAAGCATATGGAAACAACATGAAGTCGCATTATGTAATGATACAATTACATTATTTATAAAAGGTTTGTTAAGTAATGTGATTGTATAATAGCAGTATATTGTTTGGAAATGGGAAATGCAGGTTTATTCATGGTTCTCTGTGTTTGGTCAGTTAGGCTTCATCTACATGACCAAAGCTCATAAGCTGTGGGCAAACACTGAACTACTCACAAAAAGATATGACATCTTGCTTAAATATCAGTTAACATCAAACAGATGCAAGATAATAATGAAACTCAGGCAACATTAGGTTCTTACTGTTCAGACATAATTACCTGGTATGAACTATGGAAAACTTATTAGGCAAGAGTTTTGAATTTGTAATATGCAACTTTTCTGAAATATTCTCTTCTCATAAACTTGGACCATGACGGAAAGTCATTTCCATTGGCTAGTATTCATAACAGACTGTGGATTACACTGTACAGGAGTGCAACGTGTGATATGAGATTTTGTATTCCTCTCACTATGTCAATACACAAACACACACACACACACACACACTTATACACACAATCAATGTCATCACTATAGAAGATACTTTCCTTTTTGTCCACACAAGTGCTCCTAGCTCTCATAATGATGGCTGATATCTCACTCACTTAATACACCTGTCAATGTCATCAGTAAAACAAACATTTCTACTGTACTCTATGCATGTCCCCTCCACAGAGTCACTATAATTAGTGATATCCTCTCCCATTCCACTGCATGCTGGTTATATGAGGGATTTTCAGATCTACCATTTCTGATGGTGTTGACCGTATTCAGCCATTTACACAAAGTAAAGACCAGCACATGTAAGAGATGTACTAACAAAGCAGCTTATGCAGCTCATTGGCATATTTCTGGGGCAGCTTAGGGCACTATGCAGTGTATAATTACACACACCTCTGCAATTCCAGATGTACTGCTTGACCATGACAGAACACAAGGGTATGTGTCATGCACCTTTGGCAATGGCATGATAGTACCTACCACGTACTCTTCTTCCTTTTCCTTGCTCCGTGGACTATCCCAAAACTTTATATCAATTGTTGTTGTATTAGCAAAGGCAAATTACGCAAAGATATTCTCAGCTGTCCCTATGCTAAGGAAGTTGGCAGCTTTACATGTGATATGGACCACTCAGAGAAGGGGTGTTTGTATATCCCACCACTGAAGAGCGCCAACATTGTGAAAAACAGTGGTGAGCTTCACTATCTTGTGTTATCAGAAGACATGTTGACTCCAGAATGCACGCATTCATTCTGTACCCTTACTCAGAACCAATTTGTTCCTTGCATAAATGGCATATGAATCCAATTAATGATCTGTTTATGAGTTTTTCATTCTGTCATTCAGATTTAATAATGCAAGCATGCTGCAAAGAAACAATATGCACAGCACAGCTTCTGCTTTCTTCTCCTTACTGTACATTTAAGACCACACTGAAAATCTTTTAACATTTTCTTTGTCATTTTGTAGATCAGCTCTTCAGATATGATTGACTGCTTTAATAATTGTTTACTCTCTTAGCAAACTACGCATAGTTATTATGGTGCTACTTCTAATATTCAGTATTAAAAGCGGTGGGTCTTAAGAATTTTTATTTAACATTACAAATTCTGACCTAACTCTAAACTAAACACGTTAGGGAGGTGCAAGCATTTGGCCAACTCATATTGCTACAAAACATCTTTAGTATAAGGTTTACATTATGTACTGTAGAAAAATATGCAATTCTTGGATGATGTACCTATCAAAACAAGTAAAAGAAAACATCTGCTTTTCTGCTGATTTTATTATTCACATATGAAGCCAATTAAAAGTGCTGTTGAGCAATTTCAGATCCTCAGAAAAATACGCTTTGGAAGAAAATTTACATTTTCCAGTACTTCAGTAACTGTCATATTTTGGGTGTTACAATTTGCTAGGGAATATAAAGTACTGTTTTCATTTCAGTCTTTCTTTCCAAAATTTATATTGCATAACAGTCAAATCAATAAACCATTGAAGGTCTCACTTCTTTTTGATATCAAGCAAAAAACTATGGCTAATACAACTAAATGCTGAAGAAAATAAAGTAAATAAAGTTATTATATAGGTTTCTAGAACAATGTGGCAGTATTACAGAGCAGCAACATTAAAAGCAAATAGTTGTTCCAACCTGAGAACATTGCATAATAGCATAATAAATATGCACTCAGTGGAGGACTTTGAAAAGCACGGCTCAGTTATCCTGAGCAGCAGAGACGCATAGCAGCGATTGCAATTTCTAAATGGAAATGGAACTCCATGCCATACTGAAAGAAGTATATCTCCAAAGGCACCCATGCACAGAAATATATATACTAACATGGGAGGTTATCTGTATCATACATCATCCATCGGCAGCAGGAGTCATAATATAGAAACTAAATGGACATATCTGTGGCACAGAGGGATACAGCCTTAACTCTGATCTGGGATTGATTAGTGACACAGGTACTGGTAAAGATGAAAAGAGGGGATAGCAGTGAGAGATGGCTGCATGTTTACCTATCCTGGTGGCAGGAAGATGGGCCAACCCCTTACAATGCCCAAATATACTAGAAAAAGTAGTGCATGGCATCCATGGTATATATATATATATATATATATATATATATATATATATATATATATATATATATATATGAGGGATGCACAGTTAGTTCTCCCAATATGTGTTCAAGTGGTAGCCGTAATGGGGCATGTGTGGGTATGTGCATGCACTCAGAAGGGAAGGCATAGCAGGCCTCTGCATCTGTGATTCCACATGTCACTTAGAAGTGGTGAGGATAGGGCAAGAAAATCAGACAAATCCCCTCATGGTTTCCAAGGTGATAGCCATGGCATAACCAGCTCTTACCCTGATGATGGGGAATGACTGGGGATGATTGTGATGATGGCTAGATGTTTGGCAGGCACAATGGACAAAATATTTACAAAAAAATAAAATTGAAATTAAGTAAACATGAGCTTGATATACATTACTTGCAGTAATAATGAGCAGCCTGCATTTAGCTTGATTTTGCATGTATTATACCAGACTGATAACTTTGCAGATATTTTCAGTCAGCCACCCATAACCACCCATGTCAAAAAACACGGTTAACTGTTCTACATCTGTAGTTATCCTGTTAACAGTCAATCATTAGTGAATCATTGAGATGTATATATGCCATCAGTGTCTCTATGGTAACTCTGAGTGGTTTGTCGCACCATAAATCAACTATCAGAAAGCCGCACTACCAACGATAACGGTATTAATGCAGTCATAAAACCTTCAGTACAAATGAAGCTTGTTTAATTATGCATTGCACGCAAGACAAAATTTACTGTAAATGGTATACTCAACCAGCAGATAAACTCAAGAAACAGGTTTGCCAAACAACATTTATTCAAAAGCATTCCTCTATTATGGAATTAGTGATTTACTTCCCATATAAAGAGATTTCTGTCATATATTAAGAATCATAATTTAACACTTATCCAAACCTGTCATGATTTAATAAGGGTATTTTGATATGCCTGAATAGTTTTGTTATTTGCTAAGTAATTGAATATGCTACTGTAGAGTTTATAGTTTTCACTGAACTGTTCTACCGCTCATAGATTTAAAGGTTCATATATTCATAGGTAAGTACTAGGCTAGCAGCCCTTGTGGGTCATTTCAAGCTTAGCCAATTTCCCTTTTGGTGCTCGAATTAACCTATCCTATTTGGTTAGAGACTGGCTTTGTTCATTCCATGGTTGATAATTCTATATTACTCCTAATGACAATAACTGGGATCATACCATAGATAATTTGTGGGGACACATGCATGGCATAAAGCATTTAGAAGCCACTTCTGTCCATCAGTAATACAGGGGGCAGTCCTGATGTCATTTATTTTATTTCCTGTCCTTAGATCCAAGTTGGACTTCAATATGGAGAGGGATGAACTTTGTTGTATGTGGCTCTGCATATCTCTCAACCTCTAAATTATGGGGGGGGGGGGGGGCTAAGGCCCAGATCAGGAACAGATTTTAAATATTGCTCTAATAACCGTAGACAATTGGAAGAGTAATTAGTTTTGCATTAGCGTGCAGTTTTCTGAAGGATATGAAGTCTAAAATTCAAATGTCTGTCATTATTTAGTGACTTAAATTCTCAATGATTTGCCAGAAAACCACAAATTATGAGTAACAGCCCAAAAATACAATAAAAAATCCAGATATTCTATGAAAATCCAGATAGTTGAGAGGTATGCATGGATGTGGAGTTTGTTCCAGAGCAGTGGTATCTTCTGTGAGATATACCTGTTCTTCCAAACTATTCTGTTCATGTTGCAGAAGAGATTTAGATCCCTAGACTGACTATTTGTGATGCTGTTTGAATTGCTAATGTACATTAAATCCATCAGTAATGGATCAGATGTAGTCTTGTATGCCAGACACAGGTCACCTCTTAGCAGTCTGTAGAATACAAAGTATAGTGACATGGCTTTGAGCTAGTCCTTGTAGGACATATGGTTTAAAAGGCTTTGTATCCTTTTACTAAGTTATCTCATAGAATTATAATAAAATATATGCTGGCATTATCATCTGTCTAGGTAAGGCTTTGCCTATATGAAATATTAATATTTTATTGTGATGTTTGCACATTGTTAGAAAGTGTGGTTTCATAATCTCACAACCATAGAGAATTTCATTCAGAATGAGGCATTAAGAAAGCAGGAGCTGGAGTGGTTCAAGGCATATGAGGACAAAAACTGGAAGGTTATTTTCACTGAGACACAATAATTATTGGTATCACTAGGCATCCATTCCCCATAAGGGTCATCCCAGGTAGTGGTATAGAAGCTGAGGTTCCACCATGACAACCAAATGTGTATACCTCCCTTTTGTGCTTGACTTTGGTACTTTAATTAGGTATGACAAAGCAGTCATTTGCAAAAATATTGAAACTCCTCTCCAGAATGTACCCAATTAGTCGGTCAGCATCATAGTGTGCCATCACAAGACAAAGGGGCAGCAGGTATGCATCTTGTATGTTAATGTGCATAGAGATAATTATGGTAAATTATACCTCTGTGTAGGGATGACCATAGTTCTTGCACAAGTCATTACAGACCCCTCAGGAATACATCATCTGGATGATCCAAAGAGAATTGTTTACCTTTGAAAGGATATCAGGGTCTACTGCCTTCTAGGCTATGGTGCTCAAGAAGCTTGTCTAAAATCTTCATGCCTTTTTGCCAATGTGTGATTTGTTTCATTTTTTCAGCTTTCACTGGACATTATAACACCAAACAGTTCACTGATACACCCAGCAATACTGACATACAGAGGCCATATAGTCAATGAATACTGCTCTTGAAGCCACTTTGCTAATATGTGGTGCCATAGATTTTGCAAGAGAAACACAAGTCATAGCTTGTGATACAGTGGCGTACAGAGTTAGGTTGTTGGTGGCAAATAAAAACTACTTGCATAACCTAAACATTTCACAAATGCATGCATTGTGGCTGAATAGTGTGAAAATACATGTGCAATGATGACACTGAAACTGAAAAAAAAATGGCAGTTTAAATATTGTAACTATTCACCCAATGCACTACGTTTACATACAATGAGAACATTCTGGGTTAGCTACATCTGGATCTTCTGGTAATCTCTACCAGTTTTTACTTCCATCTTTTAAGTGTGGCATAAGATGACACTTTGGTTTGGGATCAGGTATGCCATCATTTGCTAAATTATGTGTGAACAGTTTGTTGTCTACAATCCAGTAACTAAGGCATTGTGTTGGAATAACCACAAACATATGAAGCGCTTGCCAGTGTGTAAATTGGTTTGGAATGCAGCCCATTTTAATACCACTGAAGTAGGCAGAAGTGGGAAATGCTGACATCTGCAAACCTGTCAAATCCTTAGGTGCATTTGTTTGGATTTAAGATAACTGTGGATTTTAATTTCATGTGTGTGAGTTTTGATTTGGGATATGAGAGCACAAACAGGGTGAGTTCACAATTATTTGTGGCTTAGTTTTGATCAAACTTGGATCACACTTCATTGAGTTTGCCTCCAAAGATCCCATCAGAAATGGTAGTTCCCTGCTTTTCAGCAGACCCTTGACCCAGTATTGTGAGGTAGGGCTTTGCTCCCACATGCCCCCAGATATATAAAGAATGCTCCACCATTGCATCATTCTGAAGAATGATAAACTTGACAAAGCTGGATTTAAAAAAAAACATTTCTCCTCAATAATCAGGTCACCTCCCATTTGGTTTTCTGTTTGGAATTGTAATCTGTTACTCGGGGTTCCTTTTTCATAGTACACTTGAAGCATGAAGTTTTTGAAGCTGTTATTTAAATAATACAGTCTTGGAATCTGAATAATAAAGCTGCTGGTTATTATGGTAAAGTCTACTCTGGAAAATGTTTAGTCTATTTATTTCACTAGTGCATGCTAACTAGGATATCTCGCTGTGAAAGATTTTGTCTGTTTCGTAAGTTACATTTCTATAGCACACTACCTGCAAATTGCTCTTTGGGTTATAATTTTGATGTTCTGCCATGCATCCCCCACATGTAACAGCAGACTATTATTTTGCAAAATGGTTGCTGTTAAGTGGTAGGAGTAAGGCATATTTTAAAGGTTCTCTGAAATATAAAATATATTACTATAATCATAATCAACATTTGACACATTAAGAATGAAAACATAAAGAAGAAAATGCATGGGGGAAACAGTTAAGATATTCCCCTAGATTTTATAAAATACATGTAGGCATAGTGTAGAGCCTGCACAGAAGTTACTGTATCCATGTACATGGTTCCCCCTTGGTAGACTGCCATACATATTAATGATGGCGTGTTGCTGAGCGAGAGCCATGAAACACGGTTATTGAATCAGTGTAGGGAGTGTGTGACCACCTGTGTCCGCACTAACACACCCCCTGCAGTGTCCAAGTGCATTATAGCAATGTATTTAATATATTTATTTTATTTTATTTTATTATTTTTTGTACAAGTTTGACTGGCATGGAGCGCAGCAGTGCTAAGCGGTGCTGAGACACCAGACGTCTAAAAATAGAAACTGGCTGCATTTAATTTGTGATTCAAAGGTCAACTTTAAGCATAGCTTAGCGGGTTTGAATGGCACAGTACAACGTGGCCTGATGCTTAGCAGTGCTTAAAGTTAGCTCAGAGGTATATGTAAAAGTATAGCAGTATTCCAGACATTCATGTAGTCAAGTGGATAGAGTTATGGCCTTGTGTGTGGTAGGTGCAGGGTTCGAATACATAGAAGGAAATTAAGTATTTATTTTGCAAAGAAAAATTATTATGATTAATTTTCAGTCCTGATCTGCTGTGCTCAGCTAAGCCTGTTAAGACCTGCTAAGCACTGCTTAAACAATCTCTGTTTAGGCACTGCTTTGCAGTGCTTGGCATGGCTTGGCTGTGCTTAGCTGGATTGTGCACTGCTAAGAACTGCTAAGCATTTGCCAATTTAAGCACTGCTCAGCTGTGCTGGTTTGTGTGGTGCCAAGCAACACGCTGCATTTTTAAAAATTACCCAAGTTAATGTAAGGGTGGGAAAACAGGCTATATTAAGCTCAACAGAAATATAATATGACTGGTGTTGGAGAGGGTTCATGCTTCAGGGTGCAGAGTTGGGGCATTCAGGAGTCCAGGGTCATGGTTGGACTCCTTGTGAAAACCCACAAGGGCTGGCTGATGCAGGGAGATTACCAGGGCTCAGAGTGCATGATGGAGCCCTGGGACCAGCTGGCACAGGATCTCACCAGTGTAACTGGTATCACCTGCATGGGTGAGCAATGTCGTTACCACCATGATGACCTGAAAAGATGGAAAGGGCTCTCTTGGACACCTGAGCCCAAGAATTCTGGGCTAGGAATGTCCCACATGTATGTAAGTACCATTACCTGTATTTCACCAATATCTAAACTGAATGTTTGCTAAACTGGTATGCATAATGATGTCCTTCTCTCCCAAGAGCTGCAAAGGAAAGGGCTTGCAACATTGAGGCACATACCTGGCACTTGGTCAGGTTGCACTGAGTGCGTGGTGAGTATAGTTGTATTTTGCAATCTATAGTCAGATAAGCAAGAAAGAGTAAAGTATTACCTGCCAGTAGGTATATACAGTAAATATTGTATTGCAATGAATGTGGATGTAGACCTGTACTTAAATAACTGACTATTGCCAACTGTAGTGCAATAAGCAGGGAAGAGTAAAGTATTAACTGTGCTAAAATAAATGAAATAAAGTTTCTACTGCAATAACTGTGGAATTACAGCTGTATTGCAACACCTGCATTACAACTGCTGTGCAATAAAAACATGAAACTATAACAGTAAATGCATGAAGGTACCTCTAATAAAGCTATGTTGTGCAATATGTGTGGAATTAAGGCTGTTTTGCATGAAATTGATTATGACAACTGTTCTGCAATAAAAACATAAAACAATACCAGTGTCTGCCTCAATGTATATCTAATAAAGAATGTTGTGCAATGAGTGTAGATTCAGAGCTGTTTACAAGAAATTAATTATGACACCTGTTCCACAATAACACATGAAGAAATAACGATAACACCCAAGATATATTGTGCGTATCAGGATTGTCTTGTCATAACCATTGCATTTCAGCTATATATATTCAGGCTCAGAGGTATGGTGCTGCAGGCAAGTATAACAGTGTAATAGCTGTAGACTGCAAATATACTGTCTGCAAATCTATATGGGTGAGCTAACCATCCCAATAGTCTGATATGGTTTGTAGATTTCACAGATATTTCAACCTACTAGCAATATATTTTGTACACCAGCATTCTATGTAGTAACATATAGGTTACCTAGTATCTCTGTCATGCTTGAATGTCATGTCTGTGTGTTCAACTATCACTGCAGTCTACTGTAACACTAATACCAGGTCATATATTGCTTCCAGGTGAGCTCTAGGCAAATATCAGTCAGTACATAAGCAGCAGTGACTCAGTAGCTCAGTTTGCTAAATGTTCTCTCTGAAGTACATTTTGTTACACAGACTAGGGTTCGAATCCAGTGGTCTGTAGCACTAGAACTTACAGTAGTAGTCACAAAATGATTACAGATTTTCTCTCCACAGGAACTACAGGAAAATGGGTGAGTTAGGCCTTAGTCTGGGTAAATAAGGGTGTGCTTTGATGTCACAGACTGTTAAAATCATTACCAAGTATGTGAATATACAGCATAAAATAATGGAAATAAATACAATGCTAATAAAATAAAATAAACAAAATGTGTAATCATTGGTATAGCTGTATGCCTGGTGCATCTATTAAAGGTTGCTGCAGTCAATTAATACATTTGATAAACATGTCCTCTGCAGTCACTGCTATTGGGTTCTATCCCCATGCCTGTCAAGCAAGGCATGATAGTAGTATAGTTTTTGTACTGTACACATACATGTCTCTGAAGTGTCACATTGTCACAGAATGTAATTAGCAGTGCGTAATCCTTCTGTCACACATTTACCATCAACATGAGCATCTAATCAGGAATGTAGCACTACATCAGCCCACAATACACTTTGGTAGTTACATACATCCACATCCATCTGATATGCAAGTGCTCTGTGTAGTTTACTACCCGCAGTACTTATGGCTTGACCCAAACTGTCTCATGCGGTTAGCTTGAGAGGTATGTATGTGCCACAGCAGCTATAGTCACCATGTAAACATAAAGAAAGGACAGACCTGTAGTATAGATAGCAGTACTGTTCACCACAAAATAGATTATAATGGTATTAATGGACTGTTTATTTGTCTCTCTCCACACCCCATATCTTCACTTATTTAATATTGTTATTCATTGGTTATGGTTTACTATTAACATCTGTTGTTGCATGAAACTTTATTTTGGGGCATGGGTTTTACTATGGTTTTGGATCTATATTATTTGAACAAACTTTTATAACTTTGAATACCATATGGGCGATACCAATATGGTTGAAGTTATAAAACTTCGAACAGTGAAAACTAAAGAAAGAAAAGACTAAACCCTAAACTAAGGGCTGTAGGCAGGGTGCAAGCCCCCCTGCACCCCCCCCACATGGGAGGCTGTGCCCACCACTTCCCCCACTCTTTAAATATGCCAACTCCGAGTTCTTCACACTACAGTGCAGTAAAGGGGTCACCACAATCAAAAACAGTGGGCAGCATTGGGGGCCGACCTTGTGAGGGCTGTGAATGATATTGGCCAACAGGACCTACCGGGTTCAATAGCAGGCCACAGACATGGTCAATGTTGCACGTCAAAGGGCAGCTGCTGTTGCCAGGGATCATGCTGCCACCAGTGGAGGGCCTGCAGCACAATAACCACTCTTAGCCACAGAGGAATTCCTGGTGAAACTAGGATAAACCCACAGCTCCCAGCCAACCATCATGCCATACATCCTGGAGGTGGGTGCCACAGTTTCCACATCAGAGGAGCATCTAGGTAAGCTGACTCTGTTCACCAGTATAATACATTTGCAGTCATTGTGGCAGGCTCTATAGACCAGTACCTGGGTGTCAGGTCTATCTGCATTGGAGGGAAGTTTGGCCTTGCACCACAGTTGTGCACGCATACTCAGAATGCCAGCAATACAGCCAGTATCACATTAGCTACTGTTCATGTGGATATATGCACATATTACCTTATAACACTGCAACATTTGGTGCGGCTGAATACCTTTCCCCTCAACTTTTCACAGGTACGTCAGGTGTGGCATTAGTTTGTGGTCCTATACCTGGTAAGTGTCATACTGTTGTTTTGTCTGATCAAATATACCCTATGAATGTTAAGGGCTACCATTTTGCCTTTTGCACAAATGTTCTGCTTAGCTAGAGTAGAATAATTGTATGCTCCATTTCAGGGCAGTTAACTACAGTCTGTATCCTAGGGAATGACAGGTGTGTATTTGTACAAATATTAACATGTTTGCACTTATAGTTATGAGCAACTATGCAGCCTGCTATACATGAGGCAATTACTCCAAGATGCCCATTCAGACACAATAGGGAGAAGGTACATACCTAAGGCAGTGGTACTACAACTGGCATATCATTGTCAAGATAGGTGTACTGGGTTTTATGTGTAGTTCTGTCACATACGCTGTCATATTGCATACCTCACAGGGGTATTGAACTGGCAATGTTACCCAGATGTAGCTGACATGTATGTTATGGGCCTGGGTTGTCTGTGTATGTTGTTGTGGGTGTATGTGTTGTGCAGGGGATCAGAGATGAGAATATGTGGGACATGTAATGCAGTTACGGACCCTCACCTGTGTGAGCCTGTGTGGATTACCATACATAATAGTGCAGGTGGTAATGTACTGCTTTTGTCTTGCTTCTCACAGGTGAACAGAAGGGTTGGAGTCTGTCCCCCTCACAACCTGATGTCAGTGTTTCATTGGACTCTGATGATGGTGGCCATAGTGAGGCACAGATGGAGTTCTCAGTGGCTGAATCTGTCCCAGAGGTTGAAATCCCTCTTCTGCCCCCATTGTCCTAGCACACAGTCAGTATGCCCACACATACCCAGCCACCAGAGGCCACAGATATTGGACAGTCAGAGGGTGGCAACATAGTATATGACAATGTGAGAACTATGGAGTCAGTGAGTGTAGACACTGGCCATAGCCAGACAGTTGGTGAGGTCCCACACAGGCAGATCGACAGGGGTGCTCAAAGGAGGACTGCTGCCCATCCACTTCCTGTTGCAGGTGTCACATCTCAGGTAACTCGCTGCATGTTTCAGGCTGTCATGGAGGCACAGGCATGAGCTGAATGCAACACCAGATGGATGCTTAGGGTTATGAATGTAGCACAGTCTGACATCTGTGACTGCCTCCACTGCACTGGTGATGCCATGGAATGTTTCATTGATGTAGTGGACAGATGGTGGGCTCAGGCAGTGCCTGTCTTTGAGCGCATATTATCTGTCCTGGAACATGTTTTTGGGGTTGGGCATCGGACACATGGACGTAGGCCAGCAACACCATCTGCTGGTAGTCCACATGGCCATGCACACTCACGTTCCATTAGTGGCAGCATCTCCAGCACTACAGAGGGAGGTGTGATGTCCACACCATGACTTGATAGGCCATGGGCACATGGTTCTGAGTGGTCCAGTGGGGGACTCAGGTCCAGCAGAGAACAGTCACCATCAGGTACTAGCACCGCATCTGACCTTGGGCATAGTGCTGCCTGTGCTACTCATGAAGGAGCCAATCCAGTGTTCATGACCAGAGATGGTGAACTGTCCACTCTACCATGCACAGTCCAAAGCTGTCCACCATACGCACATGTAGGGTAGCACTGAGCTTGACTGTGTACATGCACACACTCCAACACCACTGTCACATGCAGGTCACCTACAGACACACACACACACAGCACCACTTCATGGCTCATATCACCAGCACCTCTTCCTGACTCACACACATTCTGTCTACTGTTTGGCACAGCCTAGGTCTCTGGCACTATCACACCACACCCTGTGCTTGTGATGATACCTGCGACACATCCCTGACATCCATGCCATCAATGCAGGGACCTGCATATATGTGTCTGATGCACAGGGTGTCCATAAAACTTTTCATGTGTTTCTGTAGTGCAGTAGTGTCATGCAATGGCAGTTGTTGGGCCATGACAGGTACTGTATGCTGGCATGTGTCAATTGTACACATCAAACATTGTGTATCTTTGTTGCCTGATGGTACACTGGTGGTAGTGTTACAGAAAGACAGGTGTGTTATGAAGCTATGTATGTTTTTGTCCCTGGAGTCTGAGTCGTGCCACTATGGACACATGGCGGAAATACAGCAGCACAGGATGGCAAGGCAGCACAGCAGAGATATGACGTCAACAAGGTATGCCAGTATATATGCATGGCTCCCTAGGTGCATATGTGTAGAACATTGTGTCAGGAACAATGGGGGCAGTCAGCATCATCATTCTTTCATACCCTGTGACACCCTACTACCCTTGATACATGTCACCTAGGTAGTCTGCACGTACAACTGTAGATGGTGACAGACATCAATTACGCTTATGTAGAGGAGGGCAATTTAGTGCCGGCATCTAGTCAAAGGGCCATAAAAATGCATACCCAATCTACAGGGGTAGGCCACATGGGCACTTCTCTAGTGCTGTTAGGGGACATATTTACACACACACGCACACACACGCACACACACGCATGCACACACACACACACACACACACACACACACACACACACACACACACACACACACACACACACACATGTTAGATGCTGTGAGAGTAGAACTCCTACCTATTTAGTTTTACACACTATAGCTCACAGTATTTATTGCATGTGGCATGCTGTTTATCTGCTACTACACTGCCAGCCAGTGCTCTTAAGGTGGATGACATCAGCAGGCCTTGTAACAGGCCACTTTTGAAGACAGCAGCTAGTCAGTGGGCGTAAAATGCATACCCATTGTACAGAGATAGCCTATAGGGGCTTGTCTGAAGTGCTTCCAGGGGATATATTCACACACATACACACACACACACACACACACACACACACACACACACACACACACACACACACGTTGAAGGATGTGAGATTAGAACCCCTACCTACATCACACATGTCACAGATTATGTCTGTTGTCTATGCTAATGCAGGCAAAGTAGTTGTGGAGTAAGCTAAGTGGCCTTGTGTTAGACAGCATGTGCAGCCTGCAGAGTGACACTGCTTAGTACTGTTCTTGTACCCAGTGTCCTAAGGGTGGGATACCTCATCATATTCCTGCTATGTGTGTACACCTACCTATCTGGTCATATGTGGCTGTTTGCAATATGAAAGGCAGACATGTTGGCAGAGCAATATGGCCTGTCCAAGGAGTGCATTGCATCCATTGTACATCACACTCCTGCGTACCTATGTCTGTCTGCAGCGTGACAGCCTGCAAGCTCACAGGTCTGTGGATGAGTGGATTATGTACTGTTGTGGCCTTGGTCAGGTGTCACTGGATGGCTGTTGTGATGTGTATGTGAAGATAACCCCAGCAATCAGGGGTATATGGGAACATTCGTACATTCCCACACATATCTATCACAATCTGTATAACAGGGTTGTCTCCTTAAATGTAGTTGTGTGTGTCAGTAATGTAAATGTGTTCTCTAGATGTATCTGTGGAGTCTATGTATCATTGTACTTTATAGAGCTATAGATACATATTTTATCAAATACACACACACACACACACACACACACACACACACACACGCACGTGTGTGTCTGTGTGTGTGTAACATACTGATAGAGACACTAATCAAGTGTGAGGGGGATAGGGTGAGACAGATATGCATATGTAGCTGTATGTCTTTATAGACATATGCCCACATAGCAGGTCTTTGGCCAGAGGAGGCAAAAGACATGGCCTGAAGTTAGCTAAGTTAGCTAAGTGTAGGAGCATGCCCAGTGTGACTGTCAGTACTTACAAGGTGACTCCAGGCCAGACCTAACTGTACTCCAGTCCAGGATTTTGTGTGCTGCAGCCAATTAGCTGCTGGACCTGTTTCCACAGTCCAGCAACTCCCTGGTATTTTCTCCAAGGCATTCCCCGGCTGTTTGCTGACCGTAATATGTGACCCATACCTATCAACAGTACAGATTGTAATGAAATGTATAGAGTTTTGCATCATATGTTTGGTACATTTTACATACCATTGTGATTTTCTGCCACATTAGGGGCAAAACATTATAGATTGATGTTAGGATTTGATGAGAGACATTTAAGTTACTGACCCCATGCACATCAGGGGATTCATGCTGATACAAGACCTCTTATTCTACCAACTTTCCACATTTTCTGGCCAATAGTTAATCCTTCTCCTTGTAATTGGGCATTTGGTTGAGAGGTATGATGCAACTGGGATACGTGCTGTGACACAACACAGAGGGTGACAGTCTTCATACCTCTCACTGTACATGATGTTGCAGAGTGTCCAGCATTCCGCCCTATATGTCTGCTTTGTTCCTCATACAGTTGTGTTTATCAGGTAATATACTATAAAATGCAGTCCAAAGAATTGTTGTAAGTACTGACACAGTTATGTGATGGCCTTTACATACTGTGGCTAATCTGATATGTTGCAACCTGCTGTTATACTAGCCACTTTCTAGGTTAATCAGAGTGTGTATAATGTCAGTAGGTTTGGACCGCTGTCCCCCCATTTCCTCTGGCTGTGTCCAACTTTCTTGCAGTAACAGATTACAGTGTTATGACAGTCTATGAGACCCCACCATATGAGTAACTCACATGCAAAAGTTGTAGGTGTGGCTATCTGAGATGACATGATTGACAGACCACGATGCTTTGCCAGAGATGGCCTCCATCTGTCACCCCTAGGGTTCCGGATCTTGGCCAAAGCTCTTGCCTCCCCCATTCTGCCTTTTTTAGGCCATGTCCCAAAGACAAATCTTCCAACATAAAAGATCTGTCAAAAAGCAAACTGAAGGTCATGCTGCTCAATGCTAGGAGCCTTAATCTGAAAATGTACTCAAAGGAGGCTCTCCTCACACTGGAAGATGCAAATGTTTGTGCAGTCATGAAAACTTGATTCAGGGCTGCAGAGAGCACCCCGCCTTACTGGGATATACCTCATTCCACACTTTCTGACCTCAAAATGAGGTCAGGAACATTAAGGGTGGTGGAGTCTCAATCTCCATTAAGGACAGGCACACCTCCAGACTGGTTTACCAACATGACACACTGGAATTATCCCAGGTGCAACTGATAGTTGGTAAGACACCCACCCAAGTTATAGCCAGCTTTAGACTCCCTTCCATGTCTCAGGACACCCACACCTTCTACCTGGACCTACTTGACTCCTTCAAGGTACCCCCTAACACCCTGATCCTTGGTGACTTCAACTACCCCATCGTAGACTGGGTGAACTATTCCTGCTCTAATGCTCTCACCCAAAGATTCCTTGACTTCATTAGTTCTAATGAATTAGATCTGCTGGTCTTATCCGGCACAAGGGGAGATAACATACTGGACTTGGTTCTTACCAACATGGGTGACTGCAGCACCACTCCCATAGTATATTCTTCCCTGGTGAAATCAGATCATTGATCTGTCTCATTCAAATTTTCTATCCCACCCAACCCCTCCCCAGCCATAACCAGGCTAAAAAACTTCTCAAAAGATGACTACAGCCTCCTAAGGGAGGGTATCAGCTGCTTCACTTCACCGCCCCCCACAGATGAGGCAGACAGCTATGCTGAACAGTATGATAGTGCAGTTTACAAGCACCTGTACAACTGCATGGACTCAGCCATACCCAATAGAACCAAAATCTGCTCCTCAAGGAAACACAAACCTGTCTGGTGGGCATCATCTATCAGCAGGCTTTACAACAAAATGAATAAACTGTTGTCCAAGGGTAAAAAGGAACAAATTTCAAATGGAAAAAACTCCCTCCTCTGCTTCAACAAGCAAATTAAATCAATAGTGAAAACCTCCAAAGAAAATTATGAGTTAAAACTAGCCTCCAAAACAAAGGGAAACCATAATTCCTTCTTCAGTTATGTTCGGAACCTCCATGGCACAGCCGAAGTTTGTTCCTAACTAGTGCTTAATGGTACCACTTACACTGATCCTGCTGACTTAGCCAACCTGCTTGCTGATAGGTTCAGTGCAAACTTCACCCCCTTATCACCTCCCAAAGGCCCAGTCGACATCCCCGATACTTGTCCCGCACCTCACATCTCTGTAGAGCAACTATTAAAGGCCATATCCTAGGCAAAGTACACAGCTTTCATGGGACCTGATAGTATACCAGGTTGTATTTTGCACCATCTCCAGCAAGAACTAGCTTTGCCATTGAGCACCCTATTCAACCACAGCCTAACTACAGGCTTCATTCCATCAGAGTGGAGAACTGCCATTGTCCCTTTGCACAAAGGTGGTGCCACTACTGATCTGGGAAACTATCGCCCCATCAGCTTGATTAGTCTGATCTGTAAAGTCATGGAGCTATGTTATTATGGATCTCATAAACAAGGACATAGGCAATCTCTAAGCACTCGACCCCACCTAATTTGGGTTTGTCACAGGCAGATCTTGCCTATTGAACATAGTCGACTTCTTTGAGACTGTCACCAAGGTCCTGGATGAGGGAAAGTCAGTACATACAGCTTACCTTGACCTGGCCAAGGCCTTTGACACAATCCCCCTCTCAGGCATCACTGAAAAGCTAACACAACTTGGTGTTAATCCCTATCTAGTCAGATGGGTGGTCAGCTGGCTCACAGATAGGACCCACAAGGTCAAAATAGGCAATGTCACCTCAGATAGCAGACCTGTTACCAGTGGTGTTGCCTAGGATTGTCCTGGGACCCCTACTGGCTGGTATATACTTCTCAGAGGTCCATGCAAAGACAAAGGACCTGTGGTTGACCAGGTTTGTGGATGACTGTAAGTTGGGTGCTGTCATTGACTCCCCAATTGATATTAACATACAGCAAGAGGGTCTCACAGCTACAAATAACTGGTGCCAAAGTCATGGCCTTAACTTAAATGCAAAAAAAATGTATTATCATACCATTCAGAAAAAACACAGCCCCTACTGATTACCACATCAACAGCAAATCCGTAAGCATACAATCTGTGATGAGAGACCTGGGTACTCAGGTTGACAACAATCTCACATTCAACCATCATGTGGTGGCAGTGGTCAGAAAAGCCTTTTACTTGGCTCATCTCATAAGTAATGGGATTGCATCCAAAAAAGGGGGTTATTACCTCTCTGTACTCTTCCCTTATTAGACCTATAATTGAGTATAATTCCCCATTTGGTATGCACCTCTGTAAACACCTGCAAAAACTGGAAAGGCCACAGAAAAACCTCACAAAGAGAATAAATGGCCTCTAAAACCTATCCTATACGGACAGGCTTAAATCATTATCACGCTACTCTGTATCATACAGATTGTTCAGAGGTGATCTGTGTCTCGCCTACAAGGCAATATTGGACCCTGCACTACTACAGATGCTCCATATCCGTAAATCTAACTCCTCATGCATTACCCGCTCGATAAGCCTAAATCTAATATTCAACATCAACAAAACCTGCTGGAGAGACAGGTTTGTCTCCCAGAGGCTGCCACATCTCTGGAATAGACTTCCCATACATGTCAAACAGCGTACGTTACTGACTCTCTTCAAACACAACCTTGATGAGTGGATGAGAAACCATAAATTTGTCCCAAGGGTTCTACCTTTGTCCCTCAATGACAGGGGTAACAGGTGCTGACTGAAGTTTCTTTTTGGGGGATAAACTCTTGGCTAGGCTTGTAAGGGCCCCATGGTCATTAGCCTAGTAACCTCCTATGATCCTATGATGCATTCCACCTGCAAAGTACATTGTTATCTGTGTTTTCAAGGGCCAGTTCAAGTGGTACAGGAGTCATCAGTAATTTATGTCTGATTGGCTTTCCCAGGCAATTTTCTTTCTTTTTTTTTTCTTTTTCAACAGCCTTCCCTGCTAAGCACCGTGTTGTGGAAAACCCGCACCGCAGATATAAACACTGCTCAGCACTCAATACACACACACCCATAGACAGGCATAGTCAGCACAGCAGCGAGCCATGCAAACATGTTCAAACTAGCTAAAACACATGCCCCAAAGATAAACAAAGCTTAGCAGACACTGGATACATCCCAAACTAAGAACCAAAGGTACCAAAAACTAAATATAAAGCTAGAACAAGGAAACAGTATGCAGTGTGGAAAGAATATTTAATAAAAACAGTTAAGCACTTTCATCAGATTGTAGCAAAGACTTGTTCAGAACAACAACAACAATCAAAACAAACTCTCCTGTTGCATATCACATGACAGAAAACAGCCAACCATAATAAAAAAAGAAGTAATTAAAAATTGATTATTAATTAAGGATTAAGAATTAAAGACCCCCACCTTATAAAATTTTACTATAGTAAACACCTTAAGATATAAGATTACACAAAACATATTAAATCCACAAAAAAATATTTTTTAAAAAACATTAAATTTAGACAATCAGTGAGCGTAATTTTAATACGCTCATAACAGACATGCTGTCATTCAACCAGGGTGAGTGCAGGCATTAAGCCTGATCTGCTATCCAAGTTCTTTGAGTTCAATAATGTAATTCCATGGACCACCCCTCACATCTCTACTAACCATATTTAAACCCATGAAACCAAATGAATGACCAGGAAGAAGTGAAATATGATTCCCCAAGGCATTATTCATATTTTGTTTCCCAATGTCAAGCATATGTTCATATATTCGTTCTTTAAACTTCCTTTGAGTTTTATCCACATAGAAACATTCACACTGCACAGAGTGGGCCAGGTAGGCAATCCCCACAGAATTACAGTTACAAAAAAAGTTTGTTTTAATAGGTACCCCATTCACTTTAATTTCCTTTTTCATCATAAGATGCCTACACTGATTACAGGTAACACATTTGAAAGTACCATTTTTCGTTTGGGTCAAATTCTCTTCTAAATAGTTACCCCCTTTAAAATCTGTTTAAATGATGTCCCTTTTCTATGAACAACCTTGGGTGCATTCCCAAAAATATCGGTAAGTCCCTCAAAACAAGAAAACATATTCCAATTTTTTTCTCAAAATGCCCACAATCTGAACAATGTTGTTACTGTAAGTCATAATAAAAGAAAGGGGAACATTTTGATCATTAGCTCTACTGTTCACCCTCAAAGCTTCACCACTGTCTTCAGTAACTTTAAGTAAGGGAGTGTAGCAGCCATTTAACCTTTTCTGAGTAACATCAATTAAAATGTTTTGTACTAAACTAATCACGTAACCATGTGATATGAATCTATCCACCAAAAGTCTAGCCTCAAGGTCGAATGCATCATCCTCAGTTACCATCCTAGAAAGACGTACAAATTGTCCTTTAACTACTCATCTTTTTTGATGTCCCGGATGACAACTATCAAATGCAAGGCTGATTGAATGAATAGGTTTTCTATATATGTTACTAATAAGCCTCATATTATTAACATCCTTAAAAATATGTACGTCCAAGTAGGTGATATCAAGGGCATTAAATTTAGAAGCAAACCTGAGGAAGGACATTGTATGACCCAAGTAATCAATAAAAACATCCAGGTCTTCAACTGATTGCTTCCACAAAATAAACACATTGTCAAGGTATCGAGTGTACAATTCCCATGGAGGTGAGTTAGAATAATTGAATATGAATTACTTTTCCCACTGTAATAAAACTATGTTTGCAAAAATGGGGGCACATGCTGCCCCCAGTGCTACTCCCTTCTTCTGTAAAAAAAATAATGGCCACCTATATAGACAAAGTTGTTCTTCAAACACTGGACACACACCCCTGCTCAGCTCAGTGGCGCAATGCACAAACAGTTGCCGCTGAGCTCCAATGTACTTAAAGAAATGCAGACACACCCCCTTTTGATGTCATCTATCTCTAGTGTGGACACCAACATGGTTCTGGGGCTATACCGATGTGATCTGCTGCCATGGATACCCATTTGTGCTATCTAGTAACCCCAGCTCATTTGCATGCAGATCCGTGCACACAACTAGAAAACTACACTATTCCAGACCCTGTCTCCTTAGCAACCACAAAGATCTACCATTGTACATACTCCATGCAAGGCCCTATAATGCATTCTTGTCGCATATTTAATTTTTTATGTTTTTACACTTTTAAATATTTTCTTTTTGCATAACGGCATGTTTGCACGCTGCTGCACACTGTGCAAACATAAGATGGGTATTAAAAAATATATTTTACATTATTTTACATTACTTTTTGTTCACACAAGGCATAGTTTTGCACATATCTGTGTCTGCTATGCTATTTCTGTCCTTCTAACTTGGCTTTTACAGCCCCTGTTCACCTTTTTATCTCATGTACACAGACTTTTTCCATGTGCACTTCGGACACCATTACAGGGTCTGCAGGGCTGCCTATCTGCTTGCTGGATTGCTCCAATACACTCATTTGCATGCAGTTCACCTGCTTATGAGGTAATTTTCATGCCACTGACACTTCCCTGTTCGCACACACGTGCATGCCCCTCAGCTCAGTTTTCTGGATCACACAGCTGCTTACTTCTGTGTAAGCTCTGTGCCACTAAGACTACACAGAAAATTGATCCATGTAGGCTTTATTGAATTCCCCATATTGTTCTGGATAAGCATATTGCTTATAAGAGCTATATATACAAAGTTATGCTTCAAACTAAGGGAATACATTGCATTAATATAATGCAACCAGAAAAAAGCTATGTAACTTTTAAATTTAATGTGACTCATTTTACAACACAAGTTTTCACAGTACTTTAGATATAGAAATTAATCACAGTTCAAAAAAAGAACCACATATTTTAAATGAAGACTAGGAACACAATTAATAGAGCTACATTTCAGGGCAGTAAAGACTTGCACTGCATGTAGACACTATACTGATGTGGAAAATCAACATGAGTAACTTAGTAGGATCATATTGCGTGATTAGGCAAATAACTGCAATTTAGGGAGATATATGAGGCAAAAGGAATATGTAGTAAGTGAAACACAATAATATAGCTGAAAGTATACATAGTAGGACAAGGTAGTATTCTCTGCTCTCTTATACAGGCCTCATGAGAATACATCCGACAGCTATAGTAGACAGCATGAGTAGGTGCCTGCTATAGTAAGCTGCCTTTATGTATGCATAGCAATAACATATAGCAGATGGGAAGAAGCAGCCAAGCAGTGCCCAACTGGGCATCTAATAGGTTCCACAAAAGGGGAAAAAGGAAGAGGGATTTAACAAGTAGGGGAACACATGAAAGAAACAAATAAAGGGAAAGGAGACTGATAAGAGGCAGGGTGCAAATTTGCCATGGGAAGAGGTACACTGTTTTATATATGAGTGCGTGTGTGCGTGTGTGCGTGTGTGCGTGCGCGTGTGCATGTGTGCGTGCGCGTGTGTGCGTGCGTGCATGCGTGCGTGTGTGCGCGTGTACGTGTGTGTGTGTGTGTGTATAAAGAAAGAGAGAAAAGAGAAGAGAAAAGTGGAGGGGTCAAAGTTACAAAGTGGGAGGAAAAAATGATCAGGGTAGGCACTGAGGCACAGAAGCACATATGAAACAGGACAGACACATAAGTGCAGATGTACACATAATATGAAGGTAAGACATGAGGTAAACACAAACAGAGGGCAAATAAATGGCTGGGGAGAGGGTGGGAATGGACAGCATGTCAGTTATTGACTCATCCAGAAGGATGTTACTGGGATCTACTAGATAGTGATCCTGCATTTGGATAGCTGAGGGCAAGGACCACATTTAAAACTAAACTAGTATCATTGACAGATGCAATACAAAAACAGAAAAAGCATCCAAATTCAGACCACAAACAACACTTCTTTAGCACTTTGTCCCTTGTTGCAATGGACTTCTTCAGAAACCAAATATATTAAATCTCAACATTTTAACTGAATAGCACCTAACAGCATCAAATCAAATGACCAATTTACAACAATAAATTAATCAATAAATAAATGTAAAACTATAAATATAAATATATAAATAAACATAATTTATACAGTAAAACAACCACTCTTTCATTTTATGTTAGCTAAAAAACATTTAGTATTAATATTATTGTTTAACCCTGGATACTTGTCCACACTTAATTGTAGCTACAATCACTTCCCTTGTCTCAACTTTATTTTTAAAGGAACCAACTCTTAAAACAGGTAATACATGTGCCAAGATGGTGAAATATTTTTCTACAACACTAATTAGTAGAAAAATGTCTAAAAAAGGCATTTTCCCATTTATGCTATAAATGGCATATAAATGTTCATATATCTTTTATTATTTTTTTCATAGACATACATAAAAAAATCATGAGATGAGCACAAATCAAGGTAAATAATGCCAACAGTATTACAAATGAAGAGCCCATTGATAGAAATAGTTCTATGTAAATTCTTAACACAAGCATATGGCCCTTCATAAATATATCTACAAGCTCTACAAGCTCCACATTTAAACATGCCTTTAACTTTATCAGTCGTGGGTGTTGTTAACAAAGTATTATCCTATACAATAAACTTTTCAAGTTGAGTTTTTTCATAAGTTAACAAAGGTTTTTCACCAACCATATGAAACAACTCATAACTTGCACTTAAAGTATCTTCCAATTATTTTTAATTGCATTTTTATTGTAATATCATCTAAAGACTTTAACAAACAAAAACTCCTTACCATATGAGAATCAGTATTGCATGTGTTATATGATGTAACTTTTACATATTCTCATAAAATAAGTGGAAACTTCCTATATCTGTCTTCCAGTATGTGCATGGCATTCTTCTAAACATGTAATATGTTATAAGCTCTCACAAAGAACAAATCTACAATTAAATTAAGCTCTACTTTAAACAAGTCATATCTGGTTTTAAGTCATTACTCTCTACTCATGTCTCTCCTAGGTATACTATTTTTCATATTAGGGGATGATGAACATTATAATTAGCAGAAATGTTTTTATAGACAATTAACTATCAAAACATCTTTATCTTTATTCATGGCAATCTGAACATACAAAAATTTAATTTTCATTCTATGCAAACCTAAAGAGAATTTCACAAATGTTGTAGTTGCATTTAAGTGCTCTGCAGACAAGATGTATTTTTCTTTATACCCATTCCCTACAAAGAAGAGGACATCAACAAACTGTTCATAAAATAAAATATGACTAAATAAATTAACTTTACATAATAGGTAACATGCCCCTATGCCATGACTAAATTTGCATAAAATAGGGCTACCTTGTTTTTGTTGTTTAAACATGTCAATGTTTATTGAAATTACTTTCCAAAACTACCATCAGCACATTATAGACATGTAAAGCAAGACACTATAAAAATAAATCAGTAAGTGCAAGATCCCCACTAGACAGTCCTAAAAATAAATTCTTCCTCACAACATGAGGCGTATGAGATTCCCATAAGAATGATGCAATGAGTTTTTGTATCTGATTCAGATAATTTGCCTTATATAGCTGAGGTAAATGTCACACCAAAGGAATAAATATAGGAAGACAGGACATTTTCACAGCCACTATTTTGGTCAGAAAAGGAAGAAAAAGTGAGTGCCATCTCATTAAAGAAGCTGCCACTTTCTCTACAAACGGGTCTGTGTTCAATTTAAAAAAAAATAGCAAAGTCAAAGGCAATAACAATGCCCAAATACTTTAACTGAAATTGAACCAGAATAGGAATATGCCCTTGCTTCTGTATCTCCATTCTATATACATCATTAAGTGGAAAATGCTATATTAGTTGCTCTTCATACACAGTCCTGTGATATCCTCAAACCTATCAAAGAGCTTTAATACCTTGGATGTATTCATCAAATGTTCGAACAGCCAAACAGCTCTGTCACCTGCAAACCAGAAAGAGGAAATGGTACAAGAAGAGTTTATTGGAATTTCCCATGATTCATAGGTCCATAGGGTCATAGAAGGTTACAAGGCTAATTGCCCTAGAGCCCTTACAAGTCTAGCCATATTTATCCCAAGTTGCCCTAATTGTTGGAGGTTAGGTTAGTGAAGTTCACAGAGGTGTTAACAGAGAACTGCCACTAAACTTTCAAAAGCAAGAATGAACAACAAAAGGGAAAGTAGCCATCTTTGCCTAGCACCCCTAAGTAATGGATATTGGGATGAGGCACAACTTTATTGGTAACTACCTGTGTCATTGGTTTAAAATACAGAGTTTATATCTTTATACAAAGCTTTCCTAAAAGCCAGAAGCACCGAGAGCCTGCCATAAAAAGTCTAGCTAAGGCAATCAGTCTTTCTGCAAGTCCACAAAGAATGCAGTCGGGAAAATTCTTCAGTTTTATTTTACATAACTGCAACATATTAAACCATAGGCATATGAGGTCGGGTCCCCTTATCTCTCTTTGATAAATCCTTGTTGAGAGGAATGAATCAAATGTGGAAGTAAGTCCTCCAATTCTCTAACAGCAATTTTATCAAATATTTTTGTTTCCAGTTGCAGAAGAGATACCTGATCTAAATCTTGTATTATTAAGATTGAAATATTGATCTTGGGAAGGGGAATTATTGTGGCCATCCTACTGTACTCTAGCAACTATCCTCTGGCCTCTAGCTTCTGCCAAATGAAATAAGGAGAATAATGGGGGGGGGGTTAATAAACACAAAACTTGTTTATAAAACTCTGCAGGTAGACTGTCAGGCCCTGGGATCTTTCTAATGATAAATACTTTATACAGGCTGCAAGGTCTTTCTCTGACTTAGGGGTCAATTAAAAAACAACAAGCTAAGTTCCTTTCTTTTACTTGAGGAAGGTTAACTGGCCCCAGAAAAAGCAGAATAGCTTCACCATCGGTCATTTGTTGGGTTTTACATAAGTTTGCAAAGAATTCTGTAGCTACCTCGTTAATTTTGCAAGAGTCCCTGTGAATTATATTCCCTTCTCCCTAATACGGGCTATAACTTTTCCCTTATCCTTTTTAAAATTCTTTGAGCCTGTAGCTTGGGGGATGAACAATACCTAGCTCAGTGAAAAAGGTACCACATTTCCCATTTATGTAAATAACAATATTCCAAGGTCTTACAGTCTTTTTTGTAGTAACTTATCTGAGCACTAATCTCTTTCTTATTATGGCTAGATGCTTTGTACACTCCTTCTAGCTCAGTAGTTTTAGCTTCCAAAACCTGCAGGGTTTTATTCATTTCCTGTCACTTTACAAATTGGAGAGATTTCTTTCTCTCTTTATAAAATACTTAAAACTTTGTCATGCCAAAAACATATCCTGCCCTGCCACATCAATCTGACTCCAAAAATTCACTGTAGTTCCTACCTTTAAACTATGTCTTGTTTTAGTAAAAGCAGGTCTAGTCTCCATGTGGATCTCAGAATCTGGGTATGCAAATGTAAAATAACAGTGTTAACATAATTGTTAACATAATTGTGGGCAGAGAGGGATGTAACACCATGTTCAGCTGCAATAACATTTGATAGGAGATATGAACTAATCAGGAGATAATCAATCCTATTGGCTGTACCATGAGAGTGAGCTAAAATGTGATTCCCTTTCCATAGGATGCAGGGCTCTCCAAACATTTACTAAGGGCAAGTAATCATAAGATGATGATATTTATTATCTGAACATATTAATCTCTGGGTCTAGTAGTACATTAAAAATCACCTCCAAAAATAATCAATGCACCATTACCCCACAACTCTAATATAGAATGTTTAAAAGCTGCAAGAGGCTTAGGGTCATCCTCATTAGGAGCATAGGACCATCCCAATATAATGGTCCCCTTTTCCATTTGTAATTTAATGCCTAACCATGCTCCATGTGAATCCTTAAAACATGATATTATGCATGACTAGTTCAGTCCATGTCATAAAAGAATGACCACTTCCCGCTTTGCCTCATTCAAACAGTTGACCACCCTGCATATTTTCCATCTTTTGAGGAGGAAATCCTTGTACTATGTTTTAAGCTTGGTCTCCTGTGGAAAAATAACATCTTTCCCAAATGATCTCACATGTTTATACAAGCTTTTTGTTTTAATAAAGTGGAAAGATAACTGTCCTTTCAAAACAAACACATACTTGATTTACACTGGAAGAAGGGACAGACAAACCATCTTCCTTATCTTTTGGCAAAATTAAACTAAAAGAAGCATGAGAAAACATGTACAGCTAGTTAAATTTATGGCAGTCAACAAGTATAAAAGAAAATAGCGAGGCAAAAAGGAAACCAGTTAACAAGTTAATATACCTAAACTGTCACAGCAAAAGCACACTAAGTAAATGAGATAAGAACTATTATCAACAAGTACAACAAGAAAAGTATAGGGTAAGAATGGCTAAAACCTAGCCTAGTGTGATGAAAGTACTTAACAGTAACAGAATGGATGTACCCTTGGGAGCATGGTAACAAAAGAGAAGACAGAATAAGAAAACAATTTAGTTTTTGCCACTCCATAACTGAATATAATGTTCACTGGAAAATAAAGTATAACCTCTGAGTATAGAAAAATACACCCTCTTTAGTAGAAACTCAGCCTGTCTGTCCCTCATTCTCACTGGGAAGAAAAAACTTGCAATTAAGAGGAGGGAAATAATTTGGATTATATAGGACTATCTATGCCAACTCCAAAATTATGTCCAAAGGCCCTTGTGAGCCAAACAATATGACACTGGGACAGACAAAAAGAGGTGTTAGTATCAGAAAAGTGAAATAATAGGCCAATTCAGTCTACAGTCATGTTGGTGTGTGTTGGTGTGTGCCCAACAACCTCACTATTGACTGGTGGAGGGGGGCATAGCTACCTTCTCTATAATGTCCAAATGTTGAATGTCTTTGGGAGTAGGTTCTGAGGTTAAAAAGTCCAAGCCCAATTCATTGCCCTTATTGTCTTTTAGCAATATATCAGATCTGTTATGCATTGGAACAGCAGGCTAAAGAAGTGAGTATTTTGCTTTATTTTGGGAGCCTAATGTTGTAGTGTTAGACTTAGGCATTGGTAAGCTTGCTTCTTTTTCCCTAGTGAAGACTTGTTTGGAGTTAAGGATGTGGAATAATTTGGTAATTTCCCCTCCTTGTTTGACTGTTCCACCTCCATTTCTGTATCCCAGTCCATTTACAGTGTTTTCCTGTTAATTTCTGCTACTGTTCTTCAAAAAAGAAAAAAAAAAGCAAAAAAATACATATATCCTTGTTTCCTGCCTTTTCTGAGCTAGAATAGTCCAGATTTCAGGTTTTGCTGAATTCTGGGCTTTGGTATAAGTTCCTGTGTTGCCCATATCCTTACTTGGAATAGGAGGAAGTTTCTCTGTTCACCAGTGAGAGTGGAGAGCTTTGAGCAGCCTGTCTGTCCCTGGCGGAGTGGTCTCATCCCAGAAACTAGTAGATTATTGGCCGTTTTGGGCTAATTTCTAGCTCTTTCAAGTTCCCTGCCTTAAAACCCACTTTTGCGTGGTTTTGCTCTTGTTTCCGACTCAGCACAGCTCCTCATGGTCCTGCAGAGTTGGACAAGCAGCAGAGAGATGAAAAAGAGTGACTTTTACCAGATAAAGTATTTTTTCTCTGCCTTTTCATTAGCGACTGCTTATTCCCGCCGAAAAGTGAGTTTCTAACTGCTCTACTACCTTTAAAAGCTTGTTATTGCATTTTTTTACTGTACCTGCACTTTAAAATTTGTTTTTGTGTTAATTTAACTGTTTAGGCTGCCCACTCAAGTGCTCTAGCCTGTGTAAAGCATTTACAGTGTTTTCCGGTTAATTTCTGCTACTGTTCTGCAAAAAAGAAAAAAAAAAAATATCCTTGTTTCCCGTCTTTTCTGAGCTAGAATAGTCCAGATTTCAGGTTTTACTGAATTCTGGGCTTTGGTATAAGTTCCTGTGTTGTTCATATCATTACTTGGATAGGAGGAAGCTTCTCTGTTCACCAGTGAGAGTGGGGAGCTTTGAGCAGCCTATCTGTCCCTGGAGGAGTGGTCTCAGCCCCAAAACTAGTAGATTATTGGGTGTTTTGGGCTAATTCCTAGCTCTTTTAAGTTCCCTGCCTTAAAACCCACTTTTGCGCAGTTTTGCATGATTTTGCGCATAGCGCAACATCGTGCAACGTAGAGCAGCGTAGTTTTAACTGTTTTAAACTATTCCCGGCTCCACAAAGTCTGCTCTTCAAATTTTCCCTTAGCACTACTTAAACTCTCAAGGAAAGCACTCTACTTTCCTCTTACAGTCCAACACTTACTCTAGCTTTTCAAGGAAATCGTTTGAACTACTCAAACTCTTCAGGAAAGCTCTCTACTTTCCTCTTACAGCACAGCACTTGCCCTAGCTTCACAGTAAATGCAAATAAACTATAAGCACTTATCCCCTCATACAAAACAGTAGTAATAGGCTCCGGATTTTCCCATAAACTAATATTTAAAACTCTCCAGGCATGTCCAAAGCACAGTTTAAGTCATACTCTCCAGTCCAGCTGGTGAACCTGAGAATCCTGAGGCAATGTTACAATTGCCTCATGTAAACAGACAACCCCCTCCTCCTACCATCAACCTCTAATGTATGTGAGAGATGCAACTATACAGCCAAACTGGAGGCTAAGCTCTCTCAACCCAAGGCTAGTGCAGCCAGTCAGGAGGAGAAAGTAAACACATGCACCTCAAAACCAATCACACATAGACTAATCACACCTGAAAACATGACACACAAACCCACAAAGACATACTCGGAGGCTCTAAATAAAAACTTACCAAAACAGCAGAGACCTCCTAAGCAGACACACAAGCACTCACTACCCAACATAAACCATACACATACCCCACATAGACAGTGTGCCACAAAGTCACAGCCCTTAAGGCCAAATGACACCCCTAATACACTAGTAATAGGTGACTCTATCGTCAGGCACACTGACGTCCCACTCACCAGACCGAACAAAGAGAAGGTCACTGTAAGTTGCCTGTCGGGTGCCAGGATCCGCCACATAACTCAAGCACTCAGCAAGTATAAATATGACTCTGTCATTGTCCATGCTGGTGTGAACGACTTGAGACATGCCTCCCTGGACTACATGAAAAGAGACACAAAGGAGCTCTCTGATCATGTAGCCCAGGTCGGTATGACCCTGACCCTGAGTAGCATCCTGCCCTCACCTAGAATGATGCCATAGTATAGAGACAAAATGATAGACTTCAACAATTGGCTAAGCTACTGGTGTCATTCAAAGGGGTCCAGTGTCTGTCAGCCTGGGACGACATGCTAGACAAGCCACGTTGCTACACCAGGGATGGCTTGCACCTGTCACCCCTGGGCTTTCGAATACTGGCCAAGGCTCTTGCCACCCCCATACTGCCTTTTTTAGGCAAGGCTCAAAAGACAAATCTGCCTCCTTAGACAATACAAAGAATAAAAAACTAAGGGTAATGCTACTCAACGCCAGAAGTCTAAACCTAAAGATGCACGCACTCGAGGCCCTCCTCAGTATGGAGCAAACTGATATCTGTGCAGCGACAGAAACCTGGTTCAAGGCTCCTGAGAGCACCCCAGCATTACCAGGATTCAACTCATATCATACTTTTCGGCCACAAAACTTGGACAAAAGCACCAAGGGAGGGGGTGTATCCATCTTCATCAAGGACACCCACATCTCCAGATTAGTGGCATTGCATGATACATCGGAAACAATTCATGTGCAACTAACAGTTGGCAAAACTGCCTTCCAAGTCATAGCCTGCTATAGATCACCCTCTCTGTCTCAGGACCCACATGCAGCCTTCCTGCGAACACTAGAGAATATGAAGATCCCACCAAACACCATAATATTGGGGGACTTCAACTACTCAAACATTGACTAGGTAAACTACTTGAGTCCAAACTCATTTGCCCAATGGTTTCTAGAATTCATCAACTCAAACACCATGGGACAAATAGTCACTATTCTTACAAGAGGGGAAAATACATTAGACCTAGTCATTACAAACATAAGGGATCAATGTTCCACACTGGAAGTAAATCCCTCGTTAGTGAGATCGGACCACAAACTGATCACAATGGACATCCACATCCCAACCCCACCCCCAGCCAAGGAAACCACAGTGAAAAACCTCTCAAAAACAAATTTCACTCTCCTTAAGACAGAAGTAGGAAGCTTCAAAGCCCCTGAGAAATTGGAAAATGTTACCCAAACCGCAGAATCCTATACAAACGCACTCTATATGCACCTACAGGAATGCATGGATCGTGCCATCCCAAGTAAAACCAAGGCTCACTCCTCCAAAAATAGGAGACCAGTCTGGTGGACCCCAGCCATAAACAAGCTATACAACAAAAGGAGGAGACTACTACATGACAGGGCCAAAACCCTAAAAGGGAAGGCATCCCTGATCAGTATTAGCAAGAAACTTCACTCCACCATAAAAGCATCAAAGGCAAACTTCAAAAGAAGAACTGCCAAAGACTCCAAAGATAATCACAAGGCATTCTTCAGTTACATCAGGAACCTGGGAGGAAACACCCAGACCTGCTCAGAGCTAGTACAAAACGGCACAAAATACATGGAACCGACTGACATTGCCAACATTCTGGCTGACAGGTTCAGTGCAAACTTTACCCCCCCCCCCAAAAGGGCCTGTGTCTATCCCAGATGAATGTAGTCCCCCAGATATCTCAGACACACAGGTAAAAGCAGCCCTCTCCAAAGCTAAAAACACAGCGTCTATGGGACCGGACAGAATACCGGACTGCATCCTGCACGAGCTCCAGAAAGAACTAAACCCCCACTTAAATTCATTATTCCAACTCAGCCTTAAAACAGGTTATGTACCCAAGGAATGGCGTACAGCAACAGTGATCCCCCTCCACAAGGGTGGCCCCACAACGGACCCTGGGAACTATCACCCCATAAGTCTGACTAGCCTAATTTGCAAGGCTATGGAGCGTATCATTATGGATCTCATAAACAAAGACATAGGGAATCTCCAGACACTGGACCCTACCCAGTTCAGTTTTGTTAAAGGCAGATCATGCCTCCTAAACCTGGTTGACTTTTTTGAAACAGTCACCAAAGCCATGATGAGGGAAAGGCAGTTCACACTGCCTATCTGGCTCTCGCTAAGGCTTTCGACACAATAGTTCACTCTATCTTCTCAATTACAACAATAATGATAGAGGAAACACAGTGCAGTATCGCCGAACAGCAAATGAATGCCTTAATATAATCAATTACAACTTACACCAACATAAATGAAATTAAAAACTAATACTTTTTGTCTAGAAAAGACCTAAAAATCCAAGAGTTAAGCGCTTTCACCTATCTCACGTAGGCTTCATCAGAACTAATTAACTTTGTATCTCAATTGTTTAAATAACATTTTTGGCGCCAAATTCCTTTGACTCTCTTAAAGCCATATAATCTCATTTCTTAAAATGTATTGAAATTACAACATAATGTACTTATTCTTAAATTCAAATATTAATTTAAGATCTTTTAATTTTCTTATTTATTTCTATATCACCACTATGAATTTGTTGTTTATTTGTGCGTGTTGGACTAAACATACCCATTTTTTATATATATACTATTTATCCCGTATTGTCAAGTGTAACATTTTACTAAACATAAAATATACAATGAAAATATACAATAAAACATGTTAAGAATGTACTAATGCCAAATACTTAGTTAATGTGTTATTAATTACATCATAATAAAACTTGTATTCATAACTATGTTCCCTATTTTCTATTTTCTATTACCATTAATTCAATGAGTGGTCAAAAAAAATTTTTTAAAAATTCATAAACTAATTTGATAACAAATTGCAGTGATAAATAATATTTATTTTTTTTTTGACAATACCTCACTCTGGAATCATAAACAAACTAATCAGCTTAAACATCAACCCATATGTCACAAGATGGGTTGCAAACTGGCTTACGGATAGAACGCATGTGGTCAGAGTTGGAAGTGCCATGTCCGACTCTAAACCTGTTACAAGTGGAGTCCCACAGGGCTCAGTCCTGGGGCCCCTCTTGTTCAGTATGTACTTTTCTGAAGTACAGGCCAGCACAAAAGGACTGTGGCTTACCAAGTTCACCGATGATTGCAAACTGGGAGCCATAATAGACTCCCCGGCCGACACAAGCATCCTCCAAAAGGGTCTTATGGAGATAGATGCCTGGTGTCAAAGCCATGGCCTCAAACTTAATGCCAAAAAATGCATAGTCATCCCCTTTGGGAAAAACAAGGTGCGCACTAATTACCACATAGGAGGAAACCCACTAAGTACAGAAGAAATAATTAGGGATCTGGGGACCCAGGTTGATAGTAACCTCTCCTTTGACAATCACATTACCAGAATAGTCAGAAAATCCTTCTATATTGCCCATCTTATAACTAAAGGGTTCTTGTCTAGATCTAGAGAGGTCATTGTGCCCCTATACTCATCACTTATCAGACCCATAATTGAGTACAGTGCCCCATTTGGGATGTACCTTACCTGGCACCTGCAGCATCTGGAGAGACCCCAAAAGTTCCTTATCAAAAGGATCATGGGCTTCAAACAGTTGGCCTATGCAACTAGGCTAAAGAAACTACAGCTCTACTCAGTTGCTTACCACCTGCTCAGAGGTGACCTCTGCCTGACTTACAAGGCCATGTCCAACCCAGAATTAATGGACATGCTCCACCTTAAAAAAAACAAATCCATTAGAGCCACACACTCCTCGGACTTAAACCTCAGCACAGCAATAAATAGGACATGCTGGAGGGATAGATTCATATCCCAAAGGCTTCCCACACTCTGGAATAAAATCCCAATTCATGTAAGACAAATCCCTTCGCTGGCCCTCTTCAAGAGAAATCTTGATGAGTGGATGGGAAACCATAAGTTTGCACCTGGGATCACTCCAGTGGCGCTACTGGACAGAGGCTCTAGAAGTTAAATTATAAGGGTGGAGAAAGCCAAACATATTTCGGCTAGGCTTATAAATGCCCTAGGGCAGATAGCCTAGTATAAACCTATGAACCTATGAACCTATAATCACAGAGCATCCTTATTGCACAGTTAATGTATTAATGAAAGTATCCACTTCTTTAGGCAGGACAAATGCAGTAGACTGTCCGATATAAGTGATATGCAAGCTGTCATGGAATTTCACTGGAAAGGACACACATAAATCACAAAGCCTTTGGATATATGGTATCATGGCCTTTTGTTAATAAAAAAAAGGGCATTGCTGTAGTCAGGGAAGGCCTGTATGGCAGCTCCAGACAGAATTAATTTATCTCACAAATCGCAACACTTTCATAAAACCATCCCCTTATCCATATAGGTTCATAGGTTTATAGGTGTTTACTAGGCTAACAACCACAAGGGCCTTTTTAAGCCTAGCCATGCATCCCGAATTTCTGACAAGTTCTGACACCCTTGATAAGTGCAAGCCAGGACCTGTGAGATGAGCCATTTACAGGTTACCTGTTTGCATTAGAGACATAGATTCCAAACCAGGGATGAATTTCTAATTTCCCATCCAATTGTCCAAATTGCACTTGAATTGGGTTAGGGAGGAACTCTGCTTCACTTGGATGGGGAACCTGTTCTATAGATGGGGTAGTCTCTGGGATACATACCCATCTCTCCAGCAGGTCCTATTTATATCAAAGGCAGGATTTAAGTCTTTAGAACAGGTAATGCTGGTACTGTTTGTTTTCTGTATATGCAGGAGGTCCATCAGAGTGGGGTCTGACAATGCCCTGTATGCCAGGCATAGCTCTCCCCTCAAAAGACTGTAGGAGACAGAATTCAGGGATATGGCCTTGAGGCGGTCAGCATAGGACATATTACTTACATCCTGTATTCTTTTAGTGAGAAATCTTTGTGACCATCCCAGTTGTTGGATATGCCTGGATATGCCTGGTTAGGTACATACCAAAGGGGACATTTACTCAATGATAGGTCTGATGAATGCTGAATACAGTGGAACAATGACTTCCGTGGACTTAGATGCCATACCTTTGTTTATAAGTTGCACAACATAGAATGATTTCCCCACCACTGTAGACACATGATGATCAAAGACTAGGTTACTATTTATGTGTGTCCCTAAGTCCCTGACTACTGGGTCAGCTCTAAGGGATGTATTGTCAATATGATAGTTACCAGGGATGGAAGACTTTCCAAAGGATACTATTATGTATTTCTTGGCATTTCGTTTTAGTTCATGGCTCTGACACCAGTTGTTTGTCTGTGTCAGCTCCTCCTGGAGAACAGTTGTATCAGTATGAGATTCAACGACAGCTCCTAATTTGCAATCATCTGCAAATTTAGTCAGCCAGAGACAACTGACATTGGCCTTGTCTTCTGAGAAGTAAATGCCAAAATGGAGCAGTCCAATGACTGATCCCTGAGGGACTCTGCTTGTGACTGGCCTATTTGAAAAGCTGGACTCCCCAGTTCTAACTTCCTGGGTCCTGTCTGTGAGCCAGTTGGCTATCCACCAGATGACATAAAGGTTTCTACCTAACCTCTTGAGTTTGTCAACAATGTCCGAGTGGGGTATTGTGTCAAATGCCTTGGGCAGGTCAAGGTAGGCAGTGTGAATGATTTTCCCTCATCCATTGCTTTGGTGACCTTCTCAAAGAAGAAAGAAGTCCACTAGATTGAGTAGGCATGATCTGCCCTTGACGAAACCAATCTGGGTTGGGTCCAGTGTCTGGAGGTTTTCTATTGATCATCTCCATGATAATTCTTTCCATGGCTTTACATATAAGACTAGTGAGCTGTTTGTTTAGTTTGATGAGAGTGCTTTTATCCTGCTGGGTGCAGCACCTCCTAATTTTTGCCATGATGTTCTTCCTCCTGTTATACATCCGACTGATTTTGTGATTCCACCAGTGTGGCTTGTTTCTTTATTTAGTTCTGTACTTATTCCTAGAGGGTACAGCTGCCTCTATGCAGCTGTTAACATGCTTGTACCAGGTTTCTGTGAACAGTTCTGCATACGCAGAAGTGTTCTCAGGGTTTATAGGGGCTTGACATTTTGCCAGGTTCTCACTTAATAGCAGAAGGTTAGCCTTAGAATAGTTGCTGAATATTCCTGGTTTAGCTGGGGCTCCAGGTTTTATTTTTACTTCAAAGGATACCATTTTGTGGTGTGACCTTACCAGGGAAGGCATTACAGCAGAGCATGTGCAGCACTCTCCCATATTAGTGAGGACCAACTCTTTTATGGTTGCACACCTGGTTGGTGTATTGACTATCTGGGAGTTTGTGTTTACAAAATCCAGGAATTTCTGTGCATGTACGTTTGATGTTGTATAGGATTCCCAGTTAATAGTGGGTAATTAAAGTCACCCATGAATATGGTGTTGGATTGCATGGTTAGTGTTTCTAATAAGTTTAAATACATGGCATGGGTTTCCTGGGTCATAGATGGGGACATATAGCTTGCAAGGAAGTGGTACTGGATTTTACCTATGGTGATTTGAACATGGAGCTGTTCAAGTGCATTGTCCATATAATCCAAAAAAATGAAGTATAAAGATTCTAGGAACATTAATATACATAATTCTGAAGGAGATTCTATGGGCCCTTTCAATAAGAAGACATCTGTCCAGTTTCAAAAGATTTCATAGTTCTGACTTGATAAAACACACAGAATTATTAATCTCCTTTCCTTCAGACAGACCTATAAATCATAAGCTATTGTACCTGTTTCTATTCTCCAGATCATCAACTTCAACTCCATCATGTGTATCTTCAGTTGCAGCTCTTCGGGCTGAGTAGAGTGCAGTGATAGCATTTCAGTTTGTGATTTAAGCTTTGCCTGCTGGGTCTCCAAAGAGATGGACAACATTTGGAGATGCTGGTCTTATTTCATAATAGCCAATTTAAATTCTGATGTATCCCTCTAAATGACTTTTACTAGCCATGTAAGTATTTGAATTGCCATGTGCATGCCCCCAGCTCCTGCTGCACAGCTGGATCTTTGGTGGCCAGAGTGGAACAACTCCCTCACACTTGGGTAGGTCAGTGAGAACATAGCACAGATAAATGAACAATAAATACCTAAACAATCAAGAGAAGAGTCACCTGGCTAATCAGTTTTACCTTCTAATTTACTTACAGAATCAAAAGTAAGTCATGGCACTCTTTCAAATAGTGTATTGCAAATAAATAAGCAGCCATCATTGCACATTCTATGCATGGCAACATATTTTAATTGTTTATAATAACATGAATTAAACAAAAATGAGTATCATCTTAAACCAAGCCAAACAACATACATAAAATATTAATAAATACAGTGGTCATATTGGAAGTTTTAGTAAGAAATAATGTAACAAAATCAATCTCATCAGCTTTAGGAATATCAGTATATAAGGCAATAACATCTAAAGTAGACATACTAATATATTCTGTTAGTTTTTTTTTTTAATTCCATGAATCATGAAGATACTTTAGGCTTGCTCTACAGCAGCATTCAAAAATAGCCTTAAAGCATAGAAATGCCTTCTGTAATGTTATAATTATTAAGCATGATTTCAATACATTTAATAGAATCATCCTGGTTACAGGTCTTTTGCCCTTATTGGCTTTCATATATCATAAGTTAACATTATCAGTCAACTGTTTAATGTCTAAACATTTGTCAGGGTGTTCATTAAAAAGTCACTTTACATTTAAGTGCTTCATCGATATCTTTTTCACTGTAGTCTTGAAATACTTGCAAAAAACACAAAGCAGGACAAAACAAACGGTTTCCTAAATTCAGAATGCTGAATATTAGCATTATTTAAAAAAAAAAATGAAATTATGACTTCTAATGAACAATATAAATTCAACTAGTGTTTGGGTCAAATCAGCCCTTCTGCTACAGTAGATAAAAAAAACATGAGCCCTTTGTTCAATATTAACAATTGTGTATGAGTAAACTATTCATTAGTATAATTAAACAAAATTCACGTTCACTCACTAGGTGTTAGACTTTTTCCTCCCTCTCAGTCTCCTTCATCCACAACCTCTGTCATGGACTGCAGCAGTATAAATTCTGTTACTTGTCCAAACATGCGAATACAAGATGAACAAATGAACTGAAGTAGTTTACTTCATTTTATCTTCAACCTGTGGGTATTTGGATCCGGATCAGATCCAAGACTGCCACATCGCCAGCATCTGATCTGAGCTCCAAGCTCCTCCCCTACCCATAATGCCCCTCTATCTCCTTCCTTCCCTCAGATCTCATTTGCCACTTTCCAGCCCAGCAGCGTGGTCTTGAGCTCCAGGCATTTTGTGTTTTTTTGGTAAGCGTTTAGCTTTTTGGATAGCTAGTTCCCCCTATAATTCTTACCTTTACCTCCCCTACACCTCAGGGACAGCTGTCCCCACTTCATCTTCCATGGTAGCAGCTGCTACCATGTCTTCTTCCACCCAGGCCTCTGAGGCTCAAACCCCCATCTCTAGGTCTTTGGATTCTGACAGGAGGCAGAAAGATAGGCCCAGAAAGCCACCCCTGACCGCTCAGCGCAGTCGGGGCCTCCAGCTAAGGCAAAAACTCCTCCCAGGCCCAGCACCCCATGGCTCCGTTCTCCGAGGTTTTCACTGGAGCCGACAGTGTCTCAGCCTCCTTTGAGAGCCTTCCCTCACCGGCACTCCTGGCTGGTGTTGGTGGCTTCATCATCCTGTTCCACCCACAGTCTAAGCGAATTAGAGATGGACAGGATGATGCAAAAGTTTATCCACACCCAGATCCAGATGGGGGTCTTATCAGCCCCCTTTCCCTCTGAAGCGGGGGGTTCTCAGCCCTTCTTTGCCCCCATCACTCCTTCTTCAATCCAGCTCTTGGTTTTGGAGTCCTTGGATCCAAGAGCCCTCAGGGTTGGATGGCTGGTGCCGACAGTACCTAGTACCTCGATTCCGGCCATGGCCTTGAGCGAGTCGGATCCGACCTGGTCAGATCCGAGCTCTTGGAGCCATAGCCTCAGCATCAAATTGGAAGGGATGCTTTAGGCTCTGAGTTTGAAGGAGTGCAGTCTTCCTCTCAGCATCTTGGTGCAGGTAAGCTCGACTCCCCTGTCAGATCTGAGGAGAGTAGCTCCATTGTTTGTTTCCTGGGATGCCTGCTCTCTCTCTCTCTCTCGGCTTTCAATGTGGTAGAGAGGATCCTCTCAAGTGGGTCGACGCCTCTAGCCATCTCCTCTTCGGAATCCACCCTGACTCCCTCAGTTTTGGGTATGGCTCTGACCATCCTATCCTCTCAGGGACAGCCTGTGCTTGATGTGCCCCAGGGAGCACCCATTTGTGAGTCCATCACAGAGAGTCCCACTGAGGAGGTCCCTTGCAAACGTACATGTAAAAGGAGGCACTTGGACTCCTCACCAGAGTCCCTCACAGATGACATGGACTTGGAAGAAGGGGATGGTTCACCCAAGTGACCCCCTGAGGATGTCTCCTTTAGAGCCATCATGGAAATATTATAACAAAGAGGGGGCTGGTCCACCCAAAAACTGACCCTGGATGAGTCTGTGTTCCTGGAGGAATTCAGCATGGGCCCATCTACTTCCTGGGTGTCCCAACCCACCAGTCCACTGGTGGACCTTATTACATCTTGGGCATGGAAGGAACCAGACACCATGGAGTCAATTGTGAAAAGACCAGATAAAGTCCTTAGCCCCCCACAGGACAGAGTCAGCTGGAGACTGGAGTAAGGGGTTCCCAGTAGACACTATGGTGGTGGCAGCTGCCACCAAGAAAGAGCTTGCTCAGGAGAGCTCTATGATCCATCCTCCTGACCGAGAGTCACAGTCAAAGGATTGTCTGGGGAAGTGAGTTTATGCTTCAGCCACTTTTTCCATAAGGGTACTTAACTATATGGTGCATGTTATTTGACTTCAGTGAGACTTGGTCAAGGAGATCGCTGAGTCACCCCCAGAGCCCACGTCGGCAGAGAGCATGAAAATGTTTTCTGCACGCATGGCCACTCTCAAAGAGGTTGCGAATACTTCCATGCATCTCCTTTCCTATGCCATAGAAGAGGACGCTAGGGTTGCTAGGTCTAACGTTGTCATGAGGTGCCACACCTGGATTCAGCTATGTCAGTTTTTGGAACCCTTTAAGGCATCCTTTGCAAATGCTCCCTATGATGGCTCCTCTCTGTTTGGGAAGTCCATGTGTGAGACACTAGTCCAGATTGAAAAGGACAGGAGGACACTGTCTGCCGTTGAGATCCACTTCTCTGTCCCTCAAAGATCCTTCTCAAGGAATCAAGGGGCAAAGAAGATGTGGTTCCAGAAATCTCAGTTCTCCAGAGACACTCAGGACTCTTCTTCCCTCAGAGGCAGAGGGGGTTACGACAGACACCAGTCCAGAGGCAAAGGGGGTCTGAAGAACTTCGGGTCTTGAGAACCATTCTCGGACAGACTCATGCAGCAACCTGAGGAGTTACCCAGCTGCTCATCTCTGGAGGCAGTCGGGGGCCGTCTTTCATTACACCCAGTGGAGTGGGAGTCCATTACAACAGACCATCGGGTGTTAAAAATTATATCTAGAGGTTATTCCATCCTATTCATAACACAACCCCCCAACCAAAACTCCTCCCGGATGTTCCACCTGCACAGAGGGAGGAAGCAGCACTGGAGATAGAAAAGCTGTTAAAAAAGGAGTCATCCAACCCATCCCCCCAGATCAATCTGGATTGGGCATCTATTCCAGGTTCTTTTCAGTGACAAAGAAAATGAGGGACCTAAGACCCATTCTGGATCTATCCATTCTGAACCTGTCCAAAGCCAAGGAGAAAATCTGGATGTTCACACTTCAGTCCATTCTGCCCTACCCGCAGGCAGAAGATTGGAAGTGCTTGATTGACCTCCAGGATGTGTACTATCACATCAAAATGAACAGGTGCTCCATCAGGTTTCTTTGCTTCTGGCTGGGGGCCAATCATTATCAGTTCAGGTCCCTACCCTTTCATCTCATCACAGCCTCCAGGGTGTTCACCAAAGTCAGGGCAGTGGTAGCGGCCCACTTGAGGCTTCAGGGAATCCAGGTTTTCCCCTACCTGGATGATTGGCTCCTTGCTGCCCCTACCAAGCATCTACTATGCCAGGCCAGGGATTATTTCCTTCTTCTAGCAAATAGACTGGGCATTACAATCAACATCAACAAGTCATCGCTGACTCCATTTCAGAGCTTACATTTCATTGGAGCTCAGCTAGACACTATACAAATGAAAGTCTACCTCACTTCGGAAAGGGTAAACAATTTGAAACTTCACGTATGTTACCTCCTTCATTCTCACCGCCCATCAGTGAAATCAGTTGTGTGAGCCCTGGGTTCCATGGCAGCCACTATCAATCTTCTCCCCTTCGCACATCTTCACATGAGGGTCCTCCAGTGGATGTTAGCAGTTGAGTGGTCCCTTCTGGACCTACCCTTGTCCCATCTGATATGCATATCCCAGGCTTGCAGAGTAACTTCTCTGGTGGGCTCTTTCCCCAGAACTTTTCCAAGGATGCCCCTTTCTTCCTTCTTTTCCCACAACCACAGTGACCACGGATGCCTCCCAGCTAGGGTGGGGAGGCATTGCTCGGGAAGGACAGTCCAAGGCACATGGTCCTTTTCTGAGACCAACTTGCATATCAATGTCCTGGAGATGAGGGCAGTTCTTTTAGCATTGCAGGCACTTCATGCCCATCTTCCTCTAGGGACTATTGCCATCCAGTCAGACAACATGCCAGTGGCCTGGTATATCAACAAGCAGGGAGGAATCAAATCTTACCCTCTTTGTCAAGAAGCCATGAGAGTGTAGGAAAGGGCGGTTTCCACCGGCCGCCTTCTGGTGGCAATGCACATTCCAGGATGGTCCAACATCCTAGTGGACAGGCTCAGCAGGGCTATTCTGATGCCTTATGAGTGGTCTCTGAATCCTTCAGTAGCGGAACAGATCTTCCTCAAGTGGGGCTGGCCTTGCTGAAATTTCTTCATACCTCTCTCCAAAGTGAAGTGCAGTGAGTTCTTCACTCTGAACCCTTCTCAGAGGAAAGCCTCCAGAGATGCTCTGGTTCATGCTTGGCCTCCCAGTCTCCTTTATGCTTACCCTCCATTACCACTCATTCTGAAGTTTCTTCAGAAATCTCACAGGCTGGGGAGCACAATAATCCTCATCACCCCATTCTGGCCTCATCAAATCTGGTTTTCCTCTCTATGGTCTCATCTAGTAGTTCTTCCAGGGATGTTGGATCCAGTTCCAGATCTTATTTCTCACCCCTCAGGTGTTCCTCATCCAGAGCTGGACAGTCTGAAACTTACAGCTTGGCTGCTCCAGTTCCAGTAATGATTAGGACTCCCAGTTTATCCTCTCCAGTTAAAGCCATTCTGGTGCAGCCCATAAATCTTCTACCATAAAGATCTACCATAGTAAATGGAAATATTTCTCTGTTTGGGCCTCTCAGTGGAATCTACACCCCTTTTCAGCTCCAGTTCTGGCCAGTCTGGAAATTTTGTCTGGTATTTTTCAGCAGGGTGCGAGTTCTTCTACTGTTAGAGTTCAACTGGCTGCCATTTCTAATCCATGTGGCTAAAACATGGCTTCTTTAGCTTCCTCTAGGCTCTGTAAGACCTTTCTTAAAGGAATTTTTATGTTACGACTGCCAGGGAAAGATCCAACGCTGCCTTGGGACCTCACCTTTGTCCTAAAAGCCCTAGTTTCCACTCCCTTTAAACCAGTGGTGTCAGTAGACTTACAATTCCTTTCTTGGTAAACTGCTTTTTGGTGGGCATTACTTTTGCCAGGAGGGTATCAGAACTCCAAGCCTTATCCATTATAGATCCGTATATTGCTTTTCATAAGTATAGGGTTTCCCTGCGCACAAATCTGACCTTCCTTCCTAAAGTGGCTTCTGAAAACAATATTAATCAAACCATCAATCTGCCTGTTTTCTTTCCAAATGTACAAAACAGAGGTGATTACAAGTTACATTTCTTGGATGTACATAGGCAGTTGAGGTTTTACCTGCACAGAACGAAACCCTTCTGGAAATCAGATCAACTGTTTGTTTCCTACTCGAGACCCATTTTTAGGCAAACCGGTTTCCAAAGTTACCATTGCAAGATGGATTTTTCAGTGCATTCTATGGGCATATTCTGACAAAGGCATCTCCCTGCTGGGCCTGAATAAAGCCTGTTCCACTAGATCCATGGCAACTTTGATGGCTTTCTGGTCTAGATTGTCACTGGATGACATTTGTTCTGCAGCTACTTGGTCCTCATCTCATACCTTTATTTCACATTACAAATTGGACATGGTATCCAGAGGTAGAGCATCCTTTGGCTCCACGGTGCTCCATAATATTCTTCCATGAGGGCCGCCCAGATAAAGGTAGCTGGCGACTCTGTCCCACAGGTTGAAGATTAAATGAAGTAAACTACTTCAGATAAAGAAGTTATGTATTCACCATAAAGTTCCATCTGAGTAGTTGTACTTCATTTGTCTTCAACCATCCCTCCCTCCTTCCCCCTAACCTTGCCCTGACTGTCCTATTTTGATATTTGGGAGAGGTGCACACTTGTGGCTCTCCTGCTTATGTTTTTTCTATATTATCTGAACCTTTAGTGGTAAGGTTTCTTGGGTTGGGCTTATGCTTCTGATTCAGCAAACTCGATCTGAGGGAGGGAAGGAAGGAGATAGAGGGGCATTATGGGTAGGGGAGGAGCTTGGATCTCAGATCAGATGCTGGTGATGTGGTCGTCTCAGATACGATCCGGATCTGAATACTCACAGGTTGAAGACAAATAAAGTACAACTACTCAGATGAAACATTATGGTGCGTACATAACTTATTTTTTCCATATGTTGTTCAAATTCTAGTGTGTCCCTGTTGCTTTGTCTGGTCAAGGTAGCTAATCGGCTCAATCTCCATAGTGGATGATTTGGAATATTTTGAACTAAAAATCTGTGTTCTGTACATCTGTTACCATACTGGCCATACCACATCCGATGTGTGTGTGTGTGTGTGTGTGTGTGTGTGTGTGTGTGTGTGTGTGTGTGTGTGTGTGTGTGTGTGTGTGTGTGTGACGTTACATTCTCTAGAAGGAGGGGAATAAGCAAACTCTTGGGTGTATTCAAATCACGGATCATTTTTTTTTTCTGTTCTATAATAGTCTTTACCATTCTATCCTCATTTTGGCAAAATAAGTAATGAATTCAGACACTGCAGTAATCTGATTTTCCAAAGAACATAATTCCACATGCAAATTATTAATCAACTCTCTATTCCTCTTAATAGCTTTTTGTAACAACTGTAGCCCACAGTTGTTAAAAAAAGCAACTATTTCTTTGTAAAATGTGCCTTCCTTATCAATCCCATTTGGAAATTTGAAGAACAGTATCCCTTTAGGTAACATATTAGTTTTAACACATTGATCCAGGTAAACATTATCATATATTAGAGACTGCTATTTCTTCAGCTTCCTTTCAAAACTCACAATTGCAGTATGTAACTCATTGCTAGAATTGGTACCGTATACTAATCAAACTTCTTCACAATCACCAATGACATCAATAAATGGATTAGTGTTATACTAAAAAAAATTATTAAGAAGTATCTACTACTACTACTATACCGATTGTTATCCAATGCATAAGAACTTAAACCAGCTGACCTTACAGGAGTTTCAGATCCACGTTCACCTTTGTGAAATGCACCCACAGCTGATAAAGTTAAAGGCATGTTTAAATGCTGAGATTTAGAGCTTGTATATATTTATGGAAAGCCATACACTTGTGATAAGCACTTAATAGAACTATGTCTATTAATAAGCACTTCACTTGTAATACTGGAGGCATCAGTAGGCTGTAATGAGTTAAGAGGCAGCTCTTTTAAAAATAAAGTTGAGACAAGGGAAAAGATTTTGCAGTTAAAGTTAAGTGCAGACAATTACCCAGGGTTGAATGATAATATTAATACTAAATGTTTTTTAGCTAACAGAAAATGGAAAACCAGTTATTTTACTGTATAAATAATGCTTATTTATTTATAAATTTACATTTTAAAATTTATTTAGGGATTAACTTATTGTTGTAAATTAATCAAATGGCTTGATGCTGTCAGGTTCTAGTCATTTTAAATGTTGAAAAGTAATACATTTGATTTCTGAAGAGTTCCATTGTAATAAAGGATGAAAGAGCTAAAAGAGTGTATTTAAGGGTCAATCTGGTTCTGGAGGCCTGATGGCATGGGACAGTTGGTCCAGTGAGTCTGAAATCTTATCCAAGAGGGGTTGATGTGTGGCAAACAATCATATCAATGTAAGGTCAACCATAAGAGCCATCACCAGTTTTGACTCTAATGTAGGGCAAGAACTTGGGGTAGGCTATTTACCTGGGATGAACTAATACCCCCTAATGAGTACTGTCATCTTGCTTACTCAGCTCATCGGTGGCCTTGGCTGAGTCAACAGTGGATGGCAGATAACATGTCTGCAGCATTGAGATACCATCATATAGCAGCAGAATGGAAACACAAGGGGAAGGATGTCATTAGGGAACATGAGCTACAGCTGATACCTGATATACAGTACAGGTGACAGCATAGATGTGAAGTAACCCTGCTGTACCAAAATTCTCAACTGTCTCTTGTGGCAGGCAGCAGCATTCTCCTGTCACTATGCTCTTCCTGAAAGACAAAGGGAACATACAAGCCATCAAATACAGGTGTGAGGGAGATGCAGGCATGAAAGCAAAGATACAGCTCCACATATACATGCAAGTAAGCAGAAGATGGTGCCAAAAGCCTCATACTCATGGAGCATTACAATTTGTGTGTGTGTGATGCAAGAGTAGTGTGAAACTGTATCTGCAAAATGAAAAATAAGCTATACTACCATGTGTATGTGCAATGCAGCAGAAGCATCAGCCCTACCATGAGTAAGTGCAATGCAGCAGAAGCATTAACCCTATCACATGTGTGATGAGCAGGATCATCAACTCTACCACATGAATGTGCAATGCAGCAGAAGCATCAGCCCTACCATGAGTAAGTACAATGCAGCAGAAGCATTAACCCTATCACATGTGTGCTGAGCAGGATCATCAACTCTACCACATGAATGTGCAATGCAGCAGAAACAGGAAATGATGGTCATAATCCCACACAGGCACAGCCATGAGCTCTGCACATAAAACAACACTGCCAAAACAATATCACTACCCGCAATATCACACACAACAAACAGTCAGACAATTACCCACAGAAGCTAACCAGGTCCATTGTGACTTTTGTCAGAGGAAACAGTATTTATTAGAAACAGTACTTTGGAATACAGAAAAATCAAAAATAACAATAAGAAACACAGTTGAAATAGTAGGCACAAAATATCATTCAGGGAGCTCCTGTCTTACTTCTGCTTCCCACAGTCAAATATATTTAGAGTGGCAATGTTGTACATATTGTACTGGTGCCTATGATGCTCACTCATATGGGATGATGCTTGTCACTCTGGTCAGAATCTCTGCTAGGCTGTATCAGGCTGACAGACATGCACCACATAGAAGGGACCTGCATAAGGCTCCAGTAGCTGCTCCCTGACTTCAGTGTGCCAGAGGTACAACATTATCTTACTCTCCTTGACACACCAGGCAGGCACACTCTTTGAGCTACTACTATTGCCAGCAACTGTCACAAATATACAACAAACCAGTATTGGAACCTATGCTTCACAGTTTACATTGGACTTGAAATTGTATGTAGTACAGTGCAGATTGGCACCATGATGTAGTGTAGCACACGCAAACAGTAGTGCAGCACATGCACACACACACACACACACACACACACACACACACACACACACACACACACACACACACACACTCAAAACCTACCTGTACAAGTGGGCATGTATACCTTGCATTGGCATACAGCAGACCATATCATTATCTTGCTGATGCACTTTTGTGAAATATAGAAATTTTCAGACAGTAATGGAATCTAGCCTCACTAACATGTATGTGGCACAAACTAGTACTTATCTTTGACTTTTACAGATGGACCATCATGTAAGCAGCCAAATGGCACAGTAATAGGCAGCAGCAGTAAGAGTATCTGAACAGCTTGAAATACTATCTGTAATACAGGTTCAGAAGAGCCACAGAAAAGAGCCCAGAGAAGGTACGCAGTATTCAATACTACCATGGTATGGTGTATTGCACAACAGTCACATAATGGGAGCAATTGCTTTAAAATAGACTGTGGTAAAATGACTGCATCTATACATGTCTGTACTGCAACACTACATGCCTGCAACCACCAAATGCATTTTGTAGAGAGTGCTTATGTAGCTCTATGCATACAAAAATCTCAGTGAGATGTCAGCTCATGACAACAGGACTGCATCTCTTATGCCAGTCTAGCCTGTGATGTATGTCATCAGTGTCATATACATGTGGGCATCTGTATGGGCATAGGCTATGGTAAGACTAGCGTAATTACTAAGGTGTACTAAGCTGGTGAGCAAAATGAGCCTTCAGGTATAGGTTCTATAATGTATGTACCTGTCTGTATATAATTATCTTTGAGATTGCAAGTCATGAAATCAGGATTTCTTTTCCCTCTCTCTCTAGTCTGGTGTACATATGTGTGGGTATTCTCCACAGGGACACCTGGTGTGCATGTAAACACACCCTGTCAGTGTAGCTGAGCAACCTGAGTCACCTGTGCACCCTCCTGATCACCCACACATGCTGTCTGCGAAGGCTCACATTACTTATCCATCACTATAGACTTCTGCATGTTACTTCCCCCTGCTGTATACATGCATGAGTCCATGTCTACCATTGCTCATCTCACCTTCTTTATCAATGGAATGCCCCACTCTCCATAACATATCTGTGGCAAACACTGTCTTGTGTGTGTGTGTGTGTGCGTGTTCGTGTGTGCGTGTGTGCGCATGTGCGCGCACATGTGTGTGTGCGTGTGTGTGTGTGTGTGTGTGTGTGTGTGTGTGTGTGTGTGTGTGTGTGTGTGTGTGTCACTGTATGTAAACTGTACCTAGACATCACCAACCTACAGTTATGGTATCTTCTCTTCCTAGCTGTAGACATGTCCTCCAATGGTAGTGGAAGGCAGAGGTTAGAAAACAACATTAATGCTCAAAACAATGTCCTGTTACAGGTATTCAAGAACCATGGGGGATACCTGTCAAGAAGAGGTGTTCTTGCCACTGTCTATGAAACTGCATGTGAGATACACTGGTCCATATCATCAGTGCCATGGGTAGGAGGAATCACACAATGCAGCAATGCCAGGATCATTTCAACATTACATATCAGACTTCAAAAATAGCATGCTACATATGGCAGGCAGATCTGTAACTGGAGGTGGGCCACCTCCCACTACATGCTTCATAGCTGAGGAGTAATTTTTAGCATCCGTACATGAAAACAATGTGAGCATGGGTATCATAGCAGGAGGGATGAACACAGGTTCTGGTACCGTTCAAACTCCTTATATCTCACAGGTAGTCCAACCAGGTTAGCATTCATAACACATTTTGCTATACAGCAACTCTGCAGACTGATTCTAGGCAGCACTCAGTGACTTTTACTTATACAGCCCATTGGTATTGCAGATGTTCAGACTGAAAAGACTACCAGCATGGATATATGTATGTGTATTGCCTGCATATGTCCACCTCTCATTTATATGCAGACCACCAGGTATCACATGTTGCAGAGGTGGTCAGCATCATTCAGCTGTTTTATGTCTTGTCTGCTTACAGTACATTTCACAGTGACCACTGTTGCAGTGACACCTGTAGAGGCTGGGCCAGAAAAACAAGCAGGAGATCACATGTGCAAGGTGTGATGATGATGATACTGACACACTGTAAGATACAGTTACAGCCTCATAACATGTTGAAACTTTCTTCCTCACTCCTGTATGATCCTATATCCACTATATGTGGTGATAGAGTGATCTCACCTACATCTGCTGTAAGGAATGCACAACACTGGGGCTTGTAGTCCTTGTCAAGGGGCTTCCTTTGTGACTGGCAGCACTGTCACCCACTCCCTGGATCTGCAGCAGAAGATACGCACACCACATTAAACATCTGTATACCTATTGTATTACCATCTATGAGGGGATTCTGGAGTCACCCAATATCACAACCAGCTCCAGATAGGTGTGAAACTCTTCTAATCAATAAACAGATGTGCAGGGCCATAATCTAAACAAATTTCACAGCTACCCATGTTGACTTGGAGATGACTAGTTTGGTGTGTAGTTTCAGAAAAGCTGTCAACTAATAATGCCAAAATAGAGACCAGAATCCATACCATGATAGTTCTCATGAGACCTGTGGTGGCACATTTCAGTGCCATGTCCACCTCTATGCAGAGGATAGCAAGTGCTACCATTGCTACCTTATCTAGAACTATTATCTATGGCTGGAGCACATTTATATTGGGGTGGACACAAAGGGATTCCATCACAGGGCACATTGTCCGTACTTGAAGCAGAAGGCATATCTCTGTCCCTCACTCCACATCTGGGATGATCACAATGCAGAGGCAATAGAGGTTTGGAGCCTTGTCATTGAACCTAGTAGAGGTCACATGCCACAGTTTTCACCATATCTGTGTCCCAAGGTATTTCTAGTCCTGCTACATCCAGCCATTGTAGTGGCTCCAGTGTACAGGCACATATTGCCTCCATCATCTAGTCTACAGAGGAAGTCATGCGTGGCCCAATGGACTTTCCCGGTTAACAAACTGAAATAAATAAATAAATAAATAAATGTGCAGACAGCCATGTGTCCTTGTGTCCCTAGGCACTTGTGTAAATGAGGATGGCTGTGACTCTCACCACCCTCCCTCCATCTCTCTTTTGAGGCATAAGTAAAGATGTCTAATGCTAGTGGAAATTGACCATATACTGCCTTTACATACCAATGTATGCATCATTTTATTCTGTGTAACACCACATTGTCACTGTGTATATGTCAAGGTCCATAGAGCTGGATTCGCTATTCTTCCTTCACCTGCACTGTTCCATACTGCACATTATGCTGTCTGGGAATGTGTGATGCAGACACTGCTTGCTGTCCATCACCATCACTGTCATCACCATTGAAGGATGTTGCACTTGTGGCTGCAACAAATTTATCTATTGTAGCTACAGAGGTTCCTGGGTCTGGTACCTAGCCTGCTTGTTTACCCATAATCATGTTGTGTAGCATGTATTTTACTATGGAAATGTAGCAGGCTGTGATAGGCCATACTACAGTGCCCCCTAGGTATGTCTAGACAGTGGAACGGAGGATTCAGAGGCCAAAGACTTGCAAAGTGATGATCCTAGTTTGTGCATAAACAACTACATTGCAGTTCAGTCATACTTTATGGGTTTGATACATGGGTTCAATACAAGCATTATCACCTGGGCTCCAGTGAGTATCCTGCATCTACTGCAACACAGTAGGGACATACATGGAAGGAGGGAGGGAAATGTGAACACATACAATATGTGGAACTAGTGTGCGCCTGTGTGGTTGTATTTAACCTATTATACAGTCATGTGAAATATATATGTGCAGGAAAATATAATGTTCTTGACCTGTGGGATTCACTTCAGAAGTTCGAAATACTGAAATCTCGAATTTCAATATCTTGAGCCCAAGAAGTGGAATCCACAAAACAACGAAAACTAAAAATCGCGAAATTCAAAACCTCGAATACTGGAAGTTTTAAGTTTCATGGTTTTACTACTACACACACACACACACACACACACACACACACACACACACACCATCCACCACACAAACAAACAGAATCACTCTACTACATGAAAGCAGGAGGGCAAGCCCCCATGCACCCCCCACAAACCCCCCTACTTAAATATTCTTACTCTGAGGTCGCACTACAAACACACACAAAACACCACCACACAAACTACTTTCTCTTCGCACACACACATCACAGCAACAAAACACACTGACACACAAAATAGCCCCTACCCAAACCCCTTAACACACACACACACACACACACACACACACACACACACACACACACACACACACACACACACACACACACACTTACCTGAATACATAGCCATAGCGGAACTTTAGAAGCATGAAATTCAAAACCTCTGGTATTCGAGGTTTTCAATTTCACGCTTCTAAACTTTCGCTATTATGTGGATTTGGCTTCTTGGGCTCGAAATACTGAAATTCAAGATTTCAGTATTTCGAGCTTCTGAACGGAACCTGACTTGTGTATTATATATGGGGATTATGGACCCTGCCTGGCTGACATGGAGACACACTGGTAGTTATCCCTTGTGCATTGCGGACTATCTGGCAGTTGATGGAATGGTAACTTATTTCTGTACTACTGTCTGTGAATATCAATGGGTCCTCTATTGCCACATGTGTACAATCTATGGCTGTCAGTACATCCAGGAGACAGGCAATGTCATAGAAGCCATGCATAGTGGTGATGCCCCTGCACTGGCTAATAATCAAGGAGCCTCAATCCTCACACTGGCAACAGTGGTGAATATACACACTGGGAGAATGACAAGTACATACACACATTAAAGTGCAATTTCCCTTAGGAGCACACAGAAATCACAGTCAGTCTGGGGATGGTTTCTCCCTCTTTCTCTAGATCCCCAGTAAGACTCCCCACTGGCACACTTATAGGTTTGAGATCTCAGCTGAGTGGCCAAGCCAAAACCTCCAGCACCCTCTTTGTCCAACCATTGCTTCATGTCCCTGCCCAAGTAACACACACTTTGAGATTTGATTTATATACAAACACACACACACACACACACACACACACACACACACACACACACACACACACACACACACACACACACACACACACCTGGGAAAGGCTGGCACTGGTTTATTAGTTATGCCCCCTTATGCACAGACTATAAGGTAGTTCCAGCTACCACCAGACAACTCTTTATCAGCTACTCTAAGGCCCTTAACAAAGGGTGTCCAATCCTATTGTGTAATGTTACTAATAATCCAAATGGTAGTCTGACCAAGTGCAAGGGTATTTAGGAATGGCCTGTACAGTGTCACCAAATAGAAATGCAAGTACTTTAAGAACTTAAATATATCTCACAGATATCAGCCACAAAGATAGATTTAAATATATTTAATAAAAAATAAATAGTAAAAGTACAAGACGATACTCAGTAAGTAATCAGTTACATCAGAGGTCAAAATCACAGGAAATATTTAAAACAAGATTGCAGGACAGTCTCAAATAAATAAAGAAAACATCTAAGGTATACTTTACTATAGCCCTATCTGAATGTAAAAGAGTTACTATGCCCTAAAAACTTACTTACAGCAAGGTAAGTGCAGATCTGGTGAGAGTGGATGTTTCTAGGTCCAAGACAAGATACAAAATGCACAGTCTTTCTCTGAGAGAGTTATTAAATTAATATCAAATATTACTTCTGGGTTAGCTTGGATGACATCACTTTTTATCACTTGACTTTAGTTCCCAAGCTAAACCCCCTTTGTCAGAAACTAACAGAATTTAACATCTCTGAGTGAAAAATACATATCTCTCAGATGTTAGAAGACCCTGGAAGTCATAAAACAATAAAACACTTCTGCATCTCAAACCTAGTAATTACTTCTCTTCCAAGACAATACAAAAACTTCTAGCTCTGGACATTGTGTCTGCTACTGAAGTGAAACTGAGAGATAACTTTTATAGCACAATCATAAAACAATTAATTTCAACTTATTTTCTTGGCGTTTTGCAAGTTAACCCTCTATGTTCTAGTTTCTACTATTAAAACATATACATTTACACAATTACAATAGTTTATATACATTTCTATTCTAAGCCAGCAGGGCATGTTGTCATTACACTTTAGCTCAGTACTTTACACCATTACACGCGCTTCTGTATGAATTATGTCAATATTCACAAATGACATAGAATTATTTACAAAATTCCAGATAGCTGGGCTGGCAGTATTTCTTTTTGGGACATTTATTCCCCCTGAAAACTCAAGCTAGTTTTTCAAGTGACCCTTGAGAAATGTTGCTTGAGAGGGTTGACTATTTGGGGATACCTCACCCCATTCCCTGTCTTGAGAGCCCGTCTGTGTTGGCATTGCTAACCCCACTGCAGTACTGCACTGTCATATTATATTCCTGCAGCCCTAGGCTCCACCTTAGTAACTTGGCATTTTGATGGCTGGCTCGATGTAGCCAGGTTAAGGGATTGTGGTCTGTAACTACAGTGAATTTTCTTCCATACAGATAAGGCTAAAGTTTCTGCAGAGCCCACGCTATAGCTAGACACTTCTTTTCTATTCTGCAGAGCCCACACTATAGCTAGACACTTCTTTTTAACAGTTGCATAGTATTCTTCCCTGGGTTGGAGCCTGCAACTGGGATATACCACCATTTGCTCTTCACCATCTGAGGAAACCTGGCTGAGTACAGCCCCACCCCATAGTTTGAAGCTTCCACCTGCACAACAGATTCTTTGCTGTAATCTGGACCGGCTAACACAGGGGGTTGTTCCAAAGCTCCTGTGAGCTTCTGGAATGCCTGCTCACATATTGGGGTCCACACTACCTTATCTGGCTTGTTTTTCCTTGCCAGGTCTGTAAGAGGAGCAGCTATGGTAGTATAATTGGGGAAGAATACCCTTACCTGATTTTTGGTAACATGGGCAGGCCATGCCTGAATGGCTTCCACTTTGGCACTTTCTGGCTTGATATTACCACTCTCCACTCTGTGTCCCAGGTAGGATACTTCTGCCATACCCACCTGACACTTACTGGGCTTAATGGTCAACCATGCCCTCTGTAGTCTGCCCAGTACCTCCCTGACATGCTGAAGGTGCTCTTGCCAGAAATGACTGTAAATGCCAATATCATCCAGGTAAGCAAGGGCAAAATCTCCTGCTGCTGATAGGATACGATCTACCAGCCTCTGTAAAGTTGCTGGGGCATGTTCCATCCCAAAGGGCATCTTTTTGAACTCATACAAGCCAAAAGGAGTCACAAAAGCTGACTTCTCTCTAGCGCTAGGAGTCAAGGGCACCTGCCTGTATCCAAAAATCCAAATGTGTAGTGGATGCTGTACCAAAAATCCAAATGTGTAGTGGATACTGTACCAAAAATCCAGTAACCCTTGGTAAGATCAATAGTAGTAAGATACCTAGCCCCACCCAGCTGCTCTAGGGCTTCATCTGTCCTAGGAATGAGGTATGACTCTGTGTGACTATTTAATTTCCTGTAGTCCACACAGAACCTGGTGCTGCCATCATTCTTTGGTACCAGCACCACTGGGGAGGATCAGGGACTGCTGGACTCCTGAGTTACACCTAGTTCCAACATTTCCTGTATCTCCTCCCTTAGAGTTTGTTTGACTTTCTCAGGCACCATATAAGGGGCCTTCTTTATTAAATCCATATGGTTCTGCACTAGGTGGGTGCATCCTAGTTTCCCACTGAACATGTCCCCAAACCCCTGTAACACTGCTTGGATTTCTCAAACCTGAGAATGGGATAGATGCTGGGACATTGCTACCCCTTTCACTGAGGTGTCAGTCCAAGCCTCACTGAAATCAGTCACCAGATCCCCTCAGGCTCCTCCTGCCATCCACTGTAAATATTCAGCACAAGGGCCTCCCTATCATGGTAAGGTTTCATCATGTTTACATGGTACAATTTGTGCCCCTGCCTCCTGCCTACCAGTTCTACCATGTAGGTAACATCACTGACTTTCCTTACCATTTTGTAGGGTCCCTCCCAAGCTGCCTGCAGCTTGTTGTGTCTGACAGAAATGAGACTCATAACCTGCTGCCCTGCAGCATACTCTTTAGTTTAAGCATTCCTGTCATACCAGACTGTTTCTGCTGTTGGGCTTCTTCCAGGTTCTCCTGGGCCAAGCTCATGAGTTCTCGAAGCCTTGTCCTGAGGTTTAGGACATATGCCACAACAGACTCCTTGTGGGATTCACACTCACCCTCCCACTCATCACAAATCAAATCTAGAGGTCCCCTCACCCTATGCTCATACAGCAACTCAAAGGGTGAAAACCTGTGGATTCCTGGGGTACCTCTCTATAAGCAAACAACAAATAGGGCAAATATTTGTCCCACTCCCTCTTAAACTGGTCTGCAAATGCTTGTAGCATCATCTTGAGTGTAGATTTTAAACTGTCAACAAGACCATTAATCTGGGGATGGTAGGGGGAGGTCTTTAGGTTCTTCCCCCCACAGTACTTCCACAAACAAGCCAGCAGGTCTGACATGAAATTGGCACCTCTGTCAGTCAGTATTTCTTTTGGGAAACCTACCCTGCTGAAAATCTCTAACAGTGCATTTGCCACCTTTTCTACCTCAATGGAGGACAGAGCCACTACCTCAGGTTATCTGGTAGCATAATCTACTACCACTAGGATATACGTTTTGCCAGTGGAACTTGGCATACTCAGAGGCCCCACAATATCCATAGCTACTTTCTGAAATTGATCCTCGATCACAGGCAAAAGCATCAAAGGAGCTTTCACCTTGTCTCCTGTCTTGTCTACCTTTTGGCACTGCTCACAAGTCCTGCAATACCCTGTTACATCTCTAGAAATCCCAGGCCAATAAAAATTCTGCATAATATGTCTCTTAGTACACTTTATGCCCATATGACCTACAAAGGAAATATCATGGGCTATGGCTAGGAGTGCCAGATGGTAGGCTCTGGGCACTACAAACTGCAGTATTCTCTCACCCTCTAGCCCTCCCACAGGGGTCCACTCTCTATACAGTAACCCTTTGTCCCAGTATACAGATTTCCCTTTCCCTTGAGAATCAGGTGCCTCACTGGCTACCTCCCTCAGGCCTTGTAATGTATGGTCTGAGAGCTGAGCCTGTCTTAGCTCTCTCTTTGTAACCCTTCTCAGCTCCCCTTCCACAGGAAGTCTGGTATCTTCTGACAGCTGTGCCTCACTGTCAGCCTGGATACTACTACTCACCTCTGCCCTTGCAGTCACTCTGTCCAAGGGAACATCAGTACCCAGAAGCAACTGTGGCTCACCTTCAGTCTCACTGCTACAGGTAGCTCCCTCCCTGATGTAACCACCTCACCAGTCCTGGTTGCAAGTGTCTGGGTCTCCCCCAGGATACCAGACCCACATGCTTGTCTCCAAGCCTGACTGTGTGCACCTGCATGCACACAGGGTGCTACATTATCAAAATAATTCCCTATCAGGACATCTGCAGGGATATCCATAAACACACTGACTTGCTTGCTTTCTTTTCCACCCTCCCAGTCAAGGTGAACCCTACCCAAAGGTATATGGATTGGCGTCCCTCCTAAAGCTCTGACTGGAGCAGACTGTCCAAGCTAGTAATGCTCCTCTTTAACCATTGCAGACTTCACAATGGTTAGGTCAGAGGCTGTGTCTCTCTTAGCAGTGGCCTGTTTCCCATTTACTAAGCTAGGATATAATCTCGTGTGGTAGTTTGGTACCCTTGTTGTCTCAAGACAACTTACCGCTGGTGGTTTGTCATTCCCACTTACTGGCTCTCCCACCTTTTGTACCCACTTTACATCAGTGGACATCTATATGCTACAAGGCCCCACTGGTTGCATTTAAAGCATTTTACCCTTGGTCCTGGACATGTGCCTGGACTAGTGGCTTCTCCTGCTACTGTCAGACTGTGTTGGGGAGAAATGGGCAGCCCACCATGAGTTCCCTTCACCCATAAGTATCACTGGGTATCCCTTTCTTGTGCAGTGATGCCCTGCTTGCTAGGTATAGGTCTCTCTCATTCCCCAACTCATCTGCAGTACTGCATTGTCTATCAGCTAACCAGATTCTCATGTCCTCAGTGAAAGTGCTAATGGCTTGTTCTCTCACCAAAAGGTCTGTCAGCCCTTCAAAAGTAGTGACCTGACACATACCATGTTGGCAAACCAGATATGTTCATCCAGATGTGGCAGCAGTTTATCAAGGAATGTCTTGAACATTCTACTGGCTTATTTCTGTGATATACCCTGTGTGTTCATGGTTCAGTTTGAAAGGTGTGTTACTGGTTGCATTTTCTAGCCTAGCTATTAATTGGTTATGTTGTATTATAATGAATATGTTTGTACCTGGTATAACTTCTGTTTGATGGCATTGTTTTATAATTATTAGTTTTCAATACATATTTGTCCAACAGTAGTGTCATTCTGTAACATACCAAATACCCATTTTTGTTTATTAGCTGCTCAGGTTCAGAGATTTATTGACATGAATGCACAAACACACACACACACACACACACACTCACACACACACACACACACACACACACACACACACACACACACACACACACACAACACATAGGCATTTTCATACACAAACCCCAGTGCCATAAAACAGCTGCAATCAAGATGCTATGCGTTAGGTTCATGATTTTACACTTTTTGCCTTTGAGCCTCACTGCCATGCTTTTGGTGAATAAGCAAGTTGTCAGAGTAACTATACTTGCCATTCATGTTTTCCTTATTGTTAGTCAGATGACACAGGTAGCAGTGATATGCAAAGAAGCATGCTTTCCATCACTGTGTATATTCATTAATACAGATGAGGAGCAGGAGCCTTGCAGCACCTGGGTGCCACTCTTCCGGTATAAGAGATGCTCCACTTGTTTTATTCACTGGCTACTTTGCAGCCTGTTTGTTAATTAGTATATAGCCAGATTTGGTGTTCTGGGCCTTAATTTATATTCTCCAGCCAGAGAATTTACAGGTATCAAAAGTACTAGAATGAGCTCTAAGGGTTTATCTCTAACTTATTCCAGCTGGTTTATGCAACATGATTCCTTTAGCAGTTTTACTATATGTATTTATGTGTTCTGCAAGATGGAAATCATTTCATCAAGTACCTCTTTACTCTACCCTAGTTTTCTGCATGTGGTGAAGGACTGCATTTTTGCAGTTCTTTGGAGCCATGCATGAAACCATGAGCTTTCAGGTGCTAGTCTGCATTTAGTTGTGCTTTCAGAAATGCTGAGTGCATATGTTGTTTGTCTTTTGCAGAATGTATTTATTGAAAAATGATCTTGAATGTTACCTCTTTTTCTAGGACCACTAGGATTCAATGACAGTTTGGTGACTGGAAGTCTGCTTCCATTCATCTGCTGAGAAGAGGAAAAACATCTCTTATATTTTTTTATCTTTATTAAGTTGCTTTTGACAGGTTCCTTAACATTTCTTTCTACAAGGCAAAATTAGATTCCTGAAATCTAGTTGTATCTCAGATTACCCTGTTTACTCAACCTTTACAGCAGGGTACAGTCCAACACGTATGGAAAATGACAGTAACTGTTTCATTTCATAACACCGAATTTTCCAGTGTCCAAAATAAATGTAAGCCAATCACCTTGCTTGATATCCTTTGTAAAATCCAGGAGAGTTTGCTGATTGGGCTAATAAAAAAGACAATGATAACTTTGAATGACTTGAAATCCGACAGCACAATTTTATTAGAAATATGTTTTGTATGTTGGACTTGCTAGGTTCATTTCCGTCCCATACAAAATTAAATATGATTATGTCACATATCTAATAAATAGAAGACAGCATTTCTAATAAAGCAGAATGCAGACAGTGACTAAAAGCATCTCATTTTGCATTTTTCTGTTACAAGAATATTGCTGTTCGGTATACTTTTAAAACCTTTTTTTCTGGTGTTGGACATCTCATACCCCCACTGCTCCAAATGAGTCCCAGAACATGTGTCGAGTATGGTAGACAGCCCCTTCTATCGCACTATTGCCTCATTTATTCTGACAGCACATTTACCAATGCAATCTTCTCTGCAACTGTAGGGTTGATACTTAAATAAACTGTCCCTAAATTTGTGCTTTGGAGGTTTTCTTCCCAACACTTCCCTCTGAGTGAACCTTTGCCTCAGAGGAACTAGCTAACACCATATAATACATAAATATGTAAATAAAAGCTTCTGGTGAAGGAAAGAATACATGGTACTCCATAGTTTACCTTGAAAATGTTGAAAGGCATCCCTTCAAAACTGGGATGATCGAACAGACATGTCCAGGTCTCTGTAATATCAAACTGAGTATGGACGAATCCACTTTAGTGAATGCCAGTGTGCGTTCACACATCTGAGGATGAAGTTTTGATTGAAGAACACACTACAATGGGGATCAGGAAATATACCCTTTTCTTCGCTGTAGTACGATCTCGGAGTTTGTATATATAATATGCAGGGACTGTGGGGATGCAGTCCCCCACATGGGGGGTGCAGGAGTGCTTACCCCTTTGCAAAACATTACCTGAACTTTACCGGATATTAATGTCAACCTGGTAATGTTGAAAATGTCAAATTGTGACATGTCGACATTACCAGTGTTGACATTTGCAGTGCAAGATATTTTACATTTCGACATTTAGGGTCAGCATTGTGACTGTTCGAAGGGAAGCCTTTCAGCATTTTTAAGGTAAACCATACTTCATGGCTTGCTTCTTGCATCCATCATAATCTGCTTTCGGCACACTATAACCTCCTCTGCCCTCCCCTACTGAGGCCCTGAAATAAAACTTTTATATCTCATGGCTGTCAATATTTACTTTAAAGAATGGAAAATAGAATAAAATCTAGTCAAATCAAAACTTATTACTTTAATTGTAATAAAGACAGTAAAATTAAAAATAAACTGACGCATCTTTAATGTTACATATGGTTTCCTATGACAAAACTAAATACATTAGAATGTATAAAACTGAAAAGCTTTATATTTCATATTTCAGTTTTAATTAAACAGGTATACCAGTTTCTTATTACACAGCCTTTTGTGCAGATCTGTTATGCTGGCAACTCTCTTTTGAACAGAAGAAGCATGTAGATGAGAAACGGCCATTTCATTGAACCTGAAATGATCCAACATCATCTCTGTTTCCTTGCTGTGCTGAATGGACTGCTTGAAAACACTAAAGGAAGAGCATCTGCTCTTTCTGCCTATATTAACCATTGCTAAATTACATTATGCTATAGAGCATGAGAACATCAAGTCATGCAGATTGTCTTAACCTGCTGTTACAAACTACAGGTGAATATTACACTGATTTTGCCTCACCAGTTGATACTGCAAGTTACTTTCCTTTCAGTGTTTGAAACTTTATCCTCATGAGCTTAGGCATTTTAGTGATCAAGTCAAGGAGAATGTCTGAGAAATCAACAAATGTCGGCATTCCTAAGGAGTCATTCTAGGAGCCCTCACAGCTCTGCTCTAGTGCTACTACTGAGTGCCTAACATATCAGTAACTATTTCAAGAAATGAACATCATGAATGTTCACTTAATAAATTATTTAGTTCTATATATTTTTGTTACTTTACTTGAGAACATAAATATATAAGGATCTATTATGGTCGAGACGATAACATTGAACTTTGGAAAGTTTGAAGCTTCAATAACAAAACATAAAAGTAACATTTTATTTTTTATGTTCATGCAGGAGGGTAATCCGCTTATGCACCCCTCACACCTCCTGCTAATTAAATACACCTTCTCCAAGATAACACAACAGTGAAGCGAATGGTAATTTTCCCATTCCACACTGTACAGCGATCACCATTTAAACCGTTCAAAGTTTCAAAACTTCGATGTTATGGTCTTGATTATATGAAGTTCAAAGTTTTGAAACTTCGAGCTTCCAAAGTGTATATATATATATATATATATATATATATATATATATATATATATATAAAATGGGACTGTATTACGTCAAACTCACAGGAGTTTGAATGTTGTAATATCGAACTCTGAAGTTCGAAACCCAATAATTACGAAAACAAAGAACAGCAATTTTTTTCCCAGGGAAAAAAAATCGCTGTTCTGTTACAAAAAAAAAAAAAAAAAAAAACACTTACACCTTAAACTAAAGTGGGGGGCTTTGCCCCCCCACCCCTCAACATGGGGGGTTGTGCCCCCCACACACCCCTAGTGAAATATACCAACTCTAAGATCGCACCACAGTGAAGGAAATAGCAAAGCCCCAAAAACAACCTACCTATTTTAATCCATGGGGGGGGGGGAATCGGTGTGCTGTGGCTTCGCTATTTTCGTATTTTGGACTTTTGAGTTCGATATTAAAACTTTCGAACTCCTGTGAGTTTGACGTTGTAATATAGACCCTATATAATCTATATATATATATATATATATATATATATATATATATATATATATATATATATATTCACTTTAGAAGCTCAAAATACTGAAATATCGAAATTCAGTATTTCGAGGCCATAAAGTGGAATTCTGAGAATAGCAAAAGCTCAGAAGCATGAAATACCGGTGGTTTTGAATTACGCGCTTCTGAGGTTTCACTGTGGTTATGGATTCAGGTAAGTGAGTGTGTGTCTGTTAAGGGTTTTGGGTAGGGGCTGTGGTGTGTGTCAGTATGCTTTGTTGCTGTGATGTGTGTGTGTGAGTAGAATGTGTGGTGGTGTTTTG